>NW_006292095.1:4643857-4662449 GCF_000327345.1 Myotis davidii | reverse complement strand
CTCCTTCTTCTTCTTCTTCTTCTTCTTCTTCTTCTTCTTCTTCTTCTTCTTCTTCTTCTTCTTCTTCTTCTTCTTCTTCTCTCTTTTTCTTTTTAACTTGTAAGGATTTAATTTCCAAATCTGATTCTTTTATTTTCTTCTGTCACATGTTCATTTTCTCTGTTACCATGCGCATGATGGTCTCTCTAGGAAACGAATACACAAGTGTGCTGCCTGTTCCAGGATCCACACATCATTTTCATTAAGGGAAGATTGTGCGGGAAGTCTGCAAACACCTGCTCTGAGGCTGGCCTGCGAGCGCTGGGGTGATAACTCAGCTGGAGCAGCTATGTGAAAGGGAAGAATCACAGTGTGACAAAGGGACCCTCCACACCCAGCAGCCCAGGGGGTGGTGAAGGAAGGTAGCTTGAGCTCTTGGTTTGGCAGGAGGAGGGTGGCCATCAACAGACAGGGAAAGGGAGGGCATGTGTGTGCACTGGCAGGTGTGGGCACGGGGTTGATGATGGCTTAGTGTAGAGTTTGACCTCACCCCTTTCACCTTGGACCTGTGAGCTTCTATTTCCTCTTCAAATAGAGGTAGTAACAGTAACATAGGTGAAGTAGCTGACCCAATGTGGTCTGACTGAGTGGATACTCAATAAGTGCTCTCTTTCCTCCTCTTTTGAGGGTTCTCTGAGGCTGATATCTTCGTGTGTCCACACTTTCTTGCCTCCTGATATGCTTGGAAACTAGTGGATAGTTATTCAAACTGCAAAGCTGCCAGAGTCCTTCTCTGCCAACTCCTGCTTTCTGGCAAGGCCCACCTGACTACCTTCTGTCTGGGCAGGTGAGATGCAGGCAGCAGATGGGTGAGTTATTTTTAGCATCCTACATACGATGACGTATGTGACTTGTAAGGCCACATACGTGCATTGGTGCTTACCAGACATATGCACACAGATCCAGCGTGTGGTGAAGAAGAAATTCCAGTCGGATGGTGCCAGGCAGTGTCCTAGCCTCCTACTGGACCAGGAAGAGCACACGCATTCACATTCTGCAGTTTGCTCTGGCTGGGCATCAGGTTGAGGTCCCATGCTGTGGAATTTTATTCTTGGAGATGTCACCTTTTCACACAGCTCTATTTGCACACAGCACCATCCCTCCCTACACTTTTTGTTCTTAGCCTGGTGAATTCCTACCAATCTTCTTACCCCTTTTCCTGACACCTGGGGCAGTGTTCGGCACCCATGAGGGCTTCCATAGCATCTCCGTTACAGCCCTTCACACACACCCTTGTTAACATCCACTATTGCTAACACACACTATGACTAAATCATCTACTTCTCAACGCAATCCAGAGACCTTGAGGAGGCTAGGACACTGCCTGATTCTTGTTTGAAGCTCCTGGACATCACACAGTACTTGGCACCTGGTAGGTGTTTGTGGAGTGAGTGAATGACATGGATTTTCAGTTTTGTGACATCTTTCCTTGCTCTTGGTTCCCATGAAACACTCTTTGATTTTGCATTATTTTTTTTTAAAAAAATGAGAATGAACTCAAATATTCAAATTCCTTTCGTTTTAAGAATGTTATAGTCACTCACTGAAGCCATTGGAGATCTTGGAAATCCAAAATAAAAATTCAGACTGTTATTCATGAGTTAGAAGACACTTGTCTCAGCGTTTCCAGCTGTCAGCAGAGGGGAGGGACCCAAGCAAAATAGTGAAGGAACACAGAAGCCATCCAGCTGAGTGTCTAGGATGACCTGCTCCTGACCGAACCTCCTGCCCTGGGTCACTGGAGGACTGGCTGGCTGGGACTCCCACAAAAGAGCTGTCTCCAGAATGGGTTAAAGCAGCCCTGGAAAAGCGGAGGCTTGAGGAGCCAGGGCCAACCTGGGGTCTTCCCTCAGAGTTCAGTTTCCATTTGGCATTAGGGCCTCCTCCAACCTGGGTTTGGATGTATCTCATTCAAATGGATGGTATGTATTCATCTTCCCCCAGGGCCCACCTGGGGAAGGCCTATCGATATATCCCAGGGGTCAGGGCAGAATGGAGTGGCTGAGGGGGTCCCTGCTATGGGTGGAGGCCTCCACTCTGGACATGGGGCACTTCTGTTGTGGTTGCTGAGCTAGAAGGCCAACCTGTAGCCTCACAGATAAACTGACTTGGTCTCCGACACCTCTGAGGGGGTCGGGATTCACTGGGGTTAGAGTTTCAAAGATGCTTCAGGGAACAATGGGCATTTTAAGGGGAGGGTGTGCAGATTAAGAGAATTAGAAGAAGAATTAAGTCCTAACTTAGACTCAAGGATTTTGAAGAGCCTGGTAATCACTGGGGCTCCAGCAGCTGAGGGGTGAGAACCTGCCTCAAGCCCTGGCCCTGGATGTTCCTCATTGCCTCAACAAAATGAGATACCAGGAGCTCTGAGAATGTGCTACTTCAGAGGTTGAAATTATAGACTCATCGCAGCCAAAACGGCTATTTGCGGTAATAACTATTCAAGCGCAGGTTGCAAAAGCCTAGAAAACGTTGCCCTTGTTTGAAATCTTCCCCTGATCCCCACCCCATCACCTCCCCAGTGCTGAACAGGTTGAGAAGCAGAGTGACTATTTTCTGTTTGTTTGTGTTTCAGAGCCAAGCTGTCTGGGACTACTGTCTGGGAGAAGCCTCTTCCCCATCCCAGCCAGTGTACCCAGCAATCAGGAGCCGTTGCCCGACCCAGGGCTGCCTGGATAAACATTTATAAGATCTTGAGAGATCATTAGCGGCGGGTGATGGGGAGAGGGGGGAGCGGGGGGCATGCAGAGGATATCTCTGTTTGAACCTCTGACAGTCACCCTAAGTCCAAATCCGAACTCATTTGTTGCCCCTTAACTCATAGGGATTCAAATGATGCATTGGGAAGGAGAGAACAATTTAAATCAGAGGTCCTCAACCTTGTCTGCACCTACTCACCAAGGAACTTTAATAATCCAGATGTCCAGGCTGCAGTCCAGAGGGTTACATCGGAAACTCTGGGGGTGGGGCCCACACATCTGTGTTTGGAAAGCTCCCCAGGTGATTCTGATATGCAGTCTGGGTTGAGACCCTCTGGCTTAAATGACTCGCGGGGTTCCTGCCAGCCATTCTACTCGTGCCTGAAAGCCCTGGAGATGGAGAATATTATTCTCGTGGGGGGCCTGATTCCTTGTGTTTCTCCCACGATGAGTGTATCTCCATGCTGAGGGTGGTTCTGGAGTTGAAAGATCGGGTACAACAAGGCCCTGGAAACTCCATGGAATTCAACCAGAGCAACTGGACTTACTGGGTAACCTAAGGATCTTTCAAGTAGAATGTTGACCAAATAGATTTTACTTACATCCAGACTTTCAAACGGAAGCCCCGCATGACTCCCCTGCATCCCCTTTCTCAGTGGGTACTTAACCATGTGCCAGGGACGCTGCCGGAAATCCAGACATTGTCTTCATCTTCTTACGTTTCCTCAACCCCTAAGGGGTCCCCAGGTCTCCTAGATGCTACTTCCCAATCTTCTTTGATGCCCTCTGGCTCTCCTTTGGGTTAGTCCCTGTCTCCCATCTACTATCACCTCCTAACTGGCCTCCCTGTCTCTAATCTCATTTTTTCCCTGCTTCATCGACCGCCTGCCTTCACAGCGAACAATCCAGATAAAAACTGCCCATGTAGCCCTCTGCTGAAAACCCACCAGTCGCTCCTTGTTGCTTTCAAATGAAGTTTAAATGTCTTGGCCTTGCCCTCAGTGTCTGATTGCCAGCACATTCCCAGACTCGGCTCCCGTCACACCACCTTAAGGACCCTACACTTTGATTGCAGAACTTTGCTTTTTCAAGAGACTTTGCTATGACTGTTCCCCTTGCGGGCGTTCCTTTCTCTCCTGATCCCCACCTTATTATACTCCTCCCTACTTGTCTCTTCACAGTCAGCCCATGCGTCTGCCTCTAGTGCCTGTTCATCATGCCCCTCCGCCCTGTGCCTCACCCCAGTGAAGCACATTCAAATGGCATCGTGAACACTACATCCTTGTGTTTCTCCTCGCTAGAGTGAGCTCCTTGGGAGCAGGAGCCGGGTCTTTCTTTTCTTTGCCTCCTTGGTGCCTACATGGTCCCTGGATTAAAGGAGGCCTTTGTATTCAATGCCTGAACTTGCTTCAGTGTATCCCGCCTTCTTCCCCTCTAGCGGATTTGAGTCCTGGCTCAGGTTCACTTGGCCGCTACAAAACTCTGAGACAGGGAAAGTGTGGCCTGGGCCCCCTTCCATCCTACTATTCTGCAGTTTTTTCTCTTTTCTTTGAGGCTTCTCTTAACGGTTCCCAACTCCCTCATCTTAAATTCTTTCCCTCCCTATCAGAGTATGCTCTCAGAATAAATACATTGCTCTGAAACACTAATACCTGTGGTTAGCTTTCCTGCGCGTGGTAGTATTTTAACAGAAAATAAAAGGGCCAAGGAACTGATTTCAAACTGTGGAAATATCTGGCCATCGGAGAGGTCAGAGGAAAAAACTGAGGTGAGAGCAGCCTTCTATGGAAACTTTCTTCGAAGACTGTCATGCATCCTCTTTTACCGAGTACAGACTGGAAAAGGGTGAAGTTCCCCCATCTTCTGTGGTGGGAAGAAGAAAAAAGAGAGGAGATATTCTTCAAGCTTGGTTTCTCTCTTAGCTCACTCCACACACCTTTCTGTGGGGACTCTCCATAGCGATAGGGTGTCCTAGGGCTTGCAGAAGGTGTGGGTCATGATAGTTATACCTGTCCATGGAAGTAACACAGAAAAGGGCAAGAAATCAAAGAATGGAATCAAAACCTGAGAACAGGACGGTGCCATCAGGCCTCAGCTGGAGGGTGTTGGGGGCAGAGCAGAAGCGAGACAATTGTCACCAGGGAGCAGAATGAAAAGAAGGGAGCAGAGGGGAGGTGGACTGCTCATGACCTAGACCTCCAACTCAGGACAGCCTGAGTGTGTCTCTGAGGCAGAATTCAGCCAGATGGCTGAGTGAGACTGTGCTCTGGGCAGGGTCTGGGCTCATGAAGTACAGATGAGCCAGAGCAGACTTCTGCTTCCACGTCGCTGGCTGTGATGTGATCTGTGCCCTCAGAGACTGTGACTCCGTGACATGGAGGCCATCACAGTGGGTAGCTGGGTGCCCTGTGGATTGAGTGCTTCCTGTGATAGCAGCCACTGGGCAGTTTCCCAGCAGGCAGGGTTCACGATTTCCCTGATGCAGAAGTGCAGAATTATGCAGAATTCACCTGCAGGCTTTCAGCCAGCACCCAGCAGTCTTTGGGTAAAGTCACCAAGGTGCTTCTTGCCACATGGCCCGTCCTTCAGAAGTGTGTGTGCCCACTGGGCAGTGTCCAGCTTTGGCCACTCACTGAGGGACGCTCATACTTACTTGATACCTACTCACAGCTAGCAGCTTCCTCTGCCAGAGGCAGGAGACTTAGCGTGGCAAGCAGACAGAGCAGACAGAAGCCCCTTGAAGGGGTTCCACAGAGACCCCTCACTCTCCTTCCCCATATTCTCTTACACTTTGCTTGCACCCCTAATTTCTTATTAGCATTTCACGCCTGGGGCCGGAGACACTATCTCTTGTGAGGATGCAAATAGCCTAACATTCCCTTCAGTCACTTATCTCCCATGTGTGCTTGTTGGACCCTAACTGGGGTGTTTTCATCAAAGGGGAGGCAGAAGGAGCATGGAGTGGGGTTGGGCAGCACTGTATGAGGCGGGGTAGTAGTGACAGGGAACACCAGGATACGGTAAAGACCAAATGAGCCTGCTTTCCAGTCAGCCTCCAGCTGCGATGATTGTAGTTTCCGAAACCCAGGGGGGACATTTGGGCCAATGAGAGATTTTTGTGCCAATTCCACATGTGAGAGGGCCGTTTTGAAATTGTAGTTTGGACACGGAAATGTGATAATTTCCAGGCCATTTGAATGGTTTATGGCATCATTTGGAACTGGAACTGTCCTAGGAAATCTAGGCTGCCCGGTGGCATCACCGTGGTAGCGAGTGATGGTGGGTCCCGCTGAGACAGCCATCTGCCGACCTCTGTCTAATCCTTTATTCCATAAGCATTTGGCAAATGTCTTCCCCTACCCGCCTGAGGTCCTGTCCCTCCTCCTGGCACAGGCTCGGGCCCAGGCCTAACAAGAACCATTGTTGCCCCAAGAGTTCAGCAAAATGGGCAAGAATCCAGAAGCTTTTATGTTCTCCTGTCTTGAGGTCTAATCGTGAGTTTTTCTTCCATGGAAAGGAAAAGAAGAAAAGAGGGAGTGGGGAAAAAAGGACTGGGTGGGGTGAGAAACCAGCAAAATACAAAGAGAATGGGAACACACTAACCAAAATTCCTTCTGAACTTCTCAGAGGTGACCACAAGTATCTGGTCTTCAGCAAACAGCGCGGAGGCCGGCATTAAGTCTTTGTATTTCATGGGGGAAAGATAGGAGTTCTCTTGTCTTCTGATGGGGAAAGGAGTCAGGTGGAATATAGGGTGTCCTGGCACATTCTGAAAAGCTCCAAGTTTCTATCTAAATCCCTTTTACCCTTGGAGGTGCAGGGGAAGGTCTAATATTCCTTTCCACCCTCACTGCTAGATCCCATCTCTCTCTTTTTTAAAAACATTTTTTAAACTGATTTCAGAGAGGAAGGGAGAGGGAGAGAGCAATAGAAACACCAATGATGAGAGGGAATCATTGATTGGCTACCTCCTGCACGCCCCCCACTGGGGAGTGAGCCTGCAACCTGGGCATGTGCCCTGACCTGGAATCGAACCATGACCTCCTGGTTCATAGGATGATGCTCAACCACTGAGCTACGCCAACTGAGCTAGATCCCATCTCTTCACACAGAATCTTGTCTTGTGAGATAGCCTCATGCTTGTTGCAGGATCTGGGTCCTGTCCCTCCTTATTCTCTCCCATGTGCCTAATGAGGCTGTGCATGTAGCAGGTGCTTCGCAAACTCAGCCAGAGCCTCACTGGCTGCTCTTTGGCTCCAGAGCCTGTGCGCGGGAAGCTCTGAGGGGCCGCTACAGTACGACCTATGCTCCCTTCAGAACAGAGAGGCTCCGTGATTGTCATCAGGTGGGAGCAGTGCTCTCAAGTCCACCTGTGTTTCTGTGTCACCTTGGCAGAGCCACCTGTCTCTTGGCCTTGCCCCTCCCTGGCCTCCACAGCATCCTGTGCACACACAGGCTCTCCCATCTGTGCACAAAATGCTCCAGATTCTGGGATGAAACATAGTCTATCCAGGTGCAAATGATTGCTACTTGACTACTTCAGACATCCTCCCTTTTTTCTTTTAAGTAGACTTTGAAATTAAACTAAAAGAGAAATATTTGCACTGAGATTTCCCCCAAGGCCATTTTTAATACACCTGGTAATCAGCACTGGCTTTCAAAAGTAGGGTTATTATTGCCTAAAATCATTACATCATTTGACTAAAATCCTTTTGTGAATGTTCCTGATAGATTTTTTTAAAAATGAAAAAATGTTTTCAAATGAGGCTGTTGTCGTTCCTTCATCTGAGGGAGAGAGGTACCTCACGGTCACAGGTTATTAATGGTGGAAGACTTTCTTAAACATATCCCCCACTTTTTTTCTGAGGACTCAGGGATGTTTTCTGCACCCAGAAAGTTGCTGGGTATCTAGGATGCAATCGAGGCACTGGGATGGAGGTTGCTGTAAAGAGCCTTGCCCCGGAGCACGCAGTGATCATCCTGGAATGGGGAAAGGACCTGGGTCTCCAGAATCTCCCTGTGCTTTTTACAAAAAAATTATAATGGAAGAGTGACTAATCTTTGTCATCATCACCTTCTCAGTTCTAAACATTTTCTCTCACATGAGGCAGGATAGTGAGAAGTTAAGGAGGTTCCTTGACAAGAGCAGTAAGGGAAACAGACAATATAATTAAACAAGGCCAAACAATCTGAGCAGGTTATAGGCAGCTAATGAATCACAGGTCTTATCTTCCCTAACCAAGGACATTAGGAGCAAATGGTTTACACATTCCAGACCATTCTGAGGCAGAACAGCCTTGGTCTCTGTCCCTCTTCAATGACGTTCTTGAGAATGAAACTAACCAAAAAAGGACCCCTGACCCTTCTATGTACACATTTTGATAAATCAACATATTGAAGGACACACCTGAAAAGCTAATAAATGTTCTGTTAAGACCTTTCCCTGAGACCTCCCCTAGGCTACCGCCTGGCCGAAGAAAGCTAAAAAGCCTCAAGACAAAGGAGCCACCTCACGTTCTCACGAGAGCATGCCCATGCCTGGTATCTTTGCTGTTTTTCTCCTAAACTCAAAGGGACTCCATGAGACTTGCAGCCAAGGGAGCACTGGGCAGTAGCAGTTCGACATGGGCTAACCTTTAACCTGTCTCCAAGACTTTAACCTGTCTCTGACTTTTCCTCTCTGGTTGCTTTTCCTACCTGAAGATTTCCCTTTGTTTCTCTGTCCCCAGCTTTAATAAGCATACTCTCAAAAGCCACCTGGAGTCGTGTTGTAAAATCTTTCCTACATGAAGTCAAGTGGCCCACTACCAGTGGCCCCTAGGCAGACCCACTGCAGGCTCAGACTTGCCCAGTAACACCCACCCTGTACCATCCTTTTAAAAGATGTTTGGGAATTGGTAGACCTTGTTAACCTTTGACTTAGTATTTTTTCTCTTCTCTTCTCTTCTCTTCTCTTCTCTTCTCTTCTCTTCTCTTCTCTTCTCTTCTCTTCTTCACTAGATCAGTTGTGATGGTTAATCAGATGCCCACCTTTCTCTGGCCAGCACATGCTTTGCTAGGCCAGATATATATATATATATAAATTTCAGAGAGAAAGGGAGAGAGAGGTAGAAACATCAATGATGAGAGAGAATCATTGATCGGCTGGCTGCCTCCTGCATGTCCCCTACTGGGGATTGAGCCTACAACCCAGGCACAACCCGGGCTTTTGCACTAACCGGGAATAGAACCCTAACCTCCTGGTTCATAGGTCAATGCTCAACCAATGAGCTGCACTGGCCAGGCTAGATGCTTATACTTATTGGTAATATTTTATCATTTTCATAGAACTTTTATTGAACTGTATTATTTGATATATTCTTAGTGTTGCCAAATTTATCAAATAAATACACAGCACACTCAATTAACTTCGAATTTCAGAAAAACAACCAATACTTTTAAAGTATAAGTATGTCCTTAAAATTGTGTGAGATGTTTGTTGTTTATCTGAAATTCAAATTTGACTGGGTATCCTGTATTTTATCTGCCAATCCAATCAATATGCTGAAACTTATTCATGCCTGCAAAACATTTAGTTGTTGGTCCAGCAGTTGAATGAAGCCCAAGTAACCAAATGTTGTGGCCACAGTTTTGTTGTGGGCAGATATTGGGTGGGAACAGGGTCTGCGTGGAGATATAGCCCCTCTGAAAGGCTAGACAGGCAAACTCAAATCAAAACAGTGCCCCATCTGTTCATAAAGAGGAGGCAGGCCCCAAACTCTTTTTATCTGGTCAAGTTTCTCAGCCAGAGGTAGAAATAATATAGAGGTTTAGAGATACGTTCCTGGATTTGGGTAAGGGAGCTTTAAAAGCAAAGGACCACTAGATGCTAATTAAAATATTGGTCATTGGGCCAGAACATCATGAATTTTCAGTTTTAAGGCAGCGGTGAATGGACTGGAGAAATTCAGCAGAGACTTCAGAAGGGAGAAGTTCTGAAGAGAGGAGACTGGGGGCAGAGAGAGGATGTTGGGTGGGCTGGCCAGACTCTGGGAGAAACAGAGATGAAGCCTTCTGCTGCTGGAGCCCCAGCCAGCACCTTAGGGAGCTGGACGCCTCCAGTAAAGCCTGTCACATGGGAGGGGTTGCCGTTCAGGCCAGAGGCAGGGCCCCAGGACTGGATGGTAGATGCTCTCTGCAGGTGAGGTTTCATACACAGGCACGAAGCTACCCAACAGGCATGGACATACTCTCCTCCCATCCCCCTCAGATGGCAGACCATCACCCCACCACACAGCCAGAGCACACTGAATTTACAGGAGTGTCAATACATCCTGTAATCCATCATCTTGTGAATGTCACAATTATAGTGCACTGTGTATTTATTTGGGAGGTTACGTGTGTCTGTTTGCTTAATGCAAACCTTCATCAGTCCCTCTTTTGGAGACATCTTCAAAACCTCTAAGTGGCCCAGACCTACCTTGACCTCCAGCAAGGCCTACCATCTAGGGCAGCGATTTTCAACTGGTGTGCTGCAAGAATTTTTAAAACATGCAATACCTATTTACTCAAGGGCACTGACCTCTTTTCCCTTAGACTGTCAAATAAAAAAATGACGACAGCCAACACAACAATAGTCATCCAGTGTGAATGAATAAAAATTATACCTATTTTTTTGTTAGCTCGCCAAAAAGATTTTTTTTGTGTGTGCCGCAGAATTTTAATAATTACTTTATGTGTGCCATGAGATAAAAAAAAAAAGGTTGAAAATAGCTGATCTAGGGGATAGCCCTGGCGAATTCTGTGCTCCCAGCTTTTCTACCTCAACTAACTCATTGAAAAACAATGCCCGTCATTAAAGTGAGGTTTACATTCACACCAGCTGGGTGTGCCTGGAATGGTCTTAGGCCCTCTCCATAGACTCCTCCAAATCTCTCTGCTTGCTGACACCTGAAAATTATGTTCTTAGACAAGGGAACAAGTCTCAGGAGAACAACTGATCAAAGTGATTGGCACCCAACTGGGGGTACAAGTTTCAGCAGAAAAAGCAAGCTGAAGTCAGAACACAGATTTCAGAGTCTGTGCATCACCCCAGGCCGTGCAGTGCAGTAGGGAGTGCAGACTCTGGAGCTCCCTCCCAGGAGGAGATCCTGCCTCTGTCGTATTCTGGCTGTGTGACCTAAAGCAACTTACCTGACCTCTCTGTGTCCCAGTTGGCCCAGCAGTGACACGAGGATAATAATAATAATATCTTCCTTGTAGGTTTGTTAGGAGGAATGAAAAAACAAATATATGCAAAGTGCTTATGACAGAACTTGGCACAAGGTATGTTAGAGTTAGCTATTAATATTTGGCCCCCACTGTTTACCTTCAGCTGCTTGCTTAAGTCCTCCAGTCCTCCAGCTATAGGGCTACCAGCTGGGTCTCACCTGATTTAGGAAGATTTGGGGGAGTTAGTTGTTGCTTGCTTTTAAAAAACATGCTCACTCTCAAGTGATTCATAACTAATTTTCTGTATATAACCGTGGCTAAGTACCTTGTGAGGCCCTTGCATTTGAACAGATCAAGAAAGCCTGGGTTTCAGGAATGCAATGCTGGGAAGTTTAGGCATCCCTCTGCTGATAGCATCCAAAGATGCCATTAGTACTGCAGGGATGGCTGGGGCTGCAACAGCTCAGGAGCTAGAGGTAGGATTTTGTGAGGCTGGGGGTTCCTGCCGAGGAAAGAGCTATGCTGTAGTCTAGGGCAGTGGTTCTCAAAGCGTGGTCCCTGCACCAGCCGCGTCAGTGTCACCTGGCTACTTGTTAGAAATGCAAATTCCTGGGCTCATCTCAGACCTATTTAATTAGAAACTCTGGGACTGGTGCCCAGCAAACCGTTGTTATAATAAGTCCTCTTGGAAACTCCGATGCTAAAGTTTGAAACCTCTCTAGTCTATAGAATAAGTAAAGCCAAGGTTCAAATAACTGAGGTGAATTCAGAGCCAAGAGACTGGAGGAGGGTCAGATGGAATCTGAGCCAAATCAGAGAATGGAGGTTCTGGGAAATTGCTCTGAATACCCGTGGCTATTTTCAGCTGGCCTTTATCTCCCGCAGGTGCAGCCTGTGGATGGGTTGGGCTAACTCAAAGGGCCTGAAGCAAAGTGGGTAGGTAGAGAAGTCTTTTGCAGGCATTTTTGGCTGGCCATTCTGACCCCTTTGGGATGACAAGTTGTGGTCTGTCACCTTTTCTGCATTCAGAAGGATTAGGACTTATCGGTACTTTTCTGAGCTAGTTGGCCTGGCTTGAACATAGTATTATGGAACCAGAATTTTGCCATCAGACGAGGCCTAATAGGTTGGCGTCTAGCCACCTTCTCCAAGGCAGCAGCCAACTCTGCAGTATTCTTTATGAGAGGTCCGTGATCACCTTCCGACACTACAGCGAGATGGATTTATTTCCATTTGTTGGAAAGTCCTTCCTTCGGATGGCCCAAAGCACTTATCACCTTGCATATAGTAAGCGCTCATACATATTAATTGAAACACTAATGCCTTATATCGAACAGACATCTGATCCTCTGGTTCGACACTACTGCCTAGAGCAGCACAGGACATGTGCACTCTCGTTTTCATTTGGAAATGCCCATGATGCTTCTCAGAGTCTCTTCTCCAAAAGAAATGTTTCTTAGTTTCTTCCAAAGTTTCTAGGTTGAATTGGCTTCCAGAGAAAGAAAGACTACAGGTAAAATGATTAAGAAGCAGAGAGAGCTATGAAAGAAAGGCCCAGGAAGCCAAATGGTGCACAAAACTAGAAGGGTTAGTTTGGGGTATGGAAGAGAATGGGCAGAGATGAGAGTAAGTGAGGGGCTGATGAAATGAGGTAATTTAGGATTTAAGCCCATAGTGGGGGCCGGGGCAGGGGAGTTCTTTTTCTGTAGGTCTTGTGTGTCTCTCCGAAGCCAGGAGGATTTGGGCAGGAGTTGAATAGGACTAGCCAAGATCGGATTGAAATTATGGTCACTAACCCCCCCAAATCCTTTGTCCATAAATTGCTGCCAAGCCAGGGCACAGCAATCCTGTGCTTCTCTATTGGTATTTTGGACCTAACTCCAGGGCTTTCCCTAATCCTATTACATTTAATCTTGTTTATTCTAATCAGTCAAAATCATTTGAACCTCATTTCTGGAATGTGTTATCTGTCTCTATCCACTTTGTGTCATGCATCAAATTTGTAAAATTACTTTGATCTCAAAGTCTAAATCATTGACAAAAATGTTGGCCCATTAGAGATTGCCATTCAGATTGAACTAATATTAACCACCACAGTCGGCTATGGACTGTCCAGCTAGCCATTTGTTCATGGGTAAAATGCTATTCAGGTGATGATGGTATTTTCTTCTGATGGTGCTGAGAGGAGGAGGGCTGCATTAAAAATGTCTACGGCAGTACCCACTGTAGCTACAGGTTCTTCTAAGGACGTTAGTATCTTGCTTGAGGCAGCAGCAGGCTATAGTAGTTTATACCACAAGACCCCATTCCTCCACTAGCCACTTCTGATTGAACCTGACTCAAAAGCTACCAATTTGTGGGCTGCCTATGGCCCAGTGGGCTGGTCCAATCAAATATCACCCTTCACCTGACAAAAATATTCAATGCCAGGGTTTGCATTAAGAAAGGTGGAGAGCCCAGCCAGTGTGGTTCAGTGGTTTGTAGGCCATGAAGCTCATTACAATTCTTATTTTTAAAATACTTACAATAAGGCTGGCCAGCATGGCTCAGTGCTTGAACATTGACCTATGAAACAGGAGTTCATGGTTTGATTCCCGATCAGGGCACATGCCCCGTTGCAGTGTGGGTGTGTGCAGGAGGTAGCTGATTGATGATTCTCATCATTGATGTTTCTATCTCTCTCTCCCTTCCTCTCTCTGAAAGCAATACAAACATATAGGAGAGAGGGGAGAAAGAAAGGTGGAGAGACCAGGTATTTAACAGGAGGAGCTGAGGCTAGCATATTGTCTAGAGAGGCATCATTATTAGTGTGGGGTTTATAAAGTATCTGAATAAACAAACTCTGAGGAAGCAACAACTATGATGAGGGTCAGACTGTAATTTGTCAACATGGTGAACTAATATAATTTTGGAACTCTTTTGCTATGAAACAGCTAAAAAATCTCAGATATAACATAACAAATGCCCTTTAAATGCATAGATGAGGTTATAAAGAGGTAAAAAAAAAAAAATCTCCAGGGCCAAAGTGAATAGCAAACTGAAAATCAGACTGGTAAGTATGTGATCAAAGACTGGCCACCGTGGGAGGAGGGTGGCTTGTTATCACACCCAGTAATGGCTAGGGGTTGGGTCTGAACCTAGTTGGAGACAAACCTTGGGCCTGCATCAGGCAGAGGGATTGGCACTAAAGTTCTTGCCCCAAACTAGGATCATTTCTAGGGTACATGCTCAGTAAAATAATGGACTAAAAAATATCCATTCATCAGCAGTAGGAGTCAGCAAGGACACATTGTCCGCTTTGACTTGGGCCTGGATGGGAAAAAGTTCCCCCTGAGAATTTGTAGTCACAGCTTGTACCTTGCCTGAGTTTGGTTCTAATTTATGCCGTCAGGGTGGTCCAGGAATCCTCAAGCTAAGACATTCACATTCAAGTGGCCCAAGGCTGATGACATGGGGAGACTGACAAAGTAAACAAAATCCCACTGGAAGGACACACCCTGATTCTAGGCTTTGCTGAATATGGGCTCAAAATTAAACATTCATGAGGAAACACTCTATCACAAGTGTGTGTCAATGGACATGACTAAGAATTTTGGGAAATGTAACTATTAGATAGAAATTATTATTATTATTATTTAAAATATATGCTTAAAATGATTAAAGACAAGGGAAGTCACAAAAACACAAGAAAAAATACGGTGATATGGTGAAAATATAGCGGGCATGTGAAGTGAAAAATATAAGTACTGAAGTTAAAACATAATAATTATAGGAAACAGCAAACTTATACAACACAAGAGAAGAAATAAACTGTAAGCTAGAGCTGAGAATATTGTCCGGAATTCATTGCAAAGTGTTAAAGAGATATAAAATATTAAAGAGATGTTAAGAGATATGGGGCATAAAGTAAAAAGTTTCATATATATTTAACAGAAGTTCCAGAAAGAAAAATAACTAAAAGAATGAAGGGGAGTTGATATTTAAAGGGGAAATGGCTAATAATTTTCCAGAGTTGATGAGAGTCAAGTCATAGATTCTCAAATCACATGGGTTCCAGGCAAAATAAATTAAATTAAATCTGCAACTAGACACATTGTGGTAAAAATGCAGAATGTCAGACAAGTGCTGGGGAGGACGTGGAGAAAAGGGACCCCTCATGCACTGCTGGTGGGAATGCAGACTGGTGCAGCCACGGTGGAAACAGTATGGAGTTTCCTCAAAAAGTTAAATATGAAACTGCCATTTGACCCAGTGATCCCACTTCTAGGAATACACCCTAAAAAACCTGAAACACCACTCAGAAAGATTATATGCACCCCCATGTCCATAGCAGTGCAATTTACAATAGCTAAGATCTGGAAACAACCCAAGTGCCATCAATAGATGAGTGGATAAAAAAGCTGTGGTACATTTACACCATGGAATACTATGGAGCAGTACAAAAGAAGGATCTCTTACTCTTTGAGACAGCATGGAGGGGCCTGGAAATAAGCCAGTCAGAGAAGGACAAGTTTCACATGATCTCACTCATATGTGGAATCTAGAGAAAAAATAAACTGATGAACAAATAGATCCAGAGATCCAGAAGCATGGAACAGACTGATGAATCTCAGAGGGAAGGCAGGAGTGGGTGGGAAGAGATTAACCAAAGAATTTGTATGCATAAACCATGGACACAATCAATAATGTGGTGAAGGCCTGGGGTAGGGGGGAGGGTTTGTGTGAGTGCAGGCTAGAAAGGGTCAATGGGGAAATTGGGGCACATCTGTAATACTTCTAACAATAAAGATAAATTTTTAAAAAATGCAGAATGTCAGAGACTAAAAGGAAGTATTAAAAGTTACCAGAGCAATCTACACACATACACCTCCCCCCAACAATTAGACTGTCATCATATTACTATGAGCTTCTGTTTCAGTGATTTATTTATTTATTCATTCACCAATACCATACTCTCTTGATTACTGTGGCTTTATAGAAAGTCTTGAAGTTGGGTAGTGTCAGTCTTTCAATTAGTTTTTCTCCTTCAAAATTGTGTTGGCTATTCTGGGTCTTTTGCTTCTCCATATCAACCTTTGAATCAGTTTGTCAATATTCATAAAATGGATGCTTTATTTATACAGTGTGTCCCTTCTGTCCCACTGGTTAGTGCATTCCTTAATGCTCCTTGACTGGATGCTGACTTTCCTGTCACTTTGAGTCATTTGCACAGTCTCATTCCAGCATTTAAGACTTGACCCTGCTTACTTTTCAAAACTCAATTTCAAGCATAATGCAATGTTTATCTCCTCCCTCCTCCAGGCCTGGCAAGAGTGTTGACTTCCAGCTGCTCAGAGAGCGGGCTTGGGAGAGTTATAGTCTGTTTCTGGGATCCTTTCTCCTTTTTTCTCTCCTAGAAGGGAGTGGGGGCCGGACAGGAAGGAGGAGTAGCGGAGGCAGAGATTGCCTTCCCTCACCAGCTCTGATTCAATGGGGAGGGGGGGCGCAGGCATGTTCCAGGCCTGGCTTTCCTGGGGGCAATGTGAAGCTTCACCCTGTCCTCCTTTGAGGGGTGGAACATCCCTTTGGGCTCATCGGTGGAGCACGCTCCACTCTGGTTTGGGTGCCTATCATCCAGCTCTGTGGCTTCCCCGGAGCCCTGGTTCCTGTCCCTGTGCTAACCGCATGCTCCCTCATGCACAGCCACAGGAATCCCTGCATCCTCTCTGTGCCCCCCAGAAGCCATGTAGAACTGGAAAAGATGGGAGTTAGCCGCCTTCCTTATAGGTCCTCTATGGGGCAGGTCCAGTGAGCCTCCCACCTTCAGAAATCTCTGGTCCAGAAACAATCCATAACAGTATCTCTTATGAGTTGAATTGTGTCCCCCCCCGCCCCAAGGATATATTAAATCCTAACCTGGTCATTGCAAATACAATTAGTTAAGATGAGATCATACTAGAGTAGGGTGAACCCCTAATCTGATATCACTGATGTCCTTACAAAGAGGTGGCCATGTGAAGGCAGACACACAGGGACATGCCCCATGATGGCAGAGGCAGAGCTTGAAATGCTCAGCTATAAGCCAAGGAACACCGAGGATTGCTGGCAAAGCACCAGACGCCAAAGAGAGGAAGGAAGGCCTCTCCCTCCGCCCAGGTTTCAGAGGACTTGCTGGGATTTTGATTGGGATTGTATTGAATTGATAGGTCAAGCTGGGAACAACTGATACTTTGACAATAGTGAGTTCTTCCTATCTACAATCATGGAGTATTATCTATTCATTTATTTAGCTCCTGTTTGATTTTTGTTTATTAGAGTTTTGTTGTTTTCCTCATATAGATTTTGTACATATTTAATTAGATTTATACCTAAGTATTTATTTTGGGAGGTGATTATGTAAATGGTATTCTGTTTTTAATTTCGATTCCACTTGTTCATTGCTGGTAGACAGGAAAGCAATTGACTTTTTTTAATATTAACCTTGTATCCTGCAAACTTGCTATACTGACTTATTAATTCCGGGAGCTTTTTTGTTGATTCTTTCTGATTTCCTACATAAACAATCATGTAATTTGTGAACAAAGGCAGTTTTATTTCTTCCTTCCAACCTACATGCCTTTTATTTCCTTTTCTTGTCTTATCCCATTAGCTAGAAATGCCAGTGTAATGTTGAAAAGGAGTGGTGAGAGGAGACATCTTTGCCTTCTATCTGATCTTAGAAAGTTCTGAGTTTCTCACTTTAAGTATAATTCTTTTGGAATTTAAAAAAATCGTGTACATGTGTCATCAATTAAAAAAAAAATTTTGTTATCCATTGTCTAAATACTACCGCCTCCTGATTCTTCCAATCAGATGATTTCCCCTTCCCTTGAAAATCCTATGCCATTAATTTTGATCTTTTATGGCATATATTACATTGTCTTCTTTTATAGTTACTTGTGGACTTTTTTAAGGTCCTTCCTTCTGGTTTTCCAGCTTGAGAGCAGGGACCCTGCCCTCCTCATCTTTGTATTCCCAAGTGTGCCCAACATTATGCCTTACACCACTGGGTTCCTAATAAAACGCTGATGAGTTGATTCTAATTGAGTCATTTGACCACATACTCCTGCAGATTTTATTTTGCTGTTGTTGACTCCAAGCAGTGAGCAAGGTCCTCCTACTCGTTCTTCCAACACATTTCCTTAGTACAGTCTCTATCAGATGCTCTCTTTACATCTTGTCCTTCAGGAGTAACAAGCTCAAGAAGGAGTTGTTTGCTCATAGCATTTTTCAGTCTGGTCTATGTCACTAAAAATCTTGATTCTGTGAAATACTTGGTGGCGCTGGCTTCTTAGCCTGACAGCCCTTACTTAGCTATGCCTCCTTGGAGAAAGTTCCTTGATTTCTGACACTGGCAATCTGAGGGTGGCAAGGGGTCGGGGGGGAATTGAGATCCCTTGGGGATAGATGCTGACAGAAACCTCTTTATGCTGCTGCCAGTGTCATTTGGAGTGATGAGGGCTGGGACCTGCGCTCACCCGGGCACATCTCTGTTGCAGGAAGACAGCTGTCTGAGCTCAGGTTCCAAGTGCATGATGAAGGGCACAGCCTCTCTGGTGGGGACAGCAGCCTGCATGCAACACTTTTACAAATTGGGTTCAGAAAAACTCTCTGTGGCTGGTAGGTAGATGGAGGAATCTCAATTT
>NW_006292095.1:4633036-4643606 GCF_000327345.1 Myotis davidii | reverse complement strand
TCTCTCCTAGAAGGGAGTGGGGGCCGGACAGGAAGGAGGAGTAGCGGAGGCAGAGATTGCCTTCCCTCACCAGCTCTGATTCAATGGGGAGGGGGGGCGCAGGCATGTTCCAGGCCTGGCTTTCCTGGGGGCAATGTGAAGCTTCACCCTGTCCTCCTTTGAGGGGTGGAACATCCCTTTGGGCTCATCGGTGGAGCACGCTCCACTCTGGTTTGGGTGCCTATCATCCAGCTCTGTGGCTTCCCCGGAGCCCTGGTTCCTGTCCCTGTGCTAACCGCATGCTCCCTCATGCACAGCCACAGGAATCCCTGCATCCTCTCTGTGCCCCCCAGAAGCCATGTAGAACTGGAAAAGATGGGAGTTAGCCGCCTTCCTTATAGGTCCTCTATGGGGCAGGTCCAGTGAGCCTCCCACCTTCAGAAATCTCTGGTCCAGAAACAATCCATAACAGTATCTCTTATGAGTTGAATTGTGTCTCCCCCCGCCCCAAGGATATATTAAATCCTAACCTGGTCATTGCAAATACAATTAGTTAAGATGAGATCATACTAGAGTAGGGTGAACCCCTAATCTGATATCACTGATGTCCTTACAAAGAGGTGGCCATGTGAAGGCAGACACACAGGGACATGCCCCATGATGGCAGAGGCAGAGCTTGAAATGCTCAGCTATAAGCCAAGGAACACCGAGGATTGCTGGCAAAGCACCAGACGCCAAAGAGAGGAAGGAAGGCCTCTCCCTCCGCCCAGGTTTCAGAGGGAGCATGGCCCTGCTGACAACTTGATTTCAGACTTCTGCTCTCCCGAGCTGAGGACAGTAAGTATCTGTTGTCTTAAGCCACCCTGAGTGTAGTTGTTTGCTATGGCAGCCCCAGGAAACTCATACGATGTCTGCTCACAAGTGTTTCCAAATGTGAAGGGACACTTGCCAAGCAGCGCCTTTTGGGTCTCCATTGGTGATAGAGGGAGACTAAGATGCTAGGCTCCCAGAATGTTCTCTGAAGAATTTCTCATCACCCTGCACTCCAATGGGTTCTGCAGCTCAGTCAGTAGGGGGAGGAGATGCCGTCTTTCCTTCTCTCAGGCGTCTCTGTCGTTACCAGTGGTTCTATTGGAGTCCTCTCATTTCTCCTTAGGGCACAGATAGCTCCTGTAAGATCCCTGCAGTATCTTTCAGACAAGTGGCCCTGCTTCCTGTCCTCAGACCCTCCTCATAGGGGCTGGGTGGGTGGTAGGCAGGCTGGTTCTTGCTCCTCTTAGCCTGTCCTGTGTGACATGCTTGTAACTCTGAATGTAGAATGTGAGGTCCTAACTGCAGTTTGCCTTTCTTGCCCTTACCCTGGGTCCTAATCAACATCCTGGGAAACCAGAAGAGCCAATTCCACATCGTGTTTCCTCATGTAGACCAGACCCGCTGCTTCGCCAAAAGAGCCTGAATGGGCTGTAACGTGAGGCAGACACGTTCTTCTAAGGTGAGCCGGCAGATGTCAGAGGGTGACCACAGAGCCAGCTTCCTCATTTAGGTCATCCTGGAGTAGCATGGGCCCCTAATCTAATGTGACTGTGCGAAGACAGAGACAGGTTGCCAAGATGCAGGTTGCCTCAGAATGAAGCTCACCTAGGCTGCGAGCCACCTCCAGGGAGAGCTGGGGCTCAGACAGTCCCTGAGGAGAAATGGGAATCTCATTAAGTGTCTCTCCCCGATCAATGTTTTCTAGTGGGGAACTCCCACTGCTGTGAACTTCCAGGGCAGAACTGGAAGTGGAAAAGTTCACAGCCCAGCGTGAAGCCCGAGAAGGGGGTGGAGATGGGGAGAGCCAGGCCTCAGCATTGCCTTGGTTCTGGTGAGAGAGGAGGGGAATGCTGTCAGTGGAGTCAGTTTCCCAGCCACGCCTTCCCCAGGTGCCTTGCTGAGGGGCTGCCTGGTTTTCACTGAGTAGGGAGAATGCTTTGCTGAACCCCATTTTGTCCCGTCACTCTGAAGCTTATGGGGACAGAGACTGACTTCCTGTGAGGGCCGGAGCAGGACGCGTTGGCTGCTCTGATGCGATGGGATGTGGGTGGCCTTGCCCACATGTCTGCACCCCACTTCCTATCTGGAGGCCCTGTCTGGGAAGCAGTCAATTAAGCGAAAGTTTGGTTTTGCCAGGCTCTGTCATTTGCAAGGCACTGACACTCTCCAGATCACCCGAGATCAGGGGCTTGTGCTGCCTCAGAGCTAGATCCAGAGAGTTGCTGGTTGCCCAGAGATCTGGCTCCCACAGAGATCCCTTGGCCCATATGGTCTCTCTGTTGTCACACTCGCTTCTCTCTGTGTCTCATTTCTGACTAGTTTCCAATCTTCTCTTTTCGGTCACACATGGAGGGAAGTAGTCAGATGGGACGAATTCTGCATTTCAGGTCACCTCATGCGTTGCCAGCTGGCCTGTGGGTGGGATGCCTTGGGTCAGGTGCCCAGCTCTAGTCCCATTATAGGCCAGGCCTGGGCAAAGAGCAGCTTAGCACTAAGGCTGTGGGTGGGGCAGACAAGCTAATGGGCCAACAGTCCATCAAGTGTCAGGGTTTGCTTCCCAGTGATCCATCTGGTCCTCCCTTACTTCTCCTTTCCTCCCCAGTCAGCGCTCTGGACAGGCTAAGACTGTAAATTTCCTCAGTGTAAATTCCTGTGGGACAAGAGAGGCACCAGGAGAGTGATGGGTGCTGGAGTGAGATAGAGGGCGCCCGATGAGTAACTTCGCTGTGAACCAATGGAGGCTGGCACTCCCATCTTCCTTTTCTCCCACCCTTCTGGAAAGGGGCACCAGGTAGAAAATTCAGCAATGCCAAATGTGACACTGAGCCCACTCTTGTCACTCTGAACATAGAATGACCCAGGACCTTACAGTGCAGGCTGGGGATGGGGAGTTAAGGAGAGCATCCTTGAAGTCAGTGAATGGGCAAATCTCACTAGGGACTAGGGAGGGGTGGGATTAGTATCAGAAATGCCTGGAGATTTAAAAAATAACAATGGTTTCTATCTCTTCTTCTCCTTAGATTCTGATTGTCACTGGAACAGGGATGGGCAAATGTATTTTGAAAAGATGTCCTCCAAGGCTTCCTAATTCTCTGACCCGCTTCCCACAGATCTTTTGGTGATCCTGCACAAACATACACCTTTTTGGTCAGGTACCCATGAATAAAATGTTTTAAATACGTATGCTTAATATTTGGATATTTATTTACTTAAAAACAATACCCATGTACTTCTGCATTCACTTATTATAGTCATCATAAAGGAAACACAAAAATAGAACAGAGGGCAGGCTTACAAAGAAATAGAAGTAGAACTTCAGTAATTTCTTACTGACTCCTAACTCACCTGGTGCCCATCCCATTTTGGAGATCACTACTCTTGGTTCATATTTGTACCCCCATGACTAGTTCCGGGCCTGACATGCAGTTAAGTGTTCAAAAAAAAAATTGGGGGGATAGATGAATAACAAACGAATGAGTTAGATCTTGAAAAATATGAATATTTTGAAAATAAGTAAGTGGGTAGGGGGAACAGACTGACAGCCTCCCTCATAGATTAACGTTATGACTTATTGACCTTTCTTAATGGAAACATTGAGATTAGATCTTATGGGAGAGGACATTATGTTTGAGTAATGATTGGTTGTTTCGTTAATCAAATTAAACGTATTTATTTATTCCTCATCTCCATTAGCATAGTGGCCTCCTATTCCCACATTCTAATTGCTTGACCATCTCCCAGCCAGACGGATCCACCCAATGACACGGTTCTATCAGCAAGACAACCAAGGGGAAGCACTGGGGCAGGGGACTCTGGGGACGTCCCAACTCTCAGCTATTAGGTAATTAGGTGCTGTGTGAAAGGGAGTATTCCTGGCTCCTAATGGGTGGGAATTGATTTATTAGCACGGCACCACATTTGTATGCAAGACAGAAAGTTAGTAATAACCCAGAGTGGGGTTTTGCAGGGAGACGGGGGAGGGTTCACGGCACTGAGGTAGCCTCTCCAGGGATTTCTTTGAACTTTCCCCTGCCCACCCACTCCAGGTGCCTTTGGGGGAGCAAAGAGGTACCCACTTTCCAAGCAGGAGACCATTCTCAAAAACTGCCTTCAAGAGAGCCTCACACTCTATTAACAGAATAACAAGAATGTCCTGTCTCCCTCCTTCACGTTGTAGACAATAATAGCAGCACTTGTATGTGCTACTTTTAGCATATATGCCAGACTCTGTCTCCAAACACTTTTCACGTACACTGACTATTTAACCGTTACAACATTAGGGGATGGTGTGAAGAGTTTCCTTCTTTTACAGTTAAGGAAACTGAGGCACACAATGGTTAGGTAACTTGTCCAAGCTAGTGAGTGGCTAGTAAGTGGAAGCTCTAAGAGTTGAATCTCAGTAATCTGGCCTCAATAACTTGCCCTCAACCATGGTGTCATCGATGAAGGAACAGGACTTGCCCTGACTTAAGATGATTGTGTTTGGCTCAGTTCAGTACTTTTCTTCCCCTCAGAACCCTGGTACCCTTGGCTCCCACCTCCTAATTTTCTAATTTAAGCTGGTCTCAGATCCTTCATTCACACTAAAGTGTAAATGGCTGAGAATCCATTAAAGAACTATTCCTCCCTAAATAAAAAGGGGACCCACTGTATGGGAGAACATATTTGCCAATGATACATCTGATAAGGGGTTAATTCCCAAAATATAAAAAGAACTCATACTACTCAACATCAGGAAGACAAATAATTCAATTAAAAATGGGCTAAAGAGCCGACTAGACACTTTTCCAAAGAGGACACTGATGACTAAGAGGCATGTGAAAAAATGCTCATTGTCACTAATAATCAGAAAGATGCAAATTAAAACTACAATGAGGTATCACCTCACACCTGCCAAAATGGCTACCATCAATAGATCAACAAACAACAAGTGCTGATGAGGATGTGGAGGAAAAGGAACCCTTGTACACTGCTGGTGGGAATGCAGCCACTGTAGAAAACAGTATGATGTTTCCTCAAAAAATTAAAGATGGAACTCCCATTTGACTCCGTAATCCCACTTCTAGGAATATATCCTAAGAATCCCAAAATACCAATCAGAAAGGATTTATGCACCCCTATTTCATAGCAGTGTTATTTATAATAGCTAAGATCTGGAAACAGCCCAAGTGCCCATCAGTAGGGGAGTGGATAAAAAAGCTGTGGTAAATTTATAGCGTGGAATACTATGCAGCAGTAACAAAGGAGATCTTACCCTTTGAGATAGTGTGGAGGGACCTGGAGATTATAATGCAATGCGACATAGGCCAGTTAGAGAAATACAAATATCACATGATCTCACTTATACGTGGAATCTAAAGAAAAAAATAAGCTGATGAATAAAATAGGTTCAGAAACATGGATGCATGGAAAGACTGATAGACCTCAGAGGGAAGGGGGATGGAGGGGATGGAAAGACCCTCCTTGGCTGGCCTTGCACCAGTGGGTGTCATAGCGTGGTTGTCCGGAAGGCTGTCTGGATGGTCTTTCTGCTGTTCGGTTGTTTGGTTGATTTGCATATTACCCTTTTATTATTATAGACATGTGGGGAAGGCCTGGTATGGAGCAGAGCCTGGGTGGAAGGGAACAAAGGAAGAAAAATGGGGGACATCTGTAACACTGTCAGCACTGGCCTTGCACCAGTGGGTGTCATAGCGTGGTTGTCCGGAAGGCTGTCTGGATGGTCTTTCTGCTGTTCGGTTGTTTGGTTGATTTGCATATTACCCTTTTATTATTATAGACATGTGGGGAAGGCCTGGTATGGAGCAGAGCCTGGGTGGAAGGGAACAAAGGAAGAAAAATGGGGGACATCTGTAACACTGTCAGCAATAAATAAATTTATTTTATTTTTTTCTTAAAGAGCTATTCCTCATTGGAAAAAAACATGTGAGCAGGATCCGGAATGCTAAACTGAAGGGATGAAGGCTTTAAAGGTGGAATGTGAAGCGGCTTCTGGAATGTGTGTTGTGGGTGGGTATTGGGATGTGTCAGGGTCACACTCTGCAGACCGATGGGTAGGCAAGTGCTTTTCCGTTTGGGAGCCTGATCTCTGAGAGGCTGGAGCTGGACAGAGCCTCCTCAGTTCTGCCCCCCTCCGCCTGCAGACCCGCATTCCCGCCCTCTGCTGGAGCCACCGACCAGCATCCTAGAGAATTACAGCTGCCAGCCACCACCAGCTCCATTGTTAGAAAACCTGGTATGAAGTTTATAGCACATTTCACAGCTTTAAAAGTGTGTGTTTGATGTAAATCTTCTCAAACTACTACTCGCCCTCATGGGGCAGGTTGGCCTGGTCCTTGTGCCAACCCTGCAGCCGTCCTGGACACATGGGACTTTGAAGGGCAGTCCCTGCAGCGGGGATCAAAGGCAGGGGTGGGAACATGCTGGCCACAAGAATGGCCTCTTGGAAGGTGTGGGGAGAGAGCAGAGGGCCCGCAGAGTGGACAGTAGAGATCCAGGTTCTCCTCGGGTGTCATTACACATGTTGCCTGCACAGAGGGGGCCTTTTGATGGGGCCCTGAGGGGCAAAGAGATGTAGGCAGGGATCACAGAGACGGTTGAGGTTCCCCCACCAAAGAAAGCAGGCCCCACTGTAGCTCTATGGTTTGTGTGTGGCCTTTATGGGCCGTGACCAATGGCTCAAGGCCTGGGCTGGCAGCTCTAAGCCTTCATCCTGGGCAGGAATTCTAATTAAACTGGGGCTCCTGGGTCTCACTTACAAAGAATTTAGCACCAGACTCTGCCGTACAGGCCTCACCCAGCTGATCATACTCTTGCATGCCACCTGCAGAGACGCCCAGCTCAGGGAGTCCCTGCTTTCCTCCCCAGTGGCTGCAGAGGGCCAAGCCTGGTCCTTGGGGTGGGCCTCGAGCTTTGAATCAAACAAATCTTTAAAGAAAACATTGAGGGCCTCTAGATCATTCTGTGCTTCTCTTGCCAGACACCCTTCTTGCTATTTAGGCCACTTTTTTATAGTTGTTACGTTCATCTCTTTTCTTCACAATGAATTGGGTTGGTTTAGGTATCAGGGAAATTCAGGGTGGTATGGATGGCAGGCGAGGTGTTATTTAGCTGAACTGAGTACCAGACGAACCATGAATTGTGAACATCCAGGTCCCTGGCTCGTGAGAGATGGAGGAGGAGCAGAGGGCTTTCCAGACAAGCTGGACCCGGCGCGGAACCCCAAGGGATTGGTAGCACTTATGTAGGCAGAGAGGAAGTCTAAGGGACAGGGAATGGCTGCCTTACATGTTTGAAATACAATTGGAGGTTTAGCTGCACACTACAAATCCTTAATTCCCAAATTCTTCGAGTTCGGTTAATTCTGAAAGCGAGGAGCTGGAGCAACCAAGCTCCCCTTCCATATTCAGCATTCAGATTGTGCTGTTGCTACTTATTTTTCTCTTTAAATGCTGTCTGGTTTCGGCAGTATAAAATGAGAATGTGTGTGGCTGATGCTGACCATGGTGAGGGTGGGGAGAAAACACGTCCCCAGGGCTTTGCCTGAAGTGTGTCAACAAATGTATTACCTTGGTCGCTCTGCCCTTCTGTCCTCTCCTCTTCACAGCTCCCAACATCCAAACTCAGGCTGGGCCTGGGTCCCCCTTTCCATGCGTTCTCTTGAGTCCTGATCATTCGTGAACAAAGCGCTCATTAAAGAGAGGGTGGAAGGTCTGGGGAGATAAAAGAGATCCCAGGGGTATCTGATGATTGATTGATGCCTTTTGGGAACAGAAGCAGCCCCACTCCCCTGGCCTCTGGGTCTGGATAAGCTAAGGCCTGGGCTCCTAGCCGACGTTCCTGCTGGTCCAGAAGACACCCACATACCCAAACCGCCCGGAATGCAGCTTGCTGACCTTGGCAGGAAGGAGGGCTGAGTCGGCCTTTTGTGGAACATAAATACTCAGCACAGCTGCCTCTGACCTGCCCACTTCTTGTCAAGTCCAAGAAGGAAGGGACCTACCACTGGCCAAACGTTTTATCCCACCACACCTCAGACCCCAAGGAACTTGGACTCTACTCAAGTTAGTAAGTTGAAGCTCCCACCCCCCAAAACTGGCTGCTGGTGGAGGAAAAACCTGGGTAGGAGGGGCAGTAAGCAAATCTGCAGAGCTGCCTGCTTTAAAAAAAATATTTTTATTGGTTTCAGAGAAAGAGGGAGAGAGAGAGATAGAAAGAGAGAGAGAGAGAGAGAGAGAGAGAGAGAGAGAGAGAAACACATCAATGATGAGAGAAAAATCACTTATCAGCTGCCTCCTGCACACCCCATCCTGGGGATCAAGCCTGCAACCCAGGCATTTGCCCTGACCGGGAATTGAACCATGACCTCCTTGTTCACAGGTCAACACTCACCACTGAGCCATGCTGGCCAGGCAGAGCTGCCTGTTTGAATAAAAAAATGAAAGGTCTGACGTTGATCAGCTTTTTTGGGAAGCTCCCTATAAACTCTCTTAGGGAAGCTCTGGGCCTTTCTGCCTTCTCTGGTCCTGGGGGAAAGGGAAAGAAGAAAGAACAATATTATTCCATTTGGCAAAAGAGTTTATCTTTCCAGGCCTTTCTCACCCATCCCCAGCCTGAGTGCTGGACCCAACCCCATTCCTGGGGGTTAGCCTGATCCAGTCCTTTGTTCATAATTTAATGTCACCACCCCAGCCCTTACCACTGTCAGCAATGCCCTCCTTCCTCTCCTCTGCTTGGCTAGGTCCCACACATCCTTCTACACCCATCTGGAGTTGTACGACTTCCATGAAGCTTCCTCCCACTCACTCTGCTTTCCATCTTTTTGTAATTCTTGTCATTCTGGAGTCAATCCCACACACATGGTTAGCACTTAATTATTTCTACTAATTTCATGAACATTAGCTCTGTCTCACCAGTTTGTTGGCATCACTTTTAGAGAGCACAGTCCTGTTGCATCCTGGGAGGAATTCAGTAAGTACAGGTTGATGATGAGTTCCTGGAAAGATGGAAAGTTCTTCTAGTATAGGAGGATTGGCTACTGTGACTATCTTCCAGGGCCTATCAGATCACAGGGTAAATTGGAAAGAGGGATTTTGGTCCTGAAATTTGGAGGTGAGTCTCTAGCAGGAAGGAGAACTGAGCTGCTAGATGTGTTTTTGCATGAAACCCACATCCATCCCAAGGCACCACTGGTAGCCCTTATGTGAGGGCTTTCAGGAGGTGAGTGGGGAAGATATTGCCTCAGCATTTCAGCACCATGGTTTCCTTCTCTGTAGACATAATTTGAGTAGTTTGTTTTCAATGTCCTATTGTTATGACTGGATTGGGCTCCCCCAGAAATTTGCATGTTGAAGCCTTAGCCCCAATGTGACTGTATTTAGAGGTAGGGCTTTGGGTAAGTAATCAGGGTTAACTGAGGTCATAAGGGTGAGGTCCTAAGGTGATAGGATTGGTGACATGATGATAAGAGTGAGAGAGAGGGAGAGAGAGAGCACTCATCACACAAGAAGGTTGTATCTGTAGGAAGAGTGCCCTCATCAGAAGTCGAACCCTGCTGGACCTTGATCTTGGACTGCTCAGCTATATATATATATATATATATACCAGAGTATGTCAAATGGCATTAAGTGCTATTGAGGAACATAGAGCAGAGAAATGGATAGGGAACACTAGAGAAGTTTGTGTAGGCAAATGCCTGAGTTCCTGGTGGGCTTGTCCAGAAGACCTCATGAAGATGACATTTAAACAAAGACCTGAGGGAAGTGAGCAAAAAATTCACATGAATATCTGAGATTTTATTTTATTTACTTATTTTTTAATTGATTCCAGAGAGGAAAGAAGAGGGAGAGAGAGATAGAAGATAGAAACATCAATGATGAGAGAGAATCATTGATCAGCTGCCTCCTGCATGTCCCACAATGGGGATGGAGCCTGCAACCCTAGCATATGCCCTGTCGGGGAATCAAACCATGACCTCCCGGTTCACAGGTCGATCAACCATCATGCCCATTTCATCTCCATTGTTTCCTTCTCTGTAGACATAATTTGAGTAGTTTGTTTTCAATGTCCTATTGTTATGACTGGATTGGGCTCCCCCAGAAATTTGCATGTTGAAGCCTTAGCCCCAATGTGACTGTATTTAGAGGTAGGGCTTTGGGTAAGTAATCAGGGTTAACTGAGGTCATAAGGGTGAGGTCCTAAGGTGATAGGATTGGTGACATGATGATAAGAGTGAGAGAGAGGGAGAGAGAGAGCACTCATCACACAAGAAGGTTGTATCTGTAGGAAGAGTGCCCTCATCAGAAGTCGAACCCTGCTGGACCTTGATCTTGGACTGCTCAGCTTCCAGAACTGTGAGAAGTAAATTTCTGTTGTTTAAGCACCTGGTCTATGGTATTTGTATGGCACCAATATGCCTACATTTTGTTTATTTTTTTTATAAAACAAATATTTATTGAGTGCTTACTATGTGCTAGGAACTATTATCTCTATTGGGGTGGTAGTAGTGAACAAAGAGATAAAAACTGTTCAGCTTGTAGAGTTTAAGTTATAATGGTGG
>NW_006292095.1:4629109-4632914 GCF_000327345.1 Myotis davidii | reverse complement strand
AATTCACATGAATATCTGAGATTTTATTTTATTTACTTATTTTTTAATTGATTCCAGAGAGGAAAGAAGAGGGAGAGAGAGATAGAAGATAGAAACATCAATGATGAGAGAGAATCATTGATCAGCTGCCTCCTGCATGTCCCACAATGGGGATGGAGCCTGCAACCCTAGCATATGCCCTGTCGGGGAATCAAACCATGACCTCCCGGTTCACAGGTCGATGATCAACCATGCCGGCGGGAATATCTGAGATTTTAAAAAATTGGGTTTAAAATATCCATTGTACAATAAAAAATATGGAAACCCTCATCAAATGACAGTTCACAATTTAGGAGTTTAGTTAACTGCAAGTTGACCAAGAGTCCTGTGTTTCTGATAACTGTTCAAAAAGTAAATGTTCCATTAATACAAGTATAGTGGCCAGATAAAGGCAGTGATCTAACAACTGTGCTAATCTAGACTATTCTTAGCACCACATATTAGAGCACTCTAGAGGGCCACAATGAAGGTGTTCAGAGATTTAAAAACTATGTCCGTGGGGAACAGTTGGGGAAACTGGCAATGTTTAGCCTATAGAAGAAAAGATTTATATGGCTATGAGAGGGATCTTTTCAAGTATGTGGAGAGTTGCTAGCCAGGAGAAGGGTTTATTGCTAGAGATACTGAATGCAGAAAATGGAACAATAGGTAGTTATCCAAAAACCAAGTCAGTGGCAACAATGCAACAGAAACTATGATTAGGCACCATCTTATTTGATCTTCACCATAGCTCTCTGAAGTAAACAGATGTGGTAGGTTGTTACAGTAATGGTCCCTAATGAATCATTCCTTCTGTATCTATGTCTTTGCATAGCCCCTTTGACAATGATCCTGGGCTTGGCCCTGTGACTTGCTTTGGCCAAGGGAATATTAGTAAATGTGATGCAAGTCTGGGCTTGAAAAGTGCTTGTACCGTTGGGGTTTTGTCTTCTCTTCTTCTGCTACCATGTGAAGAAGCCTGCACTAGCATGTAGACAATGAGACTTCATGCGGCAGAAACAGACTGTCTCAGTTGAGGCCCCCAAAACCACACAGACTCCAGCCAATCTACCAGATGACTGTAGCTGCATGGGTAACCCCAGGCAAGACCAGCAAAATTACCACCAACTGAACCCAACCCAAATGGCTGGTTCACTGCAAATAAAGTATTTGTTTTAAGCCACTAAGTTTTGGGCCAATTTGTTACTCAGCAATACAAAATTTGCACAGCAGATATTTCTGCTAGTATATAGATGAAGAAACTGACTCTCTGAAGATTTTATTGATTTGCTCATCAGGACAAGAAGTGGAAAGAAAGAGAAAGCTCCATCCTTCTTTGGTGCAAGAACCTAGCAATTGAACACAGTGCCATGGGCATTTCTGATCTTGGCTGATCAGTACAGAAATTGCTCCTGCCCTCCTTGATCTCACAGTTACTTGGAGAAGGCAGATGTTAGAGAAATAATGAAATCCTAGCACATGATTAATTAGTCACTAATGATCATGGGGGTGATGTACAGGGAGCTTGAGGAATATTTAAAAAGGAATCATCATCTACTCTGGGGAGTCAGAAAAGACTTCCCTAAGGAATTTAGGCGTAAGCTGACCACAGGAGGCTGCCCAGCACTGAGGTTGGCAAAAAAAAGAGGGGAAGGGCATTTATAGAGGGAACATCATGGGGTAAAGGGAGAAAGTGAGTTATTTGAGGAACTGAAAAATGCCCAGTATGACATGTTGGAGGGAACAACACGAGTGAAATGGGGCTCGAGCAGGTCCTTCTCTGCTCTGCACCCCAGGAGGCTGAACACTAAAACCTGCATCTTCTGGGCTCCCTTGCCCTCTGGCTTTCAGCTGGGCCTGGGCAATGGAGGCAGAGCAGGAGATCAGAGAACACAGGGGTGAGGAAGTATGACATGTCTGCTCTCCCCTTGCTCGGGTGCTAGAGTTCTGGCAGAGGCTGAGTTCTATAACAATAGCTCCTGTTGGGTGGCCTCGCTTCCATGGCCAGGCTTTATTGGTTCTGGTAACACCCTTTGTTCACTGTGCCTGTTAGAGCCTAGCAGTCACAATACCTTCCCACTTTGCTAGTCTCAGAGCGCTTTAATCTCCCTTTTTGTTTCCCTTCACCTCTGTAAACAGTTTTTTTTTGTTTGTTTTTTTTTTTTTTTTTTTTTTTTTTATTGAACTGTCTTCAAAATCTCAGTTGAGGGTGCCTTCTGTTGCTTGCTCAGGAGTCTAACTGGAGGTCCCAATAAGGATGTTGGACTTTATTCTAAGGGCAATGATTCAATGTTTATAAGGTTTTAGCATGGGGGTGATGTGACATTAGCTTTAAAAAAAATATCCTGGGTTATCTGCTTCCAGTAATGACAGAATAAGATCTGACAAGACTAACTCCATAAAAATCAACTAAAAATCTGGACAAGTAGCCAAAAAGCAGCTACATGAAACAGTGGAGAGTGAACAGAAGCAGGCAGATTAGATTCTTCAGGAGGTAGATCATCAGAGGAGGGGTATTCTACCCAAGTGAGTTCTCATTTTTGTGGCTTTCGCTTCCCACCCCCCAGGCCAAGTGCAGTGATGTGATACTGGAGGTGGCAGGGTGCTGGTGGCAAATCTGGAATCTTTCTGAATTGGAAACCAGAAAGCTGAAGCCAGAGCAATTGTGGCTGCTAAAAAGAGTAAAGGAATCATGCAAGAGAAAGAGCCAAATGGAGGATCCCAGATTCCGACTACCCATGTCTCTCAGTGACCCCTGAACCATATGTGTACAGGACAGGATGAAAGTGATCCAGTTAAAGAGAAAAATATTTGAACAGACACAGGAACTTCCATCCAAGAAACAGAGTTTATAGTTCTCATCAGGGAAAAATACAGAAACAAGATTTTCTTTCTTTATAAATTTTTTTTTAGCAGCAAAGTCTATTTATTGATTTCAGTGACAGTTTACATTTAATACTATTTTGTATTAGTTTTAGGTGTGCAGCATAGTGGTTAGACAATCATTTACAAAGTGTTCCCCCAGTTATTTCCAGTACCCAACTGGCACCATACATAGTTATTACACTATTATTGATGATATTTCCTATGCTGCACTTTATATCCCTGTGACTATTTCTATAACTACCAATCTGTACTTCTCAAGCTCTTCACCTTTTTCACCCAGACCCCCAAGCTCCTCTCCTCTGCCAATCATTGGTTTGTTTCTTGTATCTATGAGTCTGTTTCTGTTTTGTTTGTTCATTTATATTGTTCTTTAGATTCCACATATAAGTGAAATCATATGGGAGTTCATCACCACCAAACCAATATTACAAGAAATGGTAAAGGGCCTTCAGGAGGAGGAGGAGAAGGAGGACGAGGAGGAGGAGGAGGAAGAAGAAGAAGAAGAAATAAAAAATCCTATCTAATAAAAGAGAAACATGGTAATTGGTGTACGACCACTACCCTTCCCATTGGCTAATCAGTGAGATATGCAAATTAACTGCCAGCCAAGATGGTGGCTGGCAACCAGGCAGCTTGAAACTAACATGAGGCTTGCTTGCTTCAGTGACAGAGGAAACCAACATTCCCCGCCTGCCTTGCTGGCCTCTGAGTCTGCAGTTTGAAACATTTTAACAAATATAGAAGCTAAACAAAACCCCAGAAACCTGCTTTCAGCCGGCTGGGATCTCAGAGCTGAAGTTGATACAGAGTTTCAATTATAGAACCGAAACAAACCAGATACCTGCTTTCAGGAGTGGAGGCCTAAGAGCTGGAGCCTCAGAGCTAAAGGTGGTCCAGAATA
>NW_006292095.1:4617720-4628515 GCF_000327345.1 Myotis davidii | reverse complement strand
GCCCTGAGCCCGACCAGGCTGCACCTAGGGATTGGGCCTGCCCTCTGCCACCCAGGAGCAGGCCTAAGCTAGCAGGGCGTTATCTCCTGAGGGGTCCCAGACTATGAGAGGGCACAGACCAGGCTGAGGGACCTCCCCTTCCCCCGAGTGCACAAATTTTTGTGCACTGGGCCTCTAGTATTAATAATAAACAGCCATAAAAAAGAATGAAATCTTACCACCTGTGACAGTATGGAGGACCTAGAGGGCATTATGCTAAATGAGTAAGTCAGCAACAGAAACAAGATTTTCTATACTTAACATTTATAATAGCTAGGATGCCACTCAAATTTATCTGACATAGGAAGAACCATAAAAATGGAATATATTCTCAAGAAAAAAAATCATTTGCTTCTAAACAGTAAAGTATGGAAAGGGGTTGGGGAGGTGGGGAGTAACTATACAGTGGAGAAATATAAGAAACACAACTTCAGTCAAAAGATCCAGGTCAACATTGTCATTGATAATCCATGCTGACACATACCCTTTATGTGATGTGATAAGAATGGCCCTTTACCATTTTGGTCTTTCTCTCCAAAACCCATAACACCAGTCTCACCAGGAGAAAAACAAACTGAGAGATAGTCTACAGAATATCTTGCTAGTATTCTTTAAAATAGTCAAGGCTATCAAGAACAAAAGGAGTCTAAGAAACTATCACTGTCGGGAGGGTATTAAGGAGACCTGATGACCAACCACAATGGAATATCCTGGAAGAGATTCTGGAAAAATAGAAAGGACACTAGGGAAAAACTAGTGAAATCCAAAAAAAGTATGGAGTGTAGTTAATAGTAATATACTATTGTTGGCACCTTAGGTGTGACGTGTACTATATAGCAATGCAAGATTTTGGCAATGGGGGAAACGCGGTGAGGGGTATATGGCAACTCACTGTACTATCTTTGCAACTTTTCTGTAAATCTAAAAATATTCTAAAATTAAAGTTTGTTAAAAATTATGGGATGGATATAGACCAGTGCTTGGAGGAAAATGTATAGCTTTAATGCTTATAGAAGAAAAAAAATAAGGACTAAAATCAATGACTCAATTTTATAACTTTAAATATTAGAAAAGAAGAAATGAAACCCAATGTAAATAGAAGGAAGGACATAATAAAGACCAGAACTCAATGAAACAGAAAATAAATAAACAATGAAGAAAACCAAATTAAAACAGCTGGTTCTTTGAAAAGATCAATAAAATTTGTAAGGCTCTCATTAGACTGATCAAGACAAAAAGAGACAAGATGCAAATTAATAATACGATGAATGAAAGAGAAGACATCATTATAGAGCCTACAGACACTGAAAGGATAATAAGGGAATATTCTGGACAAATTTCTTTCCATAGATGTGACCTCCTAAGAGTTTTAAAACTTCTTTACAAAGAAATAGAAAACTTTAGAAGGCCTATTTAAAATTAAGAAAATTGAATTCATAGTTAGCTCTTTCTACAAAGATAACTTCAGCTCCAGATGACTTTACTGGTGATTTCTATTAAACGTTTAAGAAAAAAAATAACAACTCCACAAAAATTTTTAAAAAGTAGAAGAGGGAAGCTTTCCAACCTATTTATGAGATTAATTCCAAAACCAGGTAAAGACATCACAAGAAAAGAAAACTACAGACCAATATTCCTCATGAAAATCCTTAATAAAATATTTGTAAATAGATTCCAAGGACATATAAAAAAGATAATATATCATGACCAGTTGGGGCTTATTCCAGGAATGTAAGATTACCTCAACATTTGAAAATCAATCAGCGTAACTCAACAAATAGAATAAGGGAAAACAATATGATCATTTCAATTGATGCAGAAAGCATTTGTCAAAATTAGCTGCCCTTTATGGAAAAACAAATAAACAAACACTCTGCAAAGTAGGAATAGAAGAGAACTTAATCAATCTGATTAAGGAAATTTAAAACCTACATTTTACTCTAAGGTGAAAGGCCCAATGGTTTCTCTTTAAATTGGGAACAAGGCAAAGATGTCTGCTCTCACCACTTCTACTCAACATTGTCACAGAAGTTGTAGCCAATGCAAACATGTCAATAAAAAGAAATAAAATGCATAAATAAATGCATAAATATTGGACATGAAAAAGCAAAACTGTTTTTATTTGTAGATAAGTTGTATATAAAGAAAATTGCAAAGATTCTACAAAAGAGCAAGTAAGTTTCAAAGCCTAGATGTATACACAATAAGGTTTTTCATTTGTTTGTTTTCATATGTCCTGATTATAAATTTTACATGTTGTAGTGACCAAGACAATATGGTATTGAGATAAATATAGACAGATAAGTGAATGGGATGGGCTAAGACAGTCAGAAATAGACCCACACTTACTCAGTCAATTGATTTTAAAAAGAGACTTTATATTTTCTTTTTTACAATAAACTTTGTTTTTTAGAGCAATTTTAGATTCACAGCAAAATTGAGTAGAGAATATAGAGAGTGCCCACATACTTCCTGCTCCTACTGACAGACAGCCTAACCTACTATCACTATCAACATTAGCACCAGAGGGGTACATTTGTTACAAATGATGAACCTACACTGACTCATCATCATCATCACAAAAAGTGCATACTTTACATGAGGCTCCATTCTCTGTACAACGTTCTATAGGTTTTGACAAATGTATGGCAAATATTTATGACAAATATTTAAAATTATGGTATCATACAGAACAGTTTCACTGTCCTAAGAATCATCAATTGATTTTTTATAAAGGTGCCAAGGAAATTACTGGGGGAAAAGATAGTCTTTGCAACCCATGGTGCTAGGACCATTGAATAGTGTATGAAAACAACAACTATAAAACTAAACCATGTCCTTTAAACCACCTAGAAAAAAAAATCAACTCAAAATGAATCATAGACTTAAGTGTGAGAACTAAAACTAGAAGAAACTATAAAAGAATCTTAGTTAACATTAGGTTAAGCAAATATTTCATAAAAATACAGAGGGTATGAATTAGTTGACAAACTTAGCTTCATCAAAATTAAAGACTTGGTAAAGACAGAGTAAAGAAAACAAAAGCAGGCCACTCAGTGACTGAGAACAAAAATTTGCAAAGCATACTTATGATATAGGATTTGAATTCAGAATATATATAAACTCACAATTCAACAAGAAGATGGTTAACCAGCAAAATAATGGGCTAACAATTTGAAGACTTTTTCAAAGAAGACAGAAGGATGGCCAGTAAACACATGAAGAGATGGCAACATCATTAATTATGAGGTAAATGCATATCTGTCTACATTTATTTCAATATTATAAACCCCCTGTGAGATACTACTACACACCCATTAAAATGGGTAAAGTTAAGAAGACTGATAAAGCCAAGTGTTGGTGAGAATGTGAACCAACAAGAACTCTTCCATGTTGCTAGAGGGAACGCAAAATTCTACAGCCACGTTGAAAAACAGTTCAGCGTTCTCCTACAAAACGAACATATTCTCAGCCTATGACTCAGCAATTCCATTCCTACATATTTACCCAAGCGAAATGAAAACACATGTCCACACAAAGACCTGTACATAAATGTTCATAGAAACTTTATTCAAAATACCTTTAAAAAAAGGGAAAGAACTCCAATGTCTATTGACTGCTAAGTGGATAAACAGATTGTGATGGAATATCCATGTGCCCCTCAGAAATCAAGAGAAATAAAATATTAACACATGAACACGAATGAATCTCAAAAACATCATATTAAGTAAAAGAGGTCAAAGGCCTACATGCCTGAATATATGACATTTTAGAAAAGGAAAACTATAGTGACAGAAAACAGAGCAATGGTGGCCTGAGACAAGGGTCCGGGGAGGTATCAGCAGCAATGATTGCATGGGAAAAGGTGTCATGCTGATGGAAACATCTGTATCTTGAGTGTGGTCATGTTTACCAGACTACATACAGGCACTAAAATTTCATCAAATTTTACACTGAAAATGGGTGAATTTTATTGTATAAAATGTTACCTGGCTGCAGGGTGTGGAACAGATTGGAAGGAAGCAGAAGTGGATGCTGGGAGGCCAGTTGGAGGCTAAGGTCTCTCATCCCCCACCTTTCATATAGTCCCCCCGCTTCCAATTGCTTTGCAGCTGGGGAGTTGGACAGAGTAGAATTGGGGAACCTGGTTCTTTTCCAAGTCCTATAATCCAAAGGATCAACTCAGCACCGCTGCTCTGCCACTGCCCCATCTCTAGCTGTTCCCAAGGATGTGACTGGGTTACCCAAGGTCATGTCTACAAAGCAATCCCACTTCCAGGGAGACCAATACCCACTCAGCCCAAGGAGGGTAAGTGGCTACTTGATTTCTCCAGGCTCGCTTTCGTTGTCTGCACAGGGAAATGCTAAGCTCGTGGCCTCTAAGAACTCTTTGAACCCTAACAGCTTGTGCTTTTAAGTAAGATGCAGATTTGATTAGAGTTTTTATTTATAGTCTTCATATGTATGCTCCTCAGTAGGAATGCCCTCTCTGTCTCAGCACCTGATTGCCTCTGACTCACCTTCAAGGGCCAGCTAAAGTCCCCTTCATTCCCCATGAAGCCCCTTTTCACTATTCAAAGTCCTGCTGATCTGGCCTCCTATTGCAGTTATCATCTGTACTGAATAATTTTGCACTGACACTGTAACACAAAACACTTTGGCTATTATTTTAGGTAGAATATTGGGCTTTTCTCTTCAACCAGTTTGCAAGCACCTTGAGGATCTTATATTTCTCATGTTCTCCCCTTCCCCAACCTTCCTGGCCCTCCACCACACACACACACACACACACACACACACACACACACACACACACACACACACTGCGGTGAGTTTCAAACATTAGGTACATGCTCAATATAGTCTTATTAGATTACTGTTGCTCTTGATCTGCTCCTATAAATTGCTTTTCTTTCTTTTAATCATCACCTGAGGATACATTTGTTTTGTTTCAAATTGACTTTTAGAGCGAGAGGAAGCATGGAGGGGGGAGAGAGAGAGAGAGAGATATCAATTGGTTGTCTCCCTTTCACGCTCTGACCAAGGATCAAATCTGCAACCCAGGTATGTGCCCTGACTAGGAATCAAACCCGAAACCCCTTGGTGTATGGGATGAGGCTGTAATCTAAGGAGTCACCTGGCCAAGGCCAACTTTGCTTTTCTTAAATTCTGCTCAGCTCTCTACTCTCTCACCCTAACACTGGCTGCTCTTGTGCAGAGATCAAACAAGTGATGTGCAACTGGTTCTCAGTAGGAAGCAGACATCTTATATGGCTGCTCAAATGCCACCCACTGTCCTATTGTTCCCATTTCTCTAGAAGGTGGCAGTATGTATACTCAGAAATCTTCCCACCAAACAGATGTGTGGCTGAAGAGGGGAGAAGAGAAGATCTGAATGAGAGGACTGTTCTCCTATGTTCTCTCAGAGATGGCCATTGGCCCAATAACAAAACTTGCTTCGCTCAGGCTGTTTTCTATTTGGCCCTAAGCACATGGATCCCAGATACATATAGATCACGGCTTATTTCCAGGGTATTACAGAAATAAAACCAAATGGCCATATGTCGAAACGTATGGTCCTGGAAGTCAGGTCAAGTCCTGGGTCTGCCACCTACTAGCTGTGTGACCTTGGTCTAATTACAGAGCCTCTCTGTGCTCCTGTTTCTGTGTCTTTAAAAATAAGGTCTGTGAGAGAAAATGACACATGTACAGTGCTTAGAGCAGGGTCTGACGTAATTAATTATTCAACAAATGGTACTCATTAAGCTCTTCCTGTCATGCCCAAAATGCAGGGTGCAAAGCAATGCTGTCCCCCTTTTCCAAAGGGAGGCCCAGGCTGGGAATGCCCTGGAGGGGTGGCTGGTGGGACACACACTGATTCCCACCCTGAGTTGCTCTCCAGGCTCTGCCGGGAAGCGCTGCCTGTGGCTGGAGGCTGTGGTATTCTGGGTGGGTCCCTTGCAGGCTTCAAAGGCTCAGCTTTTCCTTTTGAAGGGGAGTATTTGCAGCTCTTTAGCTCTGTGGCAGAGACCACCAACCAAACTACTAGGTGTACCGGTTAATGATGCGAATTTTTTTCAATAGATGGGGTTCCACATTTGTTGATATGTTACTATAGTAACTCGTGGGCTCAAAGGTCGAACCTCACATGGGACTTGTGAGGTTCTCCCCGCCCTCTTCTTCCTTATGGTTTTCCTATTCCCTTTGGGCTTTCTTCTTCTCCTTCTGGATGAAGGGCTTCCTTCTCTTTATTTTGTAAATATAGACCTTTTGCTGTTCCCAGTTCTTCATCCTATGGAAATGTACCTGTTGCAGCTTTTCAGCTTCCCTGTTCTAAAAAAATATACCTTCTGCTGCTCTGCAGCCTTGGGCTTCCTCCTCGGTCCCCTTAATTTCCAACATTTCTAAAATTTCCTAAATCTGTCCTATTTTACCCCTAAAATTCCTGTTTCAATATTGTGTTCTTTGCCCAGCCTATCCTCACTGTTAGTCTAAAAGTAGAGGGGAAGCAAACTTATATTCTCCAAAAAAAGCTGCAGAGGTCTTTGGGGATCTTGCAGAGGCTAAAGCAGAACCCTTATTTACTAGGTGTACCAATAATAATGCAGATGTATATGCGATTTGATATGTATGCTATTTTGTTGTATTGACAAGCTTCAAAACTTCATATGTCAAATTTTCTAAAGGTGTTAATGCCATAGATATTTTTACACTTATAAAAGATCAAATTTTGTGCCAAAAAAAGCATTTGTGGGAAGTTTTAATTCATTATTTTGAAGAAAAGTGCTAACGATGGACATTACTTTGAATAAATCACTTTTGATGTTTCTCTGGAAATTATCATGTTTTCTTTGATCATAAAATCCGCATTAACTGGTCAATAATTAATCCACATTACTAACGGGCTAATAATGTGGATTAATCATTAAGGAGTTAGTTATGTGGATTATTCATTACCGGCTAATAATGCGGATTTTGTGATCAAAGAAAACACAATAACTGCCCTCCCCTGCCATCCTGGTTGCCCCTAACTGCCCTCCCTCCTCTGCGGGCCCAGTTGCCCCCAACTGCCGTCCCCTACTGGCCTGGTTGCCCCTAACTGCCCGCCCCTGCTGGCCTCACCACCCACAACTGTCCTCCCCTGCCATCTTGTGGCAGCCATCTTGTGCGAGGGTGTGATGGTCAATTTGCATATTACTGCTTTAATATATAGGATGACCCAACTCAGGGTTTTAAATTCACACATAAGTATAAGTGATTGAACTCAAAGACTTTTCCTAAGGGCATGTTTTGCCAGGCAGGCAAGAGATAGTTAGGGTGAGGGGTTTTGCAAACCTGATGGGTGGGAGTGGAACCTGGTATCCACTCAGCAGTTCTGCCCAAAGCCTTTACTTAGGATCATGGATGAAAGGCCTGTGTGGACCAGAATGGCCCTTCTTTATTGGAAGTCAGTAGAGGGCAGAGGGGGATTGATGGACTGAGTCTGGGTGATGCCATGTGGTGGGCACTTAATACAGACCCCTGATATACTCCTGCCCTCAATGGCTGACATTCGAATGAACTTTGGACAGGCATTTTGTCTCCTCTGTTCACTTAAGCTGCCCAGAGGTCCCCAAGAATGCCAACAGGCTACTTCATTTAACCATAGGAGACGTATGGGGAAGGAGGGAGGAGGTGGCATGGGGAGAGATGCTGTCTGGAGGAAATGAAGAGACAGATTTATTCAGGCACTTGCAAGTGTCAAACAAGTGGGATTGAGGTGGAATTTGAGCTGGGCAGGGAATAGGGGCGAAGAATGAAGGAAGTAGGGGAGGGGGAAGGAAGCCCAAGAATACTTTTATTTCTTTCTTTACATTTTAAATGGAAACGGGAGAGAGGCGAGGGCAATGTAATACAGAGACTTTTCAGGCACTCTAAAATGGACCTTTAATTCCCTTTACTCTCCCTGCAGCCTGGAATCAAGATATTTTTCAGGAACACACTCCTTGTACAGCTGTACAGGGTAGTTCCCACATGTTACTCCCATATCCTGGCACTTCTTCTGAGAGTGGGAATCCCCCCCTCCCCTGCTCTCCCCCCACATCTCCCTCTCCTGCCCTTCCCTCTGCTCTCCTCTCCTCTCCTCCACCCCCTGACCTCCGTCTTCTCCTCCTCCCTCCCTGGGCAAGCCTGGCCTTCTGCATTAAAGGGCAGACAGGACTGTGTGGAGCAGCCCACAGCCCTGGCAGAAGAGCTGGAGACAGCTCAGCCAAATGGCCCAGCTAATGAATTCAAGACCTGCTGGGCTGGTCCAGAGAAAGAGCTGGGCTTTGGCCTTGCAGGAAAGAGCAGAAAACTGCGCCCTTGTTGGGAAGATTTACACCCGGAGGCCCGGGGGCCCTATTGCGTCAGGCAAACAATTACTTGGAAAACTACGTTTTGTTGAAACAAAGAACACTCTGAAAACATCATTTAATTCCTTGTTGCTGCCTCCCCCACTGCAGCTCTGTGGTCCCCAGTGGCTGACATTCTTCCTTACTGTGTCTGGCTCAACCCAGAGAACTGGCATGGGCTGCCTTGAAATCAAATGAGCAGCCCGAACCCTGCACCAGGAGGAGAGGCTGCCCCTCTGGGAAGGGGAATGTGGAGGCAGCAGAAAACCTGCAGCCCAGGGCTTGACTCTTGCTTGAACCCTCTACCCCTCCAGTGAAAGCTGTTTGGAATTCCCTCGTGCTGGGGCGGGGTGGCTGGGTGCCACTCCGACAGGGTGTTCCCAGTATTGCAGCTCGACTACGTGATCAGGAGCAACCCAGCTCTGACCAGCTCCAAACCCCAGCCAGTTAGGGGCAGCCACAAAACATAGGCCTTCACCCCCACCCCACAGCGGCCTCAGGTCTATGGAGAGCTCTCTGTGGGACTTGATTACTGTTTTCAAATACTTAAGAGGCTATCATTTGGAAGAGAGAGATTTATTCGGTGTGGAGCCAGAGGAGAAAATTAAGACCAAAGGTGGAAGTTATAAGAAAACAGAATAAGGGCTCATAAAGAGAAGAAAAGTTTTGCTCCTGGTGCCATTGGGCAGTGTGACGTGTGTCCTTTGGAGGTAGTGAGTTCCCTGGCACTGAAGGTATTCAAGCAGAGAATTTGGAGGGGGGCTCCTCGGTATTCACAGACTCTCCCATGTGTTTCTGGAAGATAGGCACTCCACTTTTGAATGTCTATATACAGTGCCTGGCATGTGTAGCTAGTACTCAATGTTTGTGAAATGAATTAATGATTGAAAACCATGGGGCAGAGGTTGTGTTGAGTCATGTCTAAGGTCTTTTCCAGTAATGACTCTCTGGGAGTCTCTGAATGTTCTCTCACTTTCTAGAGGCCAGGCACAGAACAAAGTTTTGAATGGGACAGAGCTAGGTCCACACATGGAGCTCAGTGGTGGCTGTGCTAGGAACAGAATGGAGCTGTGGGGCTCCTTCCCATGGCCCCCAAAGCTGGCTGGGCTCCAGCAGGATCCAGTGTGCACACAGGGCTGGAGCAGTGAGCTCAGCATTCCCTCTTAGCTTTGAACTGAACTTCTTCTCACAGTCCTCCGAAAGATGCCTGGGGCTGTGTGAGCCGCTTCAAACACCTCCAAGTGGAGTGGAGGTGGGCAGATGGAGAAAGGCTGTAGGTCCCTACTCCTCAGTTCCAGCAGAGCCACTTTGCTTTCCCCTGTCCTAGATATTGCAGTCCCTTACAATATATTTTTTAAAAATATATTTTTATTAATTTCAGAAAGGAAGAGAGAGGGAGAGAGAGACAGAAACATCAAGGATGAGAGAATCATTGATCGGGTGCCTCCTGCATGTCCCCCACTGAGGATCTAGTCCGCAATCTGGCCATGTGTCCTTGACTGGAATTGAACCTGGGACCCTTCAGTCCACAGGCCGACACTCTATCCACTGAGCCAAACCAGCTAGGGCTACAATATATTTTTTAAAGAAGTGGCTTCTTCCAGGTAAATATCCAAAATAATGGAAAGCAGAGTCTCAAAGAGATATCTGTACATCCCTGTGCATGGTAGCATTATTCACAATAGCCAAGAGCAGAGGTTCTCAACCTGTGGGTCGTGACCCCTTTGGGGGTCGAACGACCCTTTCACAGGGGTCGCCTAAGACTATATAATTACATATTGTTTTGTGATTAATCACTATGCTTTAATTATATTCAATTTGTAACAATGAAAATACATCCTGCATATCAGATATTTACATTATGATTCATAACAGTAGCAAAATTACAGTTATGAAGTAGCAATGAAAATAATTTTATGGTTGGGGTCACCACAACATGAGGAACTGTATTGAAGGGTCGCGGCATTAGGAAGGTTGAGAACCACTGGCCAAGAGGCAGAAGCAACCTAAGTGTCCATCAATGTGGTGTGTACATACAATGGAGTATTATTCAGACTTAAAAAGGGAGGAGATCATATCACATGCTACAACACAGATAAACCTAGAGGACACTGTATGAACTGAAATAAGTCAGACAGAAAAAAGATAATTACTGTAGGATTCCATTTATATGAGGTACTTAGAGGCGTCCAATTCATAGAGACAGAAAGTAGAAAGGTGATTGCCAAGGCCTGGAGAAAGGGGAAATAGAGAGTTATTTAATGGGTATAGAGTTTCAGTTTTGCAAGATGAAAGGAGTTTTGGAGATTGTTTGCACCACAATGTGAATGTGCTCAACATGACTGAACTGTACACTTACAAATGATTAAGATGGTAAATTTTAT
>NW_006292095.1:4611937-4617652 GCF_000327345.1 Myotis davidii | reverse complement strand
ATATTTAAGTTTAAATAAACAAACTCTGGTTTCAAAAAGAAGTGAAGGGGTCCAAGTTAGAGTCCTGGGGAATTCCAATGGCAGGAGGTCAGGGGGCTGGGGAGGAAGTAGAAGAGGTGATGACAAGGAGCATTTAATGAGGCAGGAGGAAAGCCAGGAGAGTGCCGTGTCTGGAAGCCAAGGGAAGAAAGTACCTTAAGGTGAGGGGGTGACTGGCTACGTCAATGCTCTTGAGGGTCAAGGAAGAGAAACATTGGATTGAAAAATGTGGAGGCTATTGATGACCGTGGCAAGAACAGTCTCAGTGGAACGTGGGGATGAAAGCCCAAATGGACAGGCTGAGAGAGGCTGAGAGGAGAAGAGCTGGGGACAGTGGGTATAGCTAACTTCCTAGGAGCTTTGCTCAAAAAGGGGGCTGAGAGGTGGGGTCAAGGAGGTTTATTCTGTTCTGTTTTTAAGACAGGGGAAGTCATCGTATGCTGGTATGGTGATGGGAATGATACAGGAAATTAATGATGCAGGACAGGAAGGGGAAGCTGCTGGAGCGATGTCCTTGAAGAGGCAAGAGGGGATGTGATGTGTTGCACAAATGCAGGAAAATACACTCTACCCTGGGACCCCTAGGCCCCTGGTCATCCTACACGGCCTTCCCACATTCTATCTCTCTCTGCTCTTCCTGTCGCTCACAGTTCAGAGACACCGCCTCCTCTTCCTTCAATGAGCCACCAACTGAACTGTTCCTGAGCGTTTGCTTAGGGGGGTCGCCTGCACGGGAGCATCCTCCCCTCACTGCGGCCCCTCTGACTCCAAGGCTTCCCTCGCCGCTCCACGGAGCGGCAGTTAGTTCTTCACGCCTTCCTGACGTCCCTCTGCACCCTGAGCGCTGCCTCATCCCCCTTTCTAGACGGAAAGCTCCCTGAGGGCTGGATGCGCACCTGCCGCTTCACCCTCGCCTCGCTGTCTGCGGCTGACGCATGCTGAGAGCAGCGCGAGGCTGAGCGTACCGCCCCATTGAACGAGATTGAAGTTTAATTTTACCGAGGAGCACACAGAGGCTTGGAATAACTTGTCTGAGTCACACAGAGAGAACGTGATTCATAGGGCGATCCGTGTGACCGCGGCTGGAGGCTGCCCCTGCACTCATCACTCATTTCCGCAGCTCCGGACGCCGCCCAGAGTTGCGCTTCTAAACCTTCCTCCCTCCATGTGCAGACCTAGAGGTACAAAGCCTTGACCCAGGTGGAGTGGCTCGCCACCTGCAACTCATTCTACCTGTTGTCTGAACCCCTTCAGAGCAGGGCGAGAACAAGACGCCACAGCCTGGCCTGCTGTGGAAAGCGTGGCCCCTGTTGTGAGCGAGGTGCTGGTGGCACAAAACAGCCGGGAGAGGCAGGGACCTGGCCTGGCCCAGTTCTCAGAGCCCGGTGAAGAAGGAAACTGCTAGAAGAATGCTCTGTGTGGAAGAGGAGGGAAAAGGGGAAGGGGAGTGTGTGTGAGGGGGGCCTGTCCCTGGAGAGCACCTTGTGGCTGGGGAGGGAGCACCAGATTGTGGGGAGAGTACAGAGTGTGAAAGCTGAAGGAGAGGGAGCTGCGTCAGGAGCCATAGCCCAGCTCCAGAACACAGCCGTCTCCACAGCCTCTGAGGCCCTGGGGACAGCTTAGGCTGCACCAGAGGCAGGGACTTGGTCAGCGCCCTCAGGACTCAGGTCAGAGGCCTTGGCTTTGGGTCTGGTCCAGAAATACTCTGGGGCCTCCTGGAATGGAGCAAGCCTTCCGACCCAGTCCTTAGGACTCCAGCTTCTGAGCTGTGGGGAATTGGAGTGGCCAAGGCCTGTCTAAATTAGGTCCCAGGGGAAAAGAACCCAGTTCCACACTCCCCTTGGGCTCATAGTCTGAGGCAGCAAGAGGGGTGGGCGTGTCCTAGGGCTGGATTTGATTTCAGGTCTGAGCCATAAAGGGAATGCCACGGTGAAAAAAGAGTTTGGCAGGTTTTTAAAGAGCTAAAATAATTGGCCATCCATGCCAACAGCTCCTTATATGAAACCGGATACTTCAGTGCAGACAGACAGCCTCACACCCTGGGAAGAGGGAGCCCCAATTTCTGCTGCCAGGGAAGAGGCACCTACACTGGGGCTTGCCTTGGCGGCTGGCTCCTCATCCTGCTTGGAGATGAAGTAGCCACTCACCAGGACGACGGGCACCTCAACATTGAAACACCTCCAGTTTTCACACTCTAAGCTTCCAACTACCAGTGGTAAAGCAGAAGGAATAGGAAGGGGAAGAGCCCTGGCTGGAGGTCAAGATCCCGTAGGCAATAATAAGAGCCTTAGAAAATGACTTTATTCATAACTGAAGGAGATTTTCATGGGGGCTGGGAAAGTCCTGCCATTTGCAAACATACCTGCCAGGTTTATCTTCCTGTCACCCCACCTTCCCATAGTGAAGAACTCGATACTTAGACGTCTATTTACTAGAACTGTGACCTTGGGGTGGCCAGTGGCCTTTCTGAGCCTCAGTCCCTCATCTCTATGTTGAGATTGTTGTGATTTTATGAGGCCATGCGAGTAAAAGTGCTTTATGCATAAGGAACCAATCAATAAGGCGTTTATAAATTGTGGGGTAGAGTTCAAAATTAGCAAGTGTCTGGTTGATCAGGTCTTGGGTCACGAGGACTATTTTATGAGTTAGAAATGGAGAAGACATTTGATAAAGGACTCATCACAATATACAAGACTTTCCCATAATTCAATAAGATAAAGACAACTGCTAACAAAATAACTTAGCAAATGACCTGTATGGATCCTTCAGAAGAGATGATCTTTAAGGAGATAATAAGTATATGAAAAGGTGCTTGTAGATGAGGCTACAGTGTGCAGCTTAGATCCCCCTTTCAAGACTAAAGCACTCATTCCCCTACCTTCTGAGAGTGCTGCTCTCAGCTATGTTTCTCTGGGAATTTCCTCTGGGCATTTTTTACCCAAAGACATACCCCTCCCCAGGGACAGCCAACATCCAGTGATTGGTCAGTATGAGTGTGAAGGTTTGTCTGGTCCCTGGCCTCAAGGCAGGTCAACTCTGAAGGGTCATGCCAGCTCCAGAGCTGCCCATGGGATCAGCAGAAGCCTATGGCAATGGGCTGTCAATTCTGCTGCCTCCACTCTTCCACAGGGCCTTCTCTAATAAACTTCTTGTATAGAAATCTCCATCTCAGCCTGTTTATCGAGGAACCCTATCTGAGATAGTATTCAACTTCATTGGTCCTCAGGGACAGGCAAATTCAAACCACCCTATGGCTAAAATTAAAATACCCACAATAAAAAGTGTTGGTGAGAATGAGAAGCTGTGGGTATGTAAATAATACAAGTACTTTGTTACACTGGCATTATCTAGTAGAGTTAAAAATACAGAAACTCTATATTGCTCAGATATTCTACTCTTAGGTATAGGAAATTCTACTCTTGGGTATATATATACCCAAATGAAATGCCAACATACCAGTATGTTCACCAATAGACCTGTATAAGAATATTCATAGCAACAGTATTTGCAATAGCTCCAAACTGGTAATAACACAAATGTTCATTAACAGTAGAATGGATAAGTGAATTGTGGTATATTTATACAATGCAATAAAAAGAACAAATTACTATGAAATCAGATGAACCTAAATATCAAAGACAAGGTAGTCAGACACAAAAGAGTATACCATTGTTCCATTTATATGAACTTCAAAGATGGTCTAAATTAGTTTATGATGCTAGAAGTCTGAATAATGTTAAATTTTAGGGAGGGTGGTAATAACTGGAAGGGGCCCTAGGGGAACTAGGGTTCTGAGGTGCTGATAATTTTCATAATTTATTTGGGTGCTTATTTTATGACAATCCATTTGGCTTTAATGTATATGTGTTATGCTTCAATAAAAAAGTGACTTTCAATGATAAAGAAATTAGCTATCAAGACACAAAAGAACCTTAAATGCAAATTATGAAATGAAAGAAACCAATTTGACAAGGCTACACACTCTATGATTCCAACTATATAATGTTCTGGAAAACCCTAAACTAGAGAAACAGTAAAAATCATTGGTGGCCAAAGATTGGGGTGGGAGAGTGGATGAACAGGTGGAACACAGAGGATTTTTAGGCAGTGAAACTATTCTGTATTATACTGCAAGATGGGTCTGTCATACATTTGTTCAAACTCATAAACTGTACAATACCCAGAGTGAAGATATCAACAACAGGAAAAACTGGGGGTGGTGAATGAAAGGGTATAATGGAACTCTGTACTTTCTGCTCAATTTTTCTATAAACCTAAAGCTACTTTTAAAAAAAGGCCTATTCATTTAAAAACAAAAAGAAAATGAAAACAAAGAGAAGCCCAGAGAAGTGGAATAACATGTTCCAGTTTCTATGGAGAGGAAATGGTAGAATCAGGATTTAAATCCAGTCTGTCTCTGTGTTTTTGATGTCAGTTGCTGTTGGGGGGGGGGGGGGGTGGGCCTCACTCAGGTCAGTCTTCCCTGGGAAAGGTATCTGTATTCTGAAGCTTATTTTTTAGTATTATAATTCTCCACACAGTTCCAGTGTGTGGGTCCCCTCGCCCCCATACTGAGCAATTCTTGGACACCAGCTGGGTATCCTACAATTCAACGCAATTCTGACACTATCTATCTGGAGAAAGCATCAGATCCCACAGGTTAAGGTCTTAGTCCTACAAGACTGTCTCCCACTCCCACTGCAGATGCTAATCACAAGTCAAAGTGGTCCCCTGTCCTTATGAATGACTACCTATAGATTTGAGGTTCCCATGACCCCCTTCTTTGGTTTGATTAATTTACTACAGTACTCACAGAGCTCAGAGAAACATTTTACTTAATAGATAACTGGTTTGTTATAAAAGGGTATAACTCAGGAACAGCCATATGTAAGAGATGTATCCTATATAATAAAAGAGAAACATGTAAATTGACCATCTCTCTGCTATGCTTACCAGCCAATCAGGAGTGAGTATGCAAATTAACTCAACAAAGATGGCGGATTAATTTGCATATGCAGGTGTCAAGCGCCCCGGGAGGCGAGCTGGCCATGCCTAGCCAGGCCTGAGGGTTCTTGGGATCTTCACTGGCGGAGAACAGGAGGTTTGGATGACCTGGCAGAGCAGGAGGCTGCTGGACATAGAGCAGAGCAAGAGAGAGGGCGGCTTGGAGGGTGTGGCTCCCTCTGTCACCCCAACTTCCTCAAAACAGCTATGGAAACTGACAGCAGGGAGGAGGAAGTCCCACCCACACAGAATCAGCCAGAATCAGCCATTGGTCAGACAGCTCTCAGCGGCCTGAAGTCAGGACTCTCATTCACCTGCATCTCAGACTGTGACAGTAGAGAGGTAGGGCTATGTCTAAAGAACAACTGTTGATACAACGTAGCTCTGCAGCTAAAAGATGCCAGCATTATCGACAGAAAATGTCAGAAGAGCAACGTGCGTCTGATTTTGAAAGAAGGCAGTGCCTGCAACAGAATGCGGCACCTTCTCAGCGAAAATGAAGTACATGAGGATGCAATTCTCAAACATAGTTGTGGTGGAATGACTGATGTGAATTTTGCCTATCACTAAATTTCTCTGATGAAAAACCATCCAATTGGAAATTTACTCGATGTTGTAGCAAAGGGAAAGTCTGTCCAAATGATATACATTTTCCAGATTACCTGGCACATT
>NW_006292095.1:4603193-4611261 GCF_000327345.1 Myotis davidii | reverse complement strand
ATGCCAAGCCCGATTTATTCATAACCATGACATGCAACCCCAAATGGGCAGATATTGCAAACAATTTACAATGTTGGCAAAAAGTTGAAAACAGACCTGACTTGGTAGACAGAGTTTTTAATATTAAGCTGAATGCTCTCTTAAATGATACCTGTAAATTCCATTTATTTGGCAAAGTAATAGCTAAAATTCATGTCATTGAATTTCAGAAACACAGACTGCCTCACACTCACATATTATTGATATTAGATAGTGAGTCCAAATTACGTTCCTCTAATGAATTCATTTTCAATGTGCACGAATTTCATGCACTGGGCCACTAGTATAAGGTATAAGAGAAAGGGCAGGGAGTCTTTGTATTCACCAACACCAAAGTACTCTGAACCTTGTCCTTTTGGTATTAGTTGGCAGCTTCATTACTTGGGCAGAATTGATTAAATCACTGGCCATTGGTGATTGAACTTAATCTCCAGCCCCCTCTTCTCTCCCTGAAAGTGTGCGTTTTGGGGGGAAGGACTGAAAGTTCCAACTCTAATCACATGGTTGGTTTTTTAGGTCACCTACTAGCATTCCTCAAGTCATCTCATTAACATAACAAAAGATACATTGACCTGCTCTCTACCACTTAGGCTATTCCAAGAGTCTCAGAAGGCTGCTCCAGGAACTGGGACAAAGACCAAATATACATTTCTTATTATAAATCACAGCATCACAAATATTTATGCTCAGATTGTGTGTTTTTTAAAAAAAGAAAGTAATTAGAGTATTGATGAAAAGTAACAGCAGCTGGGAGTTGTTCCTCTTCAGGGTGTTTTCCTTCAAGCCCGAAGACATGAAGCCAGAGGAATGGACATACTCAGGAGAGAGGAGGAAGCCTCTCCATCTCCCAGTCCTCTCACTACCCAAGGCATTCCTAGAAGCTCACAGGCCCACACACTTTAGATATTTAAATGATCTCTAAATACCAGCCACCCTTCTTCCCTCACCTTCATAGCAAAAGCCTCTGCAGATGGAAGGGAGGAATGGAAGGAGTCAGTCAGGGTAAGGTGTGCAAAGCTATTTTTTGGCCTCAGAATCAAAAGCTCTTGAGATATAGTTACTTGGGATTGATTCTGGTAATAGGCAAATGATTGCATTCATTTCTGAAGTTTGAAACACACTCAACTGATAATCAGGCAGGACATAGAGCAGTGGTTCTCAACCTTCCTAATGCCATGACCCTTCAATACAGTTCCTCATGTTGTGGTGACCCCCAGCCATAAAATTATTTTCGTTGCTACTTCATAACTGTCATTTTGCTACTGTTATGAATCGTAATGTAAATATCTGATATGCAGGATGTATTTTTCATTGTTACAAATTGAACATAATTAAAGCATAGTGATGAATCACAAAAACAATACGTAATTATATATGTGTTTTCTGATGGTCTTAGGCGACCCCTGTGAAAGGGTCGTTCGCCCCCCAAAGGGGTCGCGACCCACAGGTTGAGAACCACTGACATAGAGTATCTGACCTTGTACCTGGCACACAATGAATCCTCAACAAATACTACATGTCCTTTTCTCGCGAGGGTGCAGCACTGTTTGAGGATCCTACGGAGGTATACAAAGAAATATAAGGCACCATCCCAGCCTTGAAAGAGTTTAGTGGCTTAACCATATTCAGCTATGAGTCCAACCCATGAAGAAAAAAGCATCCAAATCCCTCTGCACTGAGCCACAGCCCCTTTGGAAGTGGAAGTCAGAGGCATTAGTGTCAACCTGCTAAGCCCCTGCCCTTCTCTTCCCACCCGCCCCCCCCCCCCGAAGTTTAATCCGTGCAATTATTTCTTCATGTGCGCTCTAGCAAGCCTGTTACTTTTATGGGTCTGTGTCTATTAATTTTTCTTCCCCAACCTTTTCTCTTTCAGCACGAGCAGAGCAGTGCAGACAGAGGGCTGGAGTCAGGCTCCAGCGAACAGAGATTACATAGATATATAGAGATGAGAGGAAGCAAGCAAGAAAATGCGGTTACCTCTGAGGCTGCAGAGAAGCTGTTAAGTGCTGGAGATTTAAAGCTTCATTCGCCTCTGTGCTAACTTCAAGCTGCTCTAAGCCCAGTCTCCCAGACGGCAAAACTCAGACCAGCTGCAAGAGAAAGGATATTACTCCCTCTGGAGCCTTGGGCCTGATTTAGAGGGTGCTTAGATGAGGCAAGAGGGAAGGAAGAAGTAGAACAATCAGAGTTTTATTTCTGAGGAAACTTTCTTTGCTGAAGAGAAGGCTGAGGACAGAAGGAAAACGCTCATCGGTCATTTGTCACGGATGCAATGGAGGAGATGAGAATTGGGGCCTCAATTAGGGCAGGAAAGTCAGGTTTAATCTAAGGAAGCACTCCTCACCTACTAACTAGAGTGATTACATCGTAGCAGGACTATCAGAAGACAGGGCAGAGTAATTGTCTCAGTAAGACTTGGATATGCACCTGTCCAGGATCAAGAGGCTGGACCCAGTGACCTCATAAGGTCATTTCCCACTTTGTTCTGTTGGTCTTAAACGCCCATGGTTGGAGGCCCTGGAGCAAGGCAAATTAGGCCTCCAAATGGGACTGAATTGGTGGAGGTGGCAATAAGGATGCCGCGTACAGGTTGGGGGAACGTGCCTACCTAGCTCCCCTACTGGAGCAAGCAGAAATAACTTTGATCTGGCAGAAAAAAGCCTGAAGTTGGAAAAGGAGCTGCAGAGAAAATGCTTTAAAAAAAGTTTCAATTGATTTGGAGAGAGAAATTGGAAGGGAGATGGATAGAGAGATAGAAACATCGATGAGAGAGGAATGTCATCGATTCTGCACAGGGGCCTCCTGCATGGCCCCTGCTGGTGATTGAGTCTATAACACAGGCATGTGCCCTGACCAGGAATCAACCAGCGCACTCTTGGTTCCTGGGTTAATGCTCAACTGCTGAGCCACACCAGCCAGGAGAAAAAATGCTTTTCAAAGGTCCAGTTGGGCAGGAGTGTGGAAGCTGAGGAGGAGTCAAAATAAAAAGAATTTCCCCGTGCAGTGGGAAACCCAGAGAATTGCAGAGATCAAACTGAGTAATCTTTCATGTGAGGGCAATTGGGGCTGAACTGGGCCTTACAATGGATCCCAAGGGCAGGGTTTGGGAATCTGAGGGGCAACAGCTGACTGCTGGTGTGGAGGTGGCAGAAGCTTTCTGCAATGAAGGGTTCCCTGGGACAGCCCAGCAGCTGGTGAATACTCTGGCTTAAGGATCTACAGATAGGGAGCAGCTCCCCCACACCCCCGCCAAAGGTGTGTGATTGGGTAAACAAGAAAATACTACGTTTTCCTCAAAGAAATGTCTGGCCTACACATCATAAGGAACCTCCCCTTCCAGAATGAAACTGCCACAGGGAGCAACTGATCATGCACCCAGTGGCCTGTGAGTCGTGGGCATGCCTCACATGCCGCTGGCCTGCATGCATCATGGGAATTTCTTAGAAGGGCCCAGCTTTGGCAACAGGGTTGAAATAAGTGAGTATGAAGTTACTTTAGGGTTCTCCCTTGGCCAAAAGTATTTCTAGCCATGTGCCCTGTTCTTCATTCTTCTGGGCCCTCATTACTAGAATGAATGATATAGTTCTTCATTCTTCTGTTTTGCCCTCCCAACTAAAGGGCGGTTGGGAGTTAATAAAACAAACAAACAACAACAAATTCATTGAACCCACTCGTCATCCAGCAAGCATGAACTGTTCTTCCTGTGACCCCTGTGCCTTGGCTGCCAGAAAAACTTAGGCCAAATTTGTTGCTAAAATACCAGAAACAGAACATTCTCAGTGCCAGAAACCATCAATTCCTTCTGATTCTTTCGGATGGATTCCATTTGAACTGATCCTGACCTGTATTCTTCTTTAGAGGCACCTTGAGTCATATTAAAAGTAAGTTGAGCACAAGACTAAATCAATTACACATTAAATTTCATGCTCTTGACAATGCGAGGCAAGTGGTTTTGGGACCCAATAAAGAACATGGTTGGTGCATCATTCCGTCAATACACACAAGCAGGGAGGCAAGATGTGCAGAGAGATGAGAGCTGCATCTCAAGGCGGGTTGGCCCTAAGTAATCAGAGCTGGCATGGAAAGAAAGGTAGTTCAGACCCAGACCTTGTCCTTGGGCCCAAATAGCTTTTCATACTGTGAGTTAGGGTTTCTCTTCTCTTAGTCGTTCCACCAAGGGGGGCAGTTGTGGTCCAGAGAAGAAAAGTGATCTGCCCAAGGTCACAGAGCACGTCACTGGATGAAACGTGCTAGAGAAATCACACAGAATACGAGGGTCCCTCAGGCCCCCCATGGTATCTAATAGCAGAATTGAGAAGAGCATATTATTTTGAGAAGGGAAGGCCTCCCTAGACCCCCTCAAATTGCTGGACGATGTAAGGCTGGCCTGAGCACTTAGCTTGCAGTGCCAGCGCTTTGTTTCCATGAGTCTGGATGGAGGCTTCTCTGGCTTCACGCACAGAGCACCGTCAATGGGGGGGTTGGGGGGGGGTGGCGGGGGGAGTGAATTTGGAGAGAGGCATTTCATAGGGAAAGCAAGAAGTCCACTTGATACAGAAGAATAGTTCAGGAAGGGATAAAGGGGGCTCGGTGCTCAAACATCCAAGCTCGACAAATGGGAGCAAAGAGACATGAACCTCCCTCTTGATGCCTCTCGGGGTGCAGAGGAAAGTCTTCCTGGAGAGCTTAGTTCCTCTCAGCTAAGACGATGATTGCATAACCTCTCATTTTCAGCCAGCGAATGGGATGCATTAATAGCCTTTTTTATTAGCTTTTGATGAGAAGATGATATAGTCCTGGCTCTTTAGTAGTTAGTCAAATTGTCAAGTTGCCCATAAACCAAGACAAATTAGAAGTGACCATTCTCTCTCCTGAAGGAGTCAGACATGCCTAGTGATGAATTTTTTGAGTGTTTGGACAGTAAGGGGGGTGGCTGTGGATATAGTGGAGGTGAGCAGATTGTTCCCTAGAGCTTATGTGCTTTTAATTCACCAGCTCCAGGGATGGGAGAATTATTCAATCCTGGACTTGGTAACAAGAGGCCAAAAGCCGAAGCCAGGAGTTATGATTTAATGGAATTTAATTAAGTATCATTTCCATTTAAGGAAGATTTTCTAGGTCATTAATCTGTAATTTTCCTATTGCAATTGATTCCTCTCTGGGAGAAGAGGAAAAAATTTCTTTTTTCCATTTGAAGGAATGGGGCAGAGAGATTTTAGGAGCTTAATGCCTAAGATTCACTTCCATGGGGGTATCTTAGTGCCCCACGAGTTCAGAACAGAGTAGGCCTGAAATTTGGGGCTTAGTCAGAAATGATAAGCCAATTTGGGTTCAAAGGTGGTTTCTAAATGAATTATATGATGTAAGAGCTAACAGACTTTAGAAATCAATTCATCTAAGTGCCTCATTTTATAGACTAGGGCTAGAGAGGAAAATACACCTGCCCACCCACAGACAGATCAGAGCAGCAGAAACCCACTGGAACCCTGGGTCTGCTGACTCCCTTCTTATACATGTAACATGGCCTTCCTCCCATGGAACTTAAACATCCTCTTTGGCTGCTGGTGATCCCGCCAGGGAGGCACACTTTCTTTCTCCTTTGGTAGTCCCCTCCTTCCACCTACTTCCACCCCATTATTTCTAGATCATACTTCTCCTCCTGTGTTCTTATCCACCCCATTTAGCGAGTCTAGAGCAGGGTGTTTTGCATCCTTATCAGTGCACAAAGTAGGATAAAATGCAAGAGACTCCATCTATGGCTGGGATGATTAGTCTTTCCCAACACTTGCTATAGTGGCTTTTCTTTTTTTTTTTTTTTAAATAGATTTTTATTGATTTCAGAGAGGAAGGGAGAGGGAGAGAGAGATAGAACCATCAATGATGAGAGAGAATCATCGATTGCCCCTACTGAGGATTGAGCCCGCAATCCGGGCATGTGCCCTTGACCAGAATCAAACCCGGGACCCTTCAATCTGCAGGCTGATGCTCTATCCACTGAGCCAGACCGGCCAGGGCCTATAGTGGCTTGTCTTAATTTTGAAAATGCTGGACACTCACAAGGGTGAAATCCTGCGTCCAGTTATCCTTGGTTCCTTTTCTTACTCTGCTCTTCTTCCACCTCATTTGTGTATCCATGTTGCTTCCATATGGGGCAGGTGAAACACGGAAGGATGGAGACTACTGATGTCAAACTCCAGCACAGATCCAGAAGTGGGAAAGAAAACCTTTGCTAATAAGAATCTACCTCGTCTCAGGAAATTGAACCCAGCACTATCTATTCCAGGAACAGGCCCTGGCTAGAACTCACCCTTTTTGCTGAGGGAGATTGCAGGCATACAAAGGTAGGTGACTAAGGTCACCAAGCAAGTTAGGGGCACTTGGGAATGGTATTAGATCCCCTGATTTGTATTCTTGCTTTTGTTCCACTGCACTTCATTCTTTAAAAGTTTCAATTCACTACAGTAGGCAGAATTCCAAATTAATGGAATTTTCCATTGATAAAATTCTCCAGGTATTTTTATTACTCATTACTAGATTCCCCTCCCCGCCCAAAAGCTCATGGCACATTCAACATAGACACTGCGTCTAGCCATGAAAGGTAAAGGAGAAGGCGAGGAAATTATGTGGAAAGAACAGTTGATAAGAAAACACTGATTTGTGCTTATATTTGACGAGTGTTTATAGACAACCTGCTCTACTTCAGCACATAGTGCTGGCTGCTGAAGGAGAGATAAGAAAGATGAACACCCATATTTCCTCCCCAGAGGCTTATACTTAATTAAAATGCTACACTGAGGAGAAGGACAGTGGACTCTTGAGTGGCCAGGAAGGGCTTCATAGATAAAATAAACTTGAGGGTCGGGACCTTCAAGGGTTGAACAGATTCGGTTTGGCATGAAGAGAACAGGGAAAGAAAGGCCAAGCACATTCATTTCAGCCTTGGAGAAAGAATGGAAATAAAATTGAGTAGGGAGGATAGGGCTAGAGCGTTGAATGCTGTGAGAAAGAGGGGCTTGTGAGTGGGCGGGAAAAGACGAAGCAATGTTTAATTTAAAGCTCCCAGCAAACTGAGATCAAAAGGAAAAAGAGCGAGCCCTTTCAGTCCAGCCTAGCCATGATCAACAAAAGATTCCGGAACGCAATGCCGAACATGACCTTGCAGCCAGAGTCTTTCTATAGAGACAACCCAGGCGCCCGGGGTGATAAAGAACCTTGGGTTCCCCGTGCCCACGGGCACCACGGGAGAAGGGAGGGCGCCCCAACTCGGTTGCCATTTTCCTGCATGTGTTTGAAATCTGGGCTGACAAGACGAGCTGGATAATTTTGCTCAGTTACGTATTGAATTCTCTTCTCTGTGGTACAGGATCCCCTTGAAGCGTGACAGCTGCAATGACTTCCAGATGTTCGCCTCCTCTCTTCTCGCAGACGAGGGTGGATGTGGTAAACTCCGCGATGGAAACCAAAAACCCAGCCAGATGTACCATGTCAATGTCAGCAACACACACATCTGGCTTCAATACCGGCAGCGATAACCAGAACAAATGGCTGTTATTCCCGCTGTATTCAACTTGTCAGCATTCCCCGTTAAAAGGCGGTGGGGGCGGGGACGCGCGGGGCTCGGGGAGCTACGTGGCGAGGCCCGGCCTGGGAGAAGGGGGGTGTGCGCCCCGGCCGAGCCCCGCGGCCCCCGGGCAGCCAGGGTAAATATTTGCTTTGCTGGCCTTGGACCGGGAGCCGGGCCTGCAGGCCTGCACCGGAAGGGGCCATGGCGGCGGTTTTGGATCTGATGAAATCAATATTCCAAAATAAGCATGCTTTCTCAGGGCGGCAGGCTGCGGGCTCTCCGCGCCCCCTGCTCCTCCGTGGCCGCGCCCGGCCTCCCGGCCTCCCGGCCAGGGCCCTCCGTGCAGGGCCCATTGTGCAGCCTCCCGGCTCCAGGGCGCCGGAGCCCAGGCTCCTTCCTCGGCAGATGCTGGGCTGGGGCGGGAGGGAGGCCAGGCACAGGCCCGGAGGGAGGTTTGGGAAAACG
>NW_006292095.1:4596709-4602434 GCF_000327345.1 Myotis davidii | reverse complement strand
CCCTCCCCCTGGGCCCAGGACCCAGAGCGCGGGGCTGCGGGGACCCAGGGGAGCCCGGGCTGCAGCCCGCAGCTCTGCGTGCAGCTTGGTCCCTCACAGCCTCCTTCTTCCTCCCCCTCCTCGCACAGTGATGGCCCTTGAATGATTCTTAGCTGTTGGTATTCTATGACAGTATTTTCTAAATTAAAGTCAGTCAAAAGGATGTTCTGAAAACAGAGCAGAGTTTGCAAAATGGACTTCCAGGGGAGGACGGTAACTGAGCCCACTTCTTGCCAACCGGCGTGGGACCAGGAGCCAGCACTGAAGGCAGGAAAGCCGCTGCTCCCCGCTGCTCCCCGCTGCTCCCCGCTGCTCCCCGCTGCTCCCCGCTGCTCCCCGCTGCTCCCCGCAGCTCCCCGCTGCTCATGTGCCGTGTATGTGAAAAAGCCCTCAGTTTAGCACCCAGAGGATTGGGGTTTGGGACTTGCTTCTGATGTCAAGCAGTCTTGCTTTCCTCTGCTATAGATATCCTCCTCTGGAAATGTATACTTTTACTTCCTAGAGTTTCTCTGACAAGTCTTAATTGAGACAATGTTTACAAAGAAAAATGAACTAAGTGTGGCACTAGAGTTTGGGTTCCACCATTAACTAGCTGTGTAATTTTATGCTACTCGCTTCATTTCCCCGAGGCTCAATTTTATTACCTGAAGAACTGGCTCCGGGAAGTGGAAAATGAAAAGTGCCTCTGAGAGGTACGCTGTGCTATACAATATGTACAATTTGTTATACATCAATTTTTTGCAACAGAGGAAACTGAGGCTCAGAGAAATTAAGTGACTTACCCCAGAGTCACATAGTAGATAGACAAGGAAAGTTTTTCGTTACACATCAATTTTTTGCAACAGAGGAAACTGAGGCTCAGAGAAATTAAGTGACTTAACCCAGAGTCACATAATAGATAGACAAGTAAAGTTTTTTGTTTTGTTTTTTAATCCTCACCAGAGGATATGTTTTTATTTATTTATTTTTTTTAAGAGAGTGGCAGTGGGAGAGAAACATGCCTTTAGTACACTCCCCGACCAGGGATTGAACCTGCAACCTAGTATGTGCCCTGACCAGGAATCGAACCTGCAACCTTTCAGTGTTCATGAGGACACTCCAACCAACTGAGCCACACTGGCCAGGGCTAGACAAGTAAAGTGTCATTACTCACTTAGGTTTGGCTTACGTTGATGCATTACTAGGTTTAGTCAGACACCTCAGTATGGCTTTGTCGTCCATCCTTCCTTCTGTCTTCAGTTTTAGGACCAGAGTGGTTTGTTTCAGCTGGAGGAGTCTCATGGTAGAGACCCAGACCAAGGCCACCCTGCACAGAGCCATTGGAGTGATAGCACAGCAGCTGCTCTAGACTCAGTTCACAGGATGTCCATGAAGTTTGCTCCCTTTCCCGGTCTGCAGCCCAGGACAATGTCTGCACTGTCTGATTCAGTCTCTTCCCTTCTCATTCTCTCTGGCTCTCTTACTTTCTGCTTGTCATTCCTCCAAGAATACCATACTTTTGTTTCCACTGCCCTGTGGACACTCCTCTCGCTTTTTATGTAACCTTACCAGTTGCTTCCCTGCATAATTTACCCGTTAGGGTCTTTTTGATCTTTTCTTCTAAGTCACTTACTCTCCATTCTCTGCACTAACTTAGCCAGGCACATTCCTTCCATCAGCTCTCTTTCTTAAAAATTTATTTTGATCAAAGTGATGTTTAAAAGATTCTAAAAATCAAACATTTTACGGGGTCTATGACAACAATAACAAGAAAAACAGAAATTCCTTGACCACTCTCAGTTACCCCCTGACCAGAAGCAATCACTTTAAACTCTTACCTATTTCTTCTTGTTTTTTATGTCTTTGTTTATAAGAAAACACGCTTACCCTGTATTTCTCAGTTGCCTGATTTTAGGTATTGCCTTTTGACTTTCTACCACAGGAAGTGCAACTATGTAGCATAGTAATGGAGAACATGCACTCTGGAGAGAAATGACCTGGGATTAAATCCTGGGTCTAATACTGATTGTGTGACCTATGCAAGTTGCTTAACTGCTATGTGCCTCAGTTTCCTCATGTGTAAGGTGGATGATCATAGTATTTATACTTCACAGAGTGATTATGGAGATTAAAAGTTGAATATATAATGAGCTTAGAGTAATTTCTGACACACAATGTAATATACATAGCTATATAAATGTTGTTTATCATTATTAAACCGACGTGCACACAATTTTCCTCTGCCCATTCTCCCAACATAGTTACATCATTATTTTTGTTAACTCAATATTAAATATGTACATTATGATTATGTAAATATTATCCCTAGCTAAGCCACATAGAACCCTATAATTATGTTTCCTTTCTCATTCAACTTTTTGTTTTCCCTGGAATTAATCTTTTTCTATCTTTTTTTGTATTCTGTTTAGTTTTCTATGTACCTATTATTAATTCATCCACAAAATCTACTGTCAATGCATTCAAATATAGATATTCTCTTGGTTTCATTATTTTCCTTGGCAGCCCTCCTGGTGCTTCTGCAGCACTTCTGTGCCCATCTGCACTGGTTGCTCTGTGGCCTGATTCACAGCTCTAGTCTGGGCGTGGGCCATTCTGGGATGTCCCTTCAACATTATCCTGGAATTCATCTTTGCTGCTCTCTGATATTAGGGTCCTTGTTGCCTGGATTGTACATGTAGTAGAAACTACTGGTTTTTCTCTTATATCTGTTCCTTCTTCCTTTCATAGTAATAGAATTGTAGTTACTATGTGGCTGGCCAGCTGAAGACTACATTTCCCAACTCGGGTAGAGGTTTCCACATGACTAGGTTTTGCCAAGTGAATGTAAGTGGAAGAAATGTAAGCCACATCCTGGCCTTACCATAAAAACATCCACACTTTTTCCCTCTGGTGAGCTGCAATCAAAAGTGCCTACAATCAAACTTGGAGCATACAGACAGAGGATAATGCCCTAAAGTACTCATCCTCAAACTGTAGCATGCATCAGAATTACTTGGAAGGCTTGTTGAAATGCAGATTTCTTAGCTCCACCCCTACAGCTTCTGATTCATTGGATGTGGTGTTGAGACCTGAAAGTCTGCAGTTTTAGCAAGTTCTCAAGTGATGCTGCTGCTACTGTTCTGGAGACCATACTATGAGAACCACTGCTCTAAGGGGCGGCGGAGAAACAAGATAGCAGGAATCTGGTCCCCCGAATGAGTAAATGGGGCAGAGCTGCCCTGCTGCCCTGGAATACTTACCCTAGATTGTTATGTGAGAAAAACAATAAGCTTATATCCTCACTGGCCACTAAATTATTTTGGGGTCTCCAAATTACAGCAGTTAGCTTTCCATCACCATTTCTTCTTTTCTTCATTTCTTATCTAAGCAAAGCATGTCTACCCTTAGTTTCCTGAGAAAAGAAGATACAATTCTTGAGACTTTGTCTGAAACGCTGCTTTTATATAAATGCACTTGATTTAGAGTCTGGGTATAGAACTCTGGGTTAAAATAGTTTGCCTCAGGCTTTCTCCATAGTCTTCCGTTGCTATTGTGACTCTCAGTCTTTTTAAATGACTTCAACGTTTTTTTCTTTTTAGAAAATTTTCTTTTTAGAGAAATTCTTAGTGATGTGAAATTTCAGAATGATGTGTCTTGGTTATGCCTGTTCTCATTCACTGTACTGGGCATCGCTCTCCTTCAGTTCAGACCCAGTCTCGATTCCTGCATGATTTCCTCCCATCCATTTTCTTGGTTCTCTCTTTCTCGAATCTCTGTCTCAAAATTTCCTACCCTTTACATTTTCTGTAACTTTTTCTTTTTGTTCCACTTTCTGGGAGATTTCCTCAACTTTATCTTTCAAGTGAAAAGTTGATATATTTTCTCATACTTTTAACTACTCAGAGCATTTTCTTTCTTTCTTTCTTTTTTTTTAATAGCCTCTAGTTCTTATTTTATAGGAGCAATATCTCCTTATTTTTAGAGATTTTTCTCCTGCATTCTGCCCTGTTTTTCTGAGTTCCTCTTTTTTCATTAGTTTGCTTTGTTTTGGTGTGTTTCGTGTTAGAGGCTTTCTCTAATGTCTAGTGATCCTTTCCTGCGTGGAGGGGGAGTGCTGAGCTTCACCACAGCTTATGCAGAGACCTGGCATTTCCTTGGGGGAACCTCCCTAGCCTTTCTTCTTGGACCTAGAAGTTGCTCATGGAAGACTTCTCCAATCTCCTGTCTTGGGAGGTGGGGTGGGGAGGGAAGAGAGTCTGGGAATTGAGCTGGGGAAGGGAATCTTACCTTTCAGTAGACATGTCAGCTTTCACTGAAATGCTCTCCTTTCATTAAGATGCCTCATCCGGCCCTCAGCAGTGCCTGATCCAGAACCTGTCTGGTTCAGCCTCTCCAACGGGTAAATCTTCTGTCTTCTTTTAGGGCCAAGGAGGGGCTCTGGAGGGTCCAGCCGCTTCTCTTAAAGCCAATAATGGATTTTAAGTCATGAGTGAGTTTCAGTTTCCTCTGATCCACTAAGTCAGTTATCGTTCATCTGGACTGCTTTTCGGTTCCAAAATGTTGATCGTGTCCTTTGGCTCCTGTCATCTCTTCCATTGTCTTTGAATTGTGGGCTTATGCCCCCCCTTTTTTTTTTAGTTCTTTATTGTTATTTTAGTGAATTTCAGAAGGGAGCAGAAATAATAAACATCTGTTCTTTTTTTTTTTTTTTTTACTGGAAGCTTCTATTCTTCTAAGTAAAAATGAAACGTCAGACTATCTTAATCACCCAAATTATATTAGTAATTGTATTAGTGTGGTGGAATCACATTTCCCCCCTATTTTCTGTAATGTGTTTATATTCTTTTAAGAATATTTTTAATTGCATTTCTTTTGATTTCAATGGCTCTTGTTCTGGGAATTTATCCTAAGGCAACAAACAAATATATGTACAAGAAATACTACAATGCAGTTCTTCACAGGATATTTACAATACCAGATTTTGGAAACACCTAATTGTCCAACAATAGGTAGTTAAATAGTACTTTAGGATACATTCATGTAATGGGATACTCGACAGCCATTAAAAATGATGTGTGGGCACCCTGGCTGGTTGGCTCAGTTGTTTGGAACATCATCCCACACACCAAAAGATTGTGAGTTTGGTTCTCTGTCAGGGCACAAACCTAGGTTTTGGGATTGATCCTTGGTTAGGGTGCATATGGGAAGCAACCAATAGATATTTCCCTCTCACATCGATGTTTCTCTCTCCCTCCCTTCCTCTCTCTCAAAATCAATAAAAACATACCCTCAGGTGAGGATTTTAGAAATGATGGTGTGGAAGACTGATGATGTGTAAAATTATTCATAATACATTGTAAGTTTTCAAAAAAGATAACCTAAACAGTATGTAAAGTATGGTCCCTTAAAAAAAAAAAGAATGTGTGTGAATGTATATACACATAAATAATTTGGCAGTGATCTATGTATATATAACAATGGCATTAATGAGCACTTAGTTCTGAGTCCCTTACGTGGATTCCCTTATGTGGATTGTCTTAGTTCATTTTTACAGCAATGACATGAAGTTAATGCTACTGTTGTTTCCATTTTACAGATAAACAGAGGCCTAAAGAGATTGTATAATTGACCAGGGGCGCATGGAGTCATGATTCACACCCAGGCCTGATGTTCTCAGCGTTCATCTGCTTAATCATAATCATATTAT
>NW_006292095.1:4596406-4596643 GCF_000327345.1 Myotis davidii | reverse complement strand
ATATCCGCCGGTGAGAATTAACAACAATACACACACACAAACCACCAAAAAAAGTAAATCACTTACCTAAATTCTTAAGACAGGAAGAGATAGCAAGTGTTGGCAAGATATGGAGAAAAAGGAACCCTCATGCACTATTGGTGGGAATGTAAATTGGTGCAGCTACTCTGGAAAACAATATGTAAAATCAAAAATAGAACTTCCGTATGATCAAGCAATCCCACTTCTGGGTATAGG
>NW_006292095.1:4538282-4596188 GCF_000327345.1 Myotis davidii | reverse complement strand
GGATAGGAGGAGGGGAAGGGGGAGGGGGGAGAGGTCTCGCACGATTTCACACAATGGGTCACTAGTTCAACTATAAAAAGAAGGAAATCATAACATTTGCAACAACATTGATGGACTTTAAGGACATCATGCTAAATGAAAAGAGTCAAAAAGAGATAAAGACTGTATGATCTCACTTATATATGAAACCAAAAAAAGCCAAACTCACAGAAGCAGAGACTAGAATGGTGGTTACCAGGAACTAAGGGAAATGGGAGACGTTGGTCAAGAGCACAAACTTCCAGCAATAAGAGGAGTAAGTTCCGGGGACCTTATGTACATCGTGGTGACTATAGTTAACAGTACTGTATTGTATGCCTGAAAGTGACTAAGGGAACAGGTGTCAAATGTTCTCACCACCACAGAAACAACATCAAAATGGTCATGACGTCAGGTGAAGGATGTGCTAGTTAATCCTACTGCAGTAAACGGTTTGCCATATATACGTGTTTCAAATCATCACATTGTCCTCCTTAAGGGTATACAATGTATGTCAATTATATCTCAATAAAGCAGGAATAAGGAAAAGAAACCAAACCCTGCAACAAGACAAGCAAACGCTACTTATTTCGAGCAATATTCTGTTGACTGAAATTCCAGAATTTAGTCCGCTGTAGAATTTGGCCCTGGTTTGGCTTGTGTTTTTCCATCATACCTGGTGCAGAGTGGTTTATGGGCTCTCAACAAAGGCTGTTGGCCTGCTGACTAGTTCTCCTGACCAATAATCTGAGAAACCGATGCCCTGTTACCGCGTCCCCTCCCTAAGGTTTACACCTGACGCCTAGGATTCACGGAGCAAGGTTTATCGCCTCTGCTGTGCGATGGTCAGGGACAGGGCCTCTCAGGTTATTTGTGAGATGCTTGTACCTGTCATCCGCTCGGAAACGCTGCAGGTCCCAGCTGAATCCGATGAAGAGTTCCTCCTGATTTATGGAGCCCCCGCCCCCCACCCCCACCCCCGTTCTCACCCTAGGCTGCTTGAACTAGATCATGAGGGTGTAGCAGGTGTTCGATACTGTTTTGCTATAAAACTAAATAGGCCTAAAGTGTTCCGAGATAATGCGTCCCTGTATCAGAGTATTCATGAAAGAGGAAAGATATGCTGGTTTGGCGCAGTCCCAACGCTCTTCTCCTGGCTCCACACATTAAAAACTGTGGTGTGTGTGTTTTTATTTTCTCTTTTCCTTTTTAAAATGACCCTTCTGCAATAGTTGCCTTTGATTAATATCCTGGTGCTCGCGGAGCCCCTGAAAGTGGTTTAGTTTTGCTAGGACACTTTAACAATAACGTGATTTATGGAGCAATTCATTGGAGCCAGGGGGCAATGTAATCTAACAAAGCATTTTTCACAGGCTTTCTCCCCGTCCTCACCACAAGTGCAAAAACTCGCTGATAGGAAAAGTGGAGGTGCAAACAACCCAGGGATGAAGGTAAATTCACTGGGAGAACAAAAGGCACGGGTTTCCAAAGGCCATGCTGAAAAAGCAAACACTTTAGAAGGGACCCATTAACCCCACGTAACCCCGAGCCAAGTGAAAAGCAGAGTCCGGAGAGGGGGGCTCTCTCCACGGGGACTCCAATCCGAGCTATGGGTATTGCCACTTAGATGCAGAGGAGGGGGGCGGGTACCGCTGCCCGTATTTCACCAGCACCGGCTGAATACAGCTTCCTTCCCAGATCACAGACTGTTACATGATCCCGTGCTAAGGAGCAGGCTGGAGTCGGATCCGTGGGACTCAGTGGTATGTGCCGATGACATTGTGCAAGGCAAGTGGCCCTTCTCCTGTTTGGCAGAACAGACGTGCTTCTCATTTCAGAGCATGTCACAAATCATGCAGACATCGAACGGGAAGTTCTGCTTGTTAGTAACCATTTCCTCTGGAAGCAATACTGTTTGCCTGGCAGGCTGAGGACAACCAGCCCCAGGTGTACAGAAAGGAGGCTTCCTGCAGCCTCATGAGTTATTGGGCCGCTCAGTGTGAGAGAGGCTTGGTCTTTAGCCCCTGCTAAATGCAGCAGGTGTCCTCGGAGCCTCGGACCCAGGGCCAGCCTTCTTCCTCCAGCTGGGATACGCAGCTGTCTGTGGAGTTTTTCTCTGGACTTGACTGATGACTCATCTGACCAAGCTTCTTCCTTGCTGACTCCTCCACTTCCCAGAGGTCCTCTGAATCAATCAGTCAGGGAATAACTCTTGATTAAACAACTACCATGTGTCCAGCATTGGGCTTGCTGTGAGGGCCCCTTACAAATAAAAAGACATATGGTCCCTTCTTATAAAGGATCGTACAGTCTATTTGCAGTGCACGTAAAACAATGAGAAAATGATAAGCTGCTGAATTGTAGACTCAATGCTGAATCTAAGTGCAGTTGATGCTTCAGGGGCTGGAGTTGTTTGTTAAGGGTTCACTGGTGGCAATGGGATGGAAATCCTGGAGGTCAGAAGGCAGGCCATGTACATTCCACGAAGTTTCCCGAACTGTAATAAGGTTGGAAAAACCAATAGAGAGAAAGTATCTTTATGTTTTGTCTTTCTGTCTGTAGAACAAGTACATTAAAATATGGAGTACTTACCAGAACTTTCAGGGCTATAGCCATCTTGGTATTTGACTCTTGTGTGGTTCTCTCTCACGTTGTACCAGGGTTGGTCTGTGTGATCAATAGCATATGACAGGAGTAATGATATGATGCTTCTGAGATTAGATTTTAAAAGACACCGCTCTCTCTCTCTCTCTCTCTCTCTCTCTCTCTCTCTCCCTCTCTCACTGGACAAAGCCAACTTCCATGGCCTGAGCATCTCTATGGAGAGGCCTACATGGCAAGAAACTGTTAAGACTTTGTATGAGCAGCCATGTGAATGAGCATGAAAGTGTATCCTCCAGCCCCATTCAAGTCTTCAGATGACAGCTTGACTGCAGCCCCATGAGAGAAGTTGAACTGGAACCACCCAGCTAAGCTGCTCCTGGATTCCTGATCCACTGGAACTATGTAAACACACACACATATTTGTGTGTTAAGCCCCTATCATTGAGCTCGATCCCCTTCTGGGCCAACTCCAACTCTGTGCTCCAGTCTTCAGCTCGGGCTGCGCTTTGCCCCAGCTCAGCAGAACTAGGACAATGCCCTTCCTGGGACCAAATCTACCCCAGCTCTTTCAAATCTAAAGCTGTAAAAACCTCTCTCAGTCATTTAATTGGCCTCTGCCACTGCTTTGGGTTTTCAGGGGTAGCCAGAGCGTCCCTGGGTGTGGGTGCACCAAGCAGGGCCACTCCACTGAATACAGTACAAGCTCGGGTCTTCAGCCTGCTGAGCGGATGTGACTTGTAGCCTTCCATGTGGTTTGTGAAAGCCACAGCTGAAAAGAAGTCTGCAAAGGAATGGCATCCCCCAACTCCCTGTAACAGTGGTCATGCAAACATGAGATGCTCATCCAGAGACCTTTTGGTGGCTACTGTGGTTGAGAGAATGGTCTGAATCAGGAATCATGAAGCTGCCCACAGACACTATGGTGAAATCTTGCCGTTGACAAAGCACTGATGAACCCACTGTTTTTACTTGGCCACAGCTGAGAGCCGATGATGTTCTCAAAGTGGCTGGACTGTGTCAGGGCTTGTCATACATTGACAGGATGGTCAAGACCCATATGGGAAACCACAGTGCACCATGGGAGAGGGAGGGGAGCACTTGGCTCAGTATCACAGACACTTTGTCTCCATGGCAGTCACAGTTGTCTTCTCCTAGTGTTCTCTGCCTTGGTGAGGGGAAGGACCACCCACTCTGTTTTCTAAAGTGACAAGAGAGAATTGTACCGGAGCACCCTCATAACGCCATCCCCTTCCCCGGTCATCCTGTCCCTTCAGCTGCCTTGGTGTGGGCCTTTCTGTCTAGGAGCTGTTTCAGTTTTGGAAGATGAAATCTCTGTGGATCAATGGTGGTGGTGGTGGTAGTTAACAACAAGGTGAATGTCCTTAACACCACTGAAGTGTAGTATACTTAAAAATGGTAAGTTTTATGTTATATATATTTTATCACAATTTAAAAAACATTTTAAAAATTAAGAGGAAAAGACAGGACACTTCAGTTTAGTAAGCTACTACCCCACAAAACTGGCACCCACCTCTGTATATATGGTACATATTAATAAAGTATCCTTCCATGATTTCTTTCCAGGAAAATCAAAATTTAAATAAAGGCTATTGCTTTTTAAAACATAACAACCCTCAAATGTCAGCACTGCGGTACACCCGTTCTAACTACCCCTTGGACAGTGGTGCTCAAATAGAACAGCGGTTCTCAAAATTTAGCGTGAATAAGAATCATCTGAGAAACTCATTGAACTGCATCTTCCTAGGCCTCCCTCCCTGAGATTTGTGGTTTGGAAGTTCCAGGATGAAGCCTGGGAGCCTACATTGCTAACAAGTCTGATCTGATTCAGATAGTCTGTGCTCAGCCAGAATGGTCCTTCCATGGTACAGCCAGTACCTATTAGAGCTTTCACCGTATCCTGTTGCTTCTGTTCCTGCCTCTGGCTCCTTACCTGGAGAGGGGTCTCACCTCAGGTGCCTGGAGTCCTCCACACCCAGCACAGTGCCTGGCACATGACAGACACTCGATGTATATGCTTATTGAATGCATCGCTGTCTCTTGAGCTATGTTTGCAATGGCCAACAATCCAAAGAGACTCATAGAGCATAGAAAACGCTACTCTAAAAATGAGGGGCACTGACCTTGTGTGTGGGAAAAGCCATTGACATACAGGTAGCCCCACTCCTCACCTGGATGGCCTTTGGGGGTGCTGGAGACAATTTCAGACCCTGCACAGGGTTAGGGTAGGTGGTGACTGGAGGGTCCTGGAGAAGAAGATAATGTTTATCTGTAGAAATAACCAAAGTTCCGAAACGTCAAAGGAGAGAAAAGGGGAGGCAGACATTGACCCTTTAATTCCAGAAAGTCCCCAGAAAAGTCCCCTGGCTTTTCTGAATGCTTCAAACCAGCTCCCCCAGAAAAAAAACGTCCCTGGCAGAGAGAGAGGCAGGAAGGCAAGCTCAGGCAGTGCCTCCAGGCTGGGGGTCTGCCAACACCTGGGGCCGGCCTCTCAAGCAAGCACAGGGGCTTTTTTGTGAGGAAACAGGAACAGGGACTAATCCTGGCTGGCAGGGCACTCCCCGAGGAAGTGGGAGGCTTGCCTGTTAGTCGCCCTCACTTCCCATATGCCGGTGTGTTTGTTGGCATCATGTGCCTGTTAATTAAAGGAAGTGTGTATGCCTTTGGCGGTGGTACCCTGGCCCCAAACATCATTCTTTCCAGGGGTCTCCCCCACTCTGCCGCCATCAGTAGAATCAATTAGGCTCCCTCCCAAAAGTCAGGCTGCATTTGTTTCCCAGCCCGGAGGTGAAACAAACCCCCCTTTGCCGCTGCAGCTTGGGGCTCACATGTCAGCCCCATGTTTCTCCCTGTTACCACGGCTTGGCAGCTCCAGGGGCCTGCTTGGAGGGAAAATCTGCTAAAATGAATAGAAGACTAACTTCTGGGAGCGATCCACCAGCCTATAGACCCGGGGCTACGGGAAGTCTTGTGTAACGGGCTGGAGCCTTTCAGAGCCCATCCCCAACCGCCCTGTTGGATGTTTTAACTTTATTTGAGCTTGGCCTTATAAACAAATTTTTATGAAGCCAGAGGAAAGGTGCCCCAAGCAGAGGTGAGCAGGCTTCCCTAGGAGTCAGTAAAAGTTACACCTGAGGTCTAACAGTCTTCATTAAAATGCCACCAGGGAGTTTCCAACTGTCCAGCCCCACACTCCCAGCTTCCACCCACAGGCCGAGGCGGGGGGCAGGCCCTCACCCACAGGTGGAGGTAGCCCGGGGCCCAAAGGCTGCTCAGATAGGCTCTGGGGTGTGTGGGAGTGGAATGAACCCTAACAAACACTCAGTCCATTTTCAGTTCCCAAGCATCATGGCTGGCCCTGCATTAAGCTGCCTTATGCTCTCAGAGGCCAGCCCTCAGGGAGTTCAGCTTGTGGCCGCCAGGAGCCCTGTCCTCCTTCCTCCTTCCGGTCCCTGCCTTCAACATGAGCTAATATTCATAAAGTAATTACAGAATATGTTCACACACACACACACACACACACACAGCTTCATAATGAGACTGGGATGGTTATCACCAATTTACAGACGAGGGGATTAAGGCAGAGAAAGACAGGAGAGCTGGGATTCAATGTCTATTTTTTGGACTCCAAGCCCAGTGTTCTTTCTGCTAAACCACATTGTTTTGCTGGGCTTCCTGCTCTAATTAACTCATTTACATCAAGTTGTTTGGGCCTTGGTGTGCTTTAATTTCCAAGAGTAGATGTATTTTACGAGTGCATTCCAAATTCCCCCCTTTTCCTTCTCCAGCAGTCTTAACGCAGATGGGAGGGCTAGTAACAGTTAGTAATGGAATAGCAGATGTCATTGGGGGATATTATTGAGGAAAGGTCACCCCTAAAATTATGCCACATAAGCTACTTTGAGTAACTCCAGCCTGAAATGGGAAGGGAAAAAAAATGTAGAAAACCAGCCCGAGGTGGTTTTAGGCTCCCACGCTGCTTATTAAGTGGCAAGATTCGACTCTTTCCTTTCATTGGTCTTTGCAGCCCAGCTCAAAGTCAGCTAAAAAATCCATTAAGTAAGCATGTGAGTATGAGAGAAAATGGCGTTTAAGGGGCGCCTATATCATTACCAACTGTACAGGAAATGTAGAAGCGGTGGGGCCCGAAGTCACAGACCAGCAATTCTTTCCAGTGGTATGATTCCACAGCTTGGCACCGGCTCGTGGGTAAATAAGTGACGAGCCTCCCTGCCCCGGGGCTGGGTAAGATTCCTGGAAGTGAGGTACACCGCAGGACTGCTAAAACAACGGGCCGGCTGGGACCACGCGCTCCCTCCCGGCCAGCAGAACCTGAGAAAAAGTATTTCCACCAGTTTAATAACACAATGTAGAATTTTTATTTTGATTCAAATCTATTTTGACATTGGTATGAAACCGGGCCGGCTGGGACCACGCGCTCCCTCCCGGCCAGCAGAACCTGAGAACGATGGAAGGAAACGAGTGTGCAGCCCATCCTGGCCGAAGACCTTCCTCTCCCGGAGCCTGTGGGACTGGTTAGCAGGAGAGCAGGAACCACCAACATGCCGCTGTGAGGTCTGCCACTGTATAATGAGGTTGGGTGGAGCGCTCAGTGCCACCGGAGGAAACCGGGCTTGGAAACTGGAGCCCTGCTTGCCAGCCCTGCCTCAAACGCAGCCATTGTGCGGAGGACCGAATTAGGGCCGCGTTCGTGCTAGCATCAAGGACCGCGCTGTTCCCTTGGCAGAGCCGAGCCCCATGCCCCCGTGGCTTATTTGCCTTCCCTTTGACTGCCAAGGAAGACAGGAAGAAAAGGGCAGGCCTTATCCGGCAGGTTTTTAGCATCTGACCCAAATCCTGGGCCTGGGGAAGAGAGGTGGAGGCTGGACACGGAATCAGTCCAAAAAGAGCCTCTTGTAACAAGTTGTTCCAAGTTCAGGAAAAGCTCCTAGCATCAAGTGTCTCATAGAGGCGTTTGCTGTACATGATTCAGAGCCACGTAGATTAAGTTTCCCTTAAAATATACAAAAATTTGAAAATTAAAGGGGAAAGTGCCTCAGACAAGACATGTTTGGATGGCTGTCAAGCTCGGGCCTTTGGAGAGCAGTGTGGAGGCCAGGATGTGGCTTCTCAGGACTTGCCCTGGTCTCCGCCACTTCCATTTCTGTCTGTGCCACACTTGGGCCTGCTCTCTGTTCTAATCGTCTCAACGCTGCGTCTGCTTCTTGTTGTCGGGGCCTTAGATGCCCAATATCAGTCGTTGCCTTGTTTTCAGAAATGGACTGAGCTCATCTTTCAAAGTTTCAGAAGTCTCCGTACACTGAATCCAGCTAAACTCAAGAGCCCTGGCCTCGCGTCTCCGTCTCGTTATCCAACATTGTAAAATGTCAGGGCTAGGAGGGACATTAAAGATCATTAAATCCAACCCCGCAGACAAGAACATTCAGTTCCAGAAAGCAACTCAGTTCTTTCAAAACCTCTGGCAAGGGAACCTTATGTCCCTCTTACAAAAATTCTCACTTGTTTTCCCAAGCTTGTTAGCTCCATTCTCATCGCTCCTCCATAGCCCTTATCTCTGTCTGCCCCGAGGTTCATCATGCTCGCTCACAGCGTAAGCTCCCCTGGCTGCCTGTCCTCTCCCACAGGCCCATTTCCACCCAATTCACCTCTGCCTTTCCCTCCTCTTCTCCTGACCCCCTACCCCACCCCAACAAGATCCTTCTCTTTTTTCACTTCTGATTTCCGCATACCATGGCTTCCCTCTGGAATCAATTTCCTTCTTGAAGTACATCCTTTAGTAGTTCTTTTAGTAAGGATTTGTGAGTGGTAAAAATAATAATAAATCCCAGTTTTTCCTTGAAAAGTACCTTTATTTTACCCTCAATGGTAAATGGCAATTTATCTGGGTGTTGAATTTTAGGTTGACAGTTATTTCCCCTCAGCATATTGAAGACATTTTTCTTTCTCTTCTGACCTCTTTTTGTTGCTACTGAAAACGATCATTGTTATGAGTCTAATTATTGTCCCTTTGTGGAAAATCTGTCTTTCCTTTCTGGTTGCTTTAAGATTTTTCTCTCTGTCTCTTATGCTCTGCAGTTTAGTATAATGTATCTAGGTATGGATTTATTTTTATTTATCTCCCATGTGATTCTTTAAATAGTGGTTTGAATCTGTTACCAACATTCCCGTTAATAACAGTAATCGCCACATATATGTTGTATAGCTCTGGTTTGAATCTGTTACCAATATGGGATAATTCTCATTAATAACAGTAATAGCCACATATATGTTTCATAGGAGCTGTACTTTACATTTGTTATCTCACTTAATTCTCACAACAGAGTCCTAGCACTATTTTACAATTAAAGAAACGATGCCACCGAGAGAATAAATTATGTGCCCAAGGTAAGACAGTAATTGGCAAGGACATTTTTTTGAACCTACATATTAAATTTTGAATATTATTTCTTCTTTTTATTGTCTTCTTCTGGTACTCCTATGAGACATTTGTTGACCCTTTCTTCATCCTCATCTTTTAAACTTTCATTTACACATTTAATCCTTTGTTTCTCTATGGGGCATTTTGGGATATTTCCTCAGATCTCTCTTCCATTTCACTAATTCTTCTGTGTGCCTAATCTGCTTCTTAATGCATCCCCTGCATTTTTAGTTCCAGAAACCATATTTTCAATTTCTAGACGTTCCTTCTGGTTTATTTTTGGACTTTCTATTTTTTTTTTAAATCGTGTCTTGTACTAGTCTTAGGTATATCCTTCTTTGATTTTTAAAATCATTAAAATATTAATGTTATAGTTTCCTACTGTAGTTTATAAAGTATAACAGTTTATCTATTATTTAAAGTTTTGAGGAGTTTAATCCTGCTGTTTATTTTGACTGTTGACTCTTGTACCTGGTAGATATTTACTCTCTGTTTTTATAATCTTTTTTTATTGTAAGCAGGACTTTATTTTTCCCGTGGGAATTCTCTATGGCCTGGAGTGTTGGAGTTTAATTTCCGAGTGGTTTTATATTTGTTTCTGCCAGGTATCCTAGGGGTCTCTCTGGCTAAAGACCAATTTCATGTTAATTTTTTGGCTTGGGGTTTCCTTCTGAGGTAGGTAGTAGCTATTTGGACTCTAAACTTGTGCCAGGCACATGACTGGGGTTTTGATTTTCATAGGGGGGCACTATTTTTCCTCATATAGAATCAGGGCAGAGATGAGCTTCCTTGGTATCTTTCTGGGTTGATGTTCGGTTTTTCTTAGAGCATCTGGGCTTTATGTAGGGGACTCAGTTCCAACCATTTCACCCAGGCTTGAGTCCGCATCTCCTGTCCCTGCATGGGTGCTAAAATCCAAGTCCTAAGCCATTCCTGGATCACATCATCTCCCGAAGGCCATAGGAGTCTGATGTTTGGATTCTCGGCTTCCTCTTTATTTTAGCATCTGGATATTTCCTTTTCTATCTTTCAAGCTCATCCATGCTTTATTTACTTAATTTTATTTTATTTGTAAAATTGTGGTGAAATGCAAATCACATAAAATTTACCATCTTAACCATTTTTAAGTGTACTACATACAGTTAAACTCTGTTCCCCTTAGGCAATATAGCTCCTCATTCCCTTACTCCCCACAAGTCCAAGCCACCACTGTTTGACTTTCTGTCCCAATGAATTTGCCTCATTAAGTGAAGTCATATAATATTTGTCCTTTCGTTACTGGTTTCTTTCACGCATCATAATGTCTTCAAGTTTCATCCATGTTGTAGAATGTGCTGGAATTTTCTTCCTTTTTAAGGCCGAATAATATTCTGCTGTATGCGTATACACTTTTTGTTTATTCATTCATCCATCGATGGACACTTGGGTTGCCTCCACCTTTTCACTATTGTGACTAATACTGCCATGAATATGGGCGTGCAGAAGTCTCTTTAAGATTCTGCTTTCAATTCTTTTGGATATGCACTTTTTAAGGTCTCAGGACCCTTTCCATGTCTGCCCCTGGCCTGGCCCACCCCAACTAAGCTTAAGTACTGAAGACCATTTCTCTGGCCAAAAGTTGACTCTGGTGAAGATTTAGGCCCAGGCATGTACTTAGTACTTATTGAAGTCATCCACTTGGTTTGGAAGTGAGAAATGGTTGCCTTTGAAGTCTGGAGGCACCATCTTGAGGACAGTCCAGCACCCTGTAATAATGAGGTACAACCCTGCCACAAACCCCAATTCATTTCTTACCAGTAGGTCTTTCTTTCTTTTTCTTTTCTTTTTTTAAAATATATTTTTATTGATTTTTCACAGAGAGGAAGGGAGAGAGATAGAGAGTTAGAAACATCGATGAGAGAGAAACATCAATCAGCCACCTCCCGCAACCCAGGCACATGCCCTTGACTGGAATCGAACCCGGGGCCGACGCTCTATCCACTGAGCCAAACCGGTTTCGGCTTACCAGTAGGTCTTTCCATTGACCTAATCATATCCTTTCACCTCTTGTCTCTAGCTTTCCTATTTCTTTCATCTTGCAAGCTGGAACGGAAGCAAGCTCTAGGACTTGGTGCACAGGGAAGGAAAGAACCGGAAGTGGATAACTCAAAGGACCCTCATCTCTCTCAGACTGACTTGGAGTTTGCATTCAGCAAACCTGAGCATGCCATAGTGCTGCCATCCCTGGGCCCAAGGAGGGCACTCCAGGCCAAAACGTGGGCTCCCAGCTCCTTTGTCAGAACCAATAATGAAAAAAGGAGCTGCCATATCTGCCTTTCTTGCAGCCAACATCCTATACTCTGCCGTTACACATTTATACTCTGTCTTCCATTTAGTTCTCACTCCCTGACTTTCTGACCCCTGGACTTATTTCCTCTAATGGTTTCATATCTACTTCTTGGATCAGATGCTTTATACTATTCCTCTCGTACTAACGCTGCTCACTCCATTCCTTCCACAATTTACTACAGCTCGTGCCCCAAACTTGCTATGCCCTTTTCTGTCCCCCTTTTGCATATTTCATTGGCCTTGGATTTTCTACCCAACCTCTGTTACTTTTCACATCAGGTCCTTTATATAATGCATCAGATGTATCTCCTAAAACACATCAAATTAGCATCACTCATCTCTTGGTGGGAAGGGAGTTATGGTGATTTTTTTTTTTTACTTTCTATGCATCATATTTTGTTTGAATTTTCTTGAAACAATGTTACTGTTGTACATAAAAACAATAAAGATAGTTTTCCACCTTCTCTCTGAAAAATTCACTGCCTTTCCTCTCCAGATGGAATTAATTATGCCCTCTAAGGTCTTTCAGGGCATATGCTCATATGCTGTATTATTTTCATAAATGATTACAGAAAAATGCCGCTTTTTGGAGGGGGCATTATATGCGTCTTTTCAGCCAAATTGTAAGCAATTTAAAGACAGGAACTGTGTTTATTCAGCTTGGTACCTCCAGCACCTAGCACAATACCTAGTACAAAGGAGGCACCTAAAAAGTATTAGTGAACTGGATCTAAGTTGGCCAAGTTCTCTTAACCAATTAGTGGCAAAATATAGACTAAAATCCAGGTCTCTTGATTCCCATTCTAGTATTTTTCCCATTTCACTATACTGATGCACATGGCAAGTTGTGATTACACGGTTACAGCTTGTCTTAGCAAGGCAGCATGTGTGGAGGAAAGAGCACCTTCCTCACTTGTTAAATGAAAGAATTTTCCTGTTGATCTACTCCGTCAATGTCCCCAAATGGGACAATGTTCATGAACCACTCTTGGCAAACTGAGAAGTTGCATATAGAGGAAAGGGATTATTATTGATTTACATAGTTCACTACACAGTTTTCGTCTTTAACAAATGGATTATAAATTAAAACAAATGTTTCTGTATTATTCTAAAGCCATAAACAACTTACTTGTTACTCTCTGACCCCAAGGTCACTTAGTAAGGCATGAGAGGCTTCCTGTGTAGTTAGAAAGAGACAGTGTCTTTCTAGGTTTGTGTATTATTTTTTGTCCATATGTTTTGCTGGTGAAAATCTCTCCTCTGTCTCTTGGAGATAATCCTCTATTCACTTCACCCAAGTGTGTAACAGTGTGAGTCCCAGAGGTGGCTTTACAAATAGGCAGCAGAGCCATACATTGCCCTCCCCACTGTGTGATTTCCAAAGTCCTCAAGATAAGATATTGTACTCTTGAGACAACAGAATGCTTTACACAAGGGGTGTTTTGAAAAGAGGAGACCTTAGAAATTTAAAGTAAGCTAGGAGAGATGAAAAATCGAATAGGAGAGTTGAAAGATAGAGATGAAGAAATCTCCCAGAAAGTAGAACAAAAAGAAAAAGAATTTAAAATGTAATACACAGCATGGGAGCGATAACAAAATTTTTTTTGAGAATAGAGTAAGTGGAAAGAGGCAATCATTAATGAAATAATTCCATTTCTCACTCTAGGACTTGCATTTCTTGATTGAAAGGGCTTACTGAGTACATCATCATGAAATGGCAGAACATTGGAATCAACAAGCTTTCAGAGAAAGAGAAGAAAAAGTTTTGTGTAAATTATCAAGACATCAAAATGACATTGGGTTTCTCCATAGCAGCCAAGAAAGTTAGAAGACAATAAAGCAATGCCTTCAAAATTCTGAGGGAAAATTCTGCCTCCAGCCAAACTCAAGGAGGGACCAATGAATTTTCAGACAGTCAGGGTCTCAAAAACTTTATTCCACGTACTCTTCCCCCAGAGGCTGCTGGAGGATGGACTCCCTAAAAACCAAGGAGAAAACCAAAAACCAAGACGAGGGACCCGACACGAGAAAGGTGGGACTCCTCAGGCTGAGGTGAGGGGTTCACCCTGCAGCAGCCTGACAAGGGGCCAGTCCAGATTGCAGGCCCCAGGGCAGCGAGAGTGATTTCCTCAAGAGAGGTCAACTGATTGTGAGGAGAACAACTTGGAAAGAGTTTGGGGCTGAGTTAGTGATAAGTACAGAGAAAACTAAGAAAAAAGAGAAGACAGTCAAATATGAATATCAATGTAACCCAACTATAACAGTGTTGCAATGATGTGGGATATAAAAGAGTTAAATCTCATGGAAGTGTGAGTTTTGGAGGTATGGGTGGTGATATAAAAGAGTTAAATATCATTTTCCATGATGAGAAATCAATAAATGATTAAAGCAAAAAAAAAAAATCAATAAGTAGCAATAGCCTGGCTGGTGTGGCTCAATGGTTGATCATCTACCTATGAACCAGGAGGTCATGGTTCAATTCCCGGTCAGGGCACATGCCCGGGTTGTGGCTCCATTCCAGTGTGGGATGTGCAGGAGGCAGCTGATCAATGATTCTCTCATCATTGATGTTTCTATCTCTCCCTCTCCCTTCCTCTCTGAATCAATAAAAATATATATTAAAAAAATAGCAATGTAATCATATAATTTAGAAATAGGAGGATAAGTACCATAGGAATCAATTCAGATAGTTGAATTTACTGTTTTTGGGAAATGAGAAACAAGAGGAGTTAGGCTGGGATATTGCTATTTGGTTTGGTCCGCTCTGGTTTAAATATGCATTGTAGAATTATCTCCCTCAAATCATTGGCTTACGTTCCTCCTGTGTCACCTGGGGCTCTTCAGAAACCCCAGCACCCGGGCCATACTTCCCGTGAGTTTTTACTTAGCCGGGCTGGAGTGAGTTTAGACTTCAGAATTTTACAACATTTCCCCAGATGAGTCTAAATTTCAGCCATGTTTGAGAACCACTGAAAAAAAGGTGCAGGTGTGACTTTGATAAAAATTAAAACTAACTTTAAAAGAGATTAATATACAAATAAAGCCCATAGGATAGTTCTGGGCACTCTATCCCTAAATATTAATATTCCCATTGGGAGTCGGACAGAGTTCCAGGGAAGGGTGGCCTGAGATGCTCGAGGCAGGCCCCACTCAAAACCTTCAGAATTTGATTCTTACTGCCCTCCCTCCCAAGCACACCTCTTCGCCAACCTGACATTCCTTTAACAGGAGGAGAGCCTTTCATTTGAGGTTATGGCTAGAACAGAATACCTGGGAGCTTCCAGAGGATTAACTTTACACGAAGGTGTGAATGGCATGCATCTGATCCTTCCTTGAAAGGGTCAAAGGGCAGAGGTCAGGAGAGTAATAAGAGCCTGAGATGGAGATAAAGGGGGAGGAGAAGACTGAAGTGGGGGAGGATAAGAAAGGGGCAGCTGAAACAAAGAAGGCAAACTTCAACTACTTTTATCTAATTCTGGACTAATAGCCTCTTCCTCGGCTCTTAAGAAACCCTTTATGAAGCCAATTCGCGTCTGAACGTTAATTAATGACCCCAGCTGGTGGCTTTCAGAGGGGAGAGTCTCTGCCCCCTATTCTCTTCTCTGGTCCCTGGGTCAAGGAAAACTGTGTTCTACCCCCTGAAGGAGGGCGACTGCCTGCCGCTTTGGGTCACCTTGGAAGAATGGCGTTATTGTCCCGCAGTCAGCACTATCTTCCCTGACACATCTACAGGTGTACCCTTTCTGACTGTGCTCTCCCGGTTCCCTTTTCCCTCCGCTGTTGGCCTGTGGATACAGGAGCCCGCCTGTTATTCGCCATGCGGTGTATTGTTACCCGCTTTGATTCGCTGCTGTTTGAACCAGATGCTGTCTTGTAGCATTTAATCCCTTGAAAGGTCGAAAGATGCAATTTATGTGAATGATGGCTCTTTCTAAGAAGGCAAAGTCATATTGTACTTCATGCTTATCTTGAGCAGATTTCTCTGTCTCCACTCCCACCCTAACTAAGAGATTAATGAATCGAGAAGTACATTTTGGTGGCTTTAAACGGACTGTCTCCTGGGAAATGCCAGCTCATTCCAGTGATCACTCGGAGTCTGGAGGGTTCAGTTGCTGGTCTCTCCTTTCTGCACTGAGACATCTCAACTCTATCCTGCGTCATAAATCCAGGGAGTGTGAAACCTCCGTAGAGGAAGGGCACTCTTCCTTGTGGCATTTTAAATGTCTGGAAAGGAACAGTCTGGAGAGGTTCCTTTTATTTTATTATTTTAATACTAGAGGCCTGGTGCATGAAATTTGTGCACTCAGGGGGGTTCCCTCAGCCTTGCCTGTGCCATCTCACAGTCCAGGAGCCCTTGGGGGATGTCCGACTGCCGACTCCCCATGAACCTAGAGGTGGGAGAGGCTCCTGCCACTGCCGCTGCGCTTGCCAGCCTTAAGCCTGGCTTCTGGCTGGGCAGCGCTCCCCCTGTAGGAGTGCACTGACCACCAGGGGGCAGTTCCTGCGTTGAGCATTTGCCCCCCGGTGGTCAGTGCGCATCATAGTGACCAGTCATTCCGCCATTCAGTCGATTTGTATATTAGCCTTTTATTATATAAGATATTTTTATTAATTTCAGAGAGGAAGGGAGAGGGAGAGACAGAGCGATAGAAACATCAATGATGAGAGAGAATCATTGATCGGCTGCTTCCTGCACACCCCCTACTGGAATCAAGCCCACACCCAGGCATGTGCCCTTGACTGGAATTGAACCCAGGACCCTTCAGTCAGCAGGCCAACACTCTATCCACTGAATCAAACTGGTTAGGGCATGGAGAGGGTCCTTTTAAACTAAATTTCTGTGTATTAAATCTTCTGTATATTTTGAACCATTTTCCCCCTTTGACTTGTATTAAAATTTTGAGATATATTGGGATGGACGTAATAAACAAAATCACTCTTCCAATTATTCCATTTGCATTTTTAAAGCCTACAAGAAAAAGAAAACAAAAAAAAACCAGCAACCCTCTCAGATGAGTGGACCTGAGACGTCCAGCTTACGCTTGCCTGCCATAGAAGTGGAACCCCCAGATCAACTGGAGACAATTGCCTTTATTGACCCTTACAGATCTACAATGAAAAGTCAGATCTAATACTATACAAACATGAGGTCACGTAAGTAACCACCATTAAAGAAAAGCACATCTTATACAAATAAATCCAATAGGGGGGAAAGCACTTAAAACAGTACCTGGCACATAGGAAATGCTCAATAAACACCTTTAGGTAGATTATTTTAGTACATGACTATCATATAAAAATAACCACTGCCTTAGCCGGTTTGGCTCAGTGGCTAGAGCGTCGGCCTGCGGACTGAAGGGGCCCGGGTTTGATTCTGGTCAAGGGCACATGCCCGGGTTGTGGGCTTGATCCCCAATGTGGGGCATGCAGGAGGCAGCCGATCAATGATTCCCTCTCATCATTGATGTTTCTATCTCTCTCCCTTCTCTGAAATCAATAAAAATATTTAAAATAATAATAATTAAAAACCAAAATAAATAATTAACCACAGACCCTTGTCCAGGAAAATGTTGGATTATGGCCCACCCCCAGTTCCCACCCCATGCAGTTTCTGAGGAAACAAGGCTCCTGGTTTGGGGAGGGAGCGAGGTAGCCTAGGGAAAAGGAACACGCCATTGGCAGGGGGTGTTTCCTGGCGGATGGACCTTTAACCTGTGTCCTGAAAGATGAGTAGGGGTTCGCCAGATGAGCCCAAGGGGAGGATTTTACAGGCAGAGGGCGTATGAAAATAGCTGGGGAAGAGTAGTGGGAGGAAAGGGCATGCTGCAGGGAAGAGGACAAAGGATGAAACTGGAAGGTGAGCAGTAGATACTGGGGAGCCTTAAGTGCAGCTTTAAGAAGTGTGGACTTTACTCAGTGGAGCTATGGAAGGGATGTCAGCAGAGAGTGTGTTTGCACTCATATTTGGTGTGTGTGGATTATGTTAGTCATCACAAACATTGAGGCTATCTAGAGGTTAAGGGACAATCCAGGAAAGAACTAGAGATTAGGTGAACAAGTTGAATAATAGAATGATGATCAAAGGAACCCAATCATCTAGGGACTAAGCAGATAGCAAAGATAAAGGTGGAAGAAGTTCAGGAAGGGGAAATCTCCCAGGAAGGGAGGGGTCAGGTATGATAAGAGTGGAAACTATTGAATGTTACTTCCTCAGTGGAGGAGATAGGGAGAGCTCCTCCTACACAGCGTTTATCGTTTATCGAAGTGCAGTGGGTCCCACAGATCCCCTGGGGTAAGTGGGGAGAGGGGGAGGAGCAAGCCTGATAAAAATGCAGACTCCTGGCCCGGCCCCAGGCCTGAGAATAGGTGTGTACAACTCACTCTGTGGATGATTCTCAAGCATGTCCACTAGTGCACTACTCACGTTGGGTGGGCAAACAGGGAGGGGATGGGTGTGAGGAGAAAACACACATCACAAGCAGGGGTGACCCTCCCCTCCCAGGTGAGAAGCAGCCTGGAATCCAGAGCCAGGGCACTGTCTGACCCGGGTAGAGGTGGGCTCCAATGTCTGCATCCTGACCAGTTCCCACTCCATTAGGGCATAGCTTTGTGCTCTCCCGAAAGCTAGAGAGCCAAGAGGAATCCTGGAGGGGTTGGGTCTGGCCATGGCACCGGTCCTTACTCTCCAGGAGTAAATGCTTGACCTCTCAGAGCTTCAAGCTAATCACTTTTAAAAAGAATGAGAGGAGTCTGCCCAAGCTCCCTCATCTGGCCGTGGAGGGAGTGGCTGAAGGGAGGGAAGGACTGCAGCTGAGTTGGTGGCCAGCCACAGTGACAACCAGCGCAACAAGCTCCAAGTGAGAAGAGAGTTCGATAACTTTGTAAGACATTCCCAGGGTGGCTTTAAAAGTCCAAGAACATGATGGGCAGGAGGAGATTTCGTGGGATCTTGAGTTGGGTGGAGGTTAAATGAGGAATATTTTCATACATTTATTTGTCAAAATGCATTGAGCTCTATGATTAGAATGTTGCGATATGTAAATTATGCCTCAGTTTAAGAAAACCAAGAAGATAAAGACACCTGAGCAGAGAGTGGTTGGCTATTTTCATCTGTGGCATGGCAGCAGGCAAGGCCACAGGGAAAACCACTCGGTGGAGCCACGCCTGAGACCCACAGAAGTTCTGGGCCAGCGCCCTCCTCACATCCCAGCAAGAGCCAGCCATGCTCCTTCTAGTCACTCAGAAGCTGCTGTCTCAATGCATTTTGGGAAAGTTTTTGGCTTTTAGAGACAAACAGGATGACCTGAGCTGGACGGATGGATGGGGGGGATGTGGACCCAGAACCACAGCTAAAGTTATAATGAAGAATGCAGCCATCAGTGAGTGAGTGGAAGAACAAGGGCCCTGGGACACTGAGCATTGTGGGAAGTCGATCAGTGAACCATGTATCAGCTCACCGATCTGTACCTTCCGAAAGGAGCCATTTCTAGAGTAAAGTTTCTGAAGACAGATGTCTAAGTGTCACAAGCCTAGCTCCCAGGGCTGTTTGTAGCATGTTAATCTGCACTTGATAATGAATGTCATTTCCCCTTGGCTCCCTGAACAGTGCTCTCTGCTCAGAGAGGGGGTTCTATCAGCGTGGCTGCCTGGCTGTGTCTCAGTGTCCCTAACTACCCACAGGAAAACACATCTTTCTCTCTAAGCCACATGACCTCCTCTGGTGGAACAGAACACAGTTACTTCAGAGTTTACAGAACAAACATTACAAACCACCTCCCTGAGGGGGTGTTAGAGTCGTCACTTGTCCAGGCAGGAAGCTTGGAATCTGAGCAGCCACCCTTCCTGCAAAGAACCCTGGGGGGAGAGACTCCAGGCCCACGCTCATCTCCGGAGGCCAGAACCCTGCAGGGAGAAGGAAAGAAGCGGGTGGGGGAATCCAGCTTTCTCCAGAAGATGGGGACACGGGAAAGTAATCCTGCTGTGTTTCTCCCGGGGGTCACTATCAGGGGAATTTCAGTCTCCTTTATGGCTGCTGAAATTAAGACAATAACAGAAGTTTCAGAAAGGCAGCTGACATGAAAAGTCAAGGACCTTAGCTATCCTAGTGTTCACAGCACCTTCCCCCATGTTCTGAAAGGGAACTTTTCCAATAAAGCAACAGGAGAGGCACTGGATGCGAATGGCGAGTGGGGGTATGGGGATGGAGCCTGAACGAGATAGCAGAAAGCCAGCTAGTGGCCCCACCAGAGGGATCGCATTTAGCATTCCAACCTTTTTCTCCTGAGCCTTCTATCACACAGGGCAATTGCCCCCCTTTAATTAGCTCTGGAACACGGAGATCAGAGGACCTTGCAGAGACTAGGGGCTTCTTCTGGGACACCAGGGCTCCACTTCTTTTGACCAGTTAAAGGGCGAAGCTCTTCTTTTATTACAGGAGTGTGAATTCCATAATAACTTTGCTCCCGCTGTTGAGTTGGTTGACCCCCGTGAAATGATCGCTTTCATCCTAGAAATACCATGAGCTGCAATGGTATTCAGAAGGATGCCAAATGGAGGGGGAAACATTGTTAGGAGACCGTTTACTGGTATAAAACTGTCTGGGCCTTATGGGAACAATGGACAAGTTCCTCGTTTCCAACCTTGAGAACAGCCAGTACAAGCTGCAGGCGTGTTCCAGGGCAGTTCCTGTGGCTGGCCCTGCTTCTTCCCCTTACGGCCTCCGCTGGTTCCAATTCTGGACTTTAACCAGTACTTCCAGCTGTTTCACACAGATGCAAGCACAGACACACTCAACATACATGCAACCTCGCATGCCATCCACCCCTGGCGGAGGTCTGGGGTTGCACTAAATATCATTCAGTGTCAGCAAACAGATTTTACAAAGATTAACCCCAGAATGACAGTCGGGTGCCTACTATGTGTTCCTACAGTGATTGCAACAGTTATAGATGGACGTGTTTTATTGCAGTCTCCTGCTTCCTTTGCCGACTTCGACTTCGTAATGCAGGCTGAGGGCTGGTTTTAAAGCCTTTGGGATGGGACTGATGCCAAAGTGCCCAGTTTCCCATTCGTCCTTGGACTTGGCTGCCTGAAAAACATGTCTAAAATTATCCCTAATTCTAAGTCCATTCTACACAATCAACCTCTCCAATATAATAATTCCAAAACCTTTCTTGATTCCTGCTTTTAATAAAGTACATTTACAGAGGATATGAATTCCAGATTTGATTTCAGACTCTGGGGATGTATATTCCTCTTCTGGAACTTGTATATCCGGTCCTGGAATTAAAAGGGGGGGGGCGGGAATGAGGAAAGAAAGAAAGAGAAAGAGAGGGGGAGAGAGTCCATAACATAACAAGCATTCCTTGTATTTCTTCTGTCTTCTACACGCTGAGCATGGCGAAGAGAGACAGGCTGATACACAGCATCTGGTTAAAGTCAGGTAAGTAACACTCTGGGGGGAAAAGCCTGAAGTCCTTTGCCAACCTCCTTCTCTATGTTTTTGCAGATGGATAAAAACTGCAACCAATAAAGATTTCAATTGAGGTGATACTTCAGAGGAAAGGAGCACTTGGTTCAAACCCTGCCCTCTCAGCTTCGTGCCATTTCAAGCATTTGGCGTAACCAAAGGCACGTAGAATCACAACACCCCCTCACTTCCCTCAGGTGTAATTATATCCAAGGAACATCCTCAGCCATAGGAGTCTCCTGAAAGGGGCCTAGAGGATAGGATGGAGGGCCGAGCACAGGAAACAGCGTGTGCTTTGGAGTGTAAACACCTTTCGCCGTTGTTCCCTGGGCCCAGGTACTGAGGAGAGGCTCTCGGCCCTGCAGGGGGAGCATGTGGTGGGATGCGGAGGACTAGCTCCTGTTGTGGCTTTACCACCCAGTTGACCATAGATGAGATCTTTCACTGCTGGACCTTGGTTTCTGCATATGTAACATCTACCTCACCTGGCCTCGTGGTCCATTGAGCTTTATTTCTGCACAGAAAGGGGAAGGTCAGGCTAGGGAGCAGGGTCACCAAAGCACTCACCCTACTCTCAGAGCAGAGTACAGAGGGCTTGTAGAAATGCTCTGATTTTTTTCAATGAGCCTCATCCCACTGGGATGTGGGAAACTGAATTTACTGCAACCCTCTAATCTCAGTCCAACCCCATGCTCTGGAACAGCATTCTTTGTTCTTTGGATAACTCAGTCTTTCTTTCTTTTTCCTTTTTGGAAAAATGCCCAGCGTTTCAGATGTCTCTCCCCTCCCCTCTCTCACCAAGAGGGTGTCTAGGTGCATGAGGGAGGCTTACTGTATTCTCCTGGGTAGAGGGAACAGGCCTGGGTCCTCATTGGGTCTGCTGTAGGGTGGCTGGCTGGGCTGCTCCCAGGACTGGTGGCCACTGATGTGCAGCTTGTCCCATTCCTTGGCTCTCGGCAGTGTGTGCTGCTGAAGTATGGGTTGGGTAGCTTGTGGTTCATGTTCTCTCTTGGCTGAGTCAGAGCCCAGCTTTCCTTTTTCCTAATTTAGCCCCTCTTGGAACTCCGCTGGTGCTATTGGCCCCTGGGTCTGGTTGTGAGGCCAGGGCACAGGCACTACATTTTGTAGCCTTGGCCACGGGGCCATCTTGCCCACCATGGTCACCCCTCTCTGGAATATCCTCTAGCCAGACTCCAAGTAACATCTGTGCGCAACCCCCACCCCCCCCCACCCCCCCGCAGGGCAAGCAGGATATTTTGTGTTCCCTCCCTACCACATAGGAACTGAGGGTAGCTTGGGAAAGTTAAACCCCAACCCTTCCACTCCTAACCACGCTGTGCTGCTGAGTTTACTCTGATGTGGCCACTCCCAGATCAGTGTGGGGAGCCTGTCTCCATGCAGTCTTAAATGGGGGAAAGGCCTTGTGTTGATTTTAATTTATGTTAACAAACCTCCCCCTCTGGATAGCCCAGAGACAGAAAATCAAGATCAATGTGTGTCTCCAGCATCTCCCTTCTCCTTCTCATGGTCCTTTAGAGAAATGAGCAGGCTTCCTGCCTTTACAATTCATCATTCTCAGCTAATCCTTAAGCACTTAGCCTCGTGGCCTAGTCATCACAGATAGAACCAGTACTTGCACCCCATGGAAACAGTTTTATGATCTGAGACCTACCTACAGGCTTGGTTCTTGTTATGCTAAATGGGAGCTAACGAAATGTAGAAAGTCCTACTTCTCTCTCAACAAAACCTAGTTTTGCAACTGTTATTCCTACAATATCCATTTTTGTTTGTGAGATCTTAAACGTTAGCCTTTTTTTGGGGGGGGGCATTCATGCTGTAGAAATCTGAAAGGTAGACATACTAGTAATGTCTCTGACAAAATGGGAAGTAAAGGGATAGGTCAGTCAATGAAATACCAAAGAAGCATATATAATAGTATGCAAAAATGCTACCCCTGTTTCAACCAGATAACCTAGCACTCTTTTTTTTTCTCTTTCCAACTCTAAAGAATTTAATCCTAAAATGGCACTTGAGAATGCAGTTTGGAAAGTATGACAAACTTTTCAAATGTGTGCATATTTACTAACTTTATTATTATCAATATTCTGGTTCCAAAGCACTAGTCTCAGAAGTTGGCCTGGGGCAAATTTAATGTTGATGAATGGCGATTTAACAGGCTGATTCTGAACAATGCTTACCAGCGTCCAACAAGTTCTCTCTGGTAAAAACTGTTTCATGAATTATTTTAAACATCTGCCTTGAGCTACTTCCCGCTCTCTAACGTATTGCTTTGGAGATTATACATCAGACTCTGCTTGCTGTGGTCTTTCACTTGGATAACTCACTTTACCTTCACTCTCATTCTTCCCTGATCATGCCTCTGTAGAGAATAGCAGCTATTCAATAGCTACTGTGACCTGGCAAAGGACTCCGAGAAGATGGTTCCTCAGCTGCTCAAGGAGGTGGGTAAATAGGCAACTCTACCACAGAAAGTGAGTTGGCCTTGTAATCTCCTGACCTTCAAATGAATTTATGTTGGTATCAAGTATTGGAGACATAAACCTCCTAGTGCAAGCATGTCAAACTTTAGGCCACGGGCCACATGAGGCCCAGAATGACTATTTTTGCGGCCCAGCCAATGTAACAGTATGTAAGAAATGTTTTAATAAAAATTTCATAACTTAATTTTTACAATATCCTGTTATACATAACCAGAGGCCTGATGCACAAAGATTCGTGCAAGAATGGGCCTTCCTTCCCGTGGCAGCTGGCACCGCCTTCACTCTGGTCCAGAGCTGCCTTTCTGCCTTTGTTCTGGCCTTGAGCCGCCTTTCCACCTTCCCACACTGCCCAGAGGCCTGGAGAGGCTGGGGTGGTGCAGAACACCTGCGCTGTTGCCCCTGGCCGCTCAGTGCCTGTGTATGCAAATTAACTTGCCATCTTTGTTGAGTTAAATTGCATACTCACTCCTGATTGGCTGGTGGGTGTTGCAAAGGGTGGTCAATTTGTGACCCAACCATAAAATTATTTTCGTTGCTACTTCATAACTGTAATGTTGCTACGGTTATGAATCATAATGTAAATATCTGATATGCAGGATGGTCTTAGGCGACCCCTGTGAGAGGGTCGTTCGATCGTCAGAGGGGTCGCGGCCCACAGGTTGAGAACCGCTGTCCTAGAGCCAGGCCACTGAGTTGTTCAGTGAAGCTACTAGATCAACCTGTGCTAGTTTGCTTTTTGGGCTGATGCCAATTACCTCCACCAAGTGAAATCAGTCAACCAAACAGGCTCCATCTCTGAGATCAGCACTCTCTTATTACCAGTGAGGATCATGAAAAACATCTGAGAGGGTCCTTGACCTGGGAAACTTACATTCTAGTGGAAGACATAAAATTAATCGTGAGACAACCAGAAAACAAAATTAAACATTAAACAAAATTCTGTGGCATTTTCTGTAGGAACAATAGGAATCCAAGAAGAAAAACTAGTCTGAGAAGATTTCATAGAAGGCTGTGAGGAGATCTAGATTGGAATAAGCATGAGAGAAGAGAAATAACATAAGGGGTAAAATAACAAGGAAGGCACAGAGATGTGGAGATGAGCACGTGTTGGGTACTGTGAAGAGACCCACTTAACAAGAGGAGAAGGGAGAGAGAACAAATCGGTAGAAAAAGTAGTACAGACAACGAAGGATCTAAAAAACAGGGCTTGTGATAGACAAGAGGGTGCTATTTGTAGGTTCAAGCACAAAATGTGATGAGGACAGCTGTGCTTTTTGGATGACTGGAAACAAGAGTGATTATACTAATATAGGGAAGTACCTGAAGCTAGAGAGGCTATTGTCTAGTTATTTGAACTGGGCTGTGGTAGGGGCAGTAGGAGAGAAGAGGAAAAGCAGGTTCTAGAGACATCCACAACAGAGAAATAGGAATGCCTGATAATTGACTGAATATGGGAAATGAGGGAGAAGGAACTTAATGATTTTTAGTATCAGGAATGGGAGTAATAGTGATGCCATTGCGAAGAAAAAGCTAGCTAACAGGAAAGGAGAGCTGTCCTGAGTGGAAGAGTAGCAGGGGAAGAACCCAATCTAAAAGCAGAGTGGTTGGTTTCTACTGGTTATTTGGCTTCTTTCTATTAGTTATTGGTTATTTCTATTGGTTCCAGCTTAGCCTTCCAGCTGAAACAATCAACATAGATCCCAAAGATGCCAAACATCTTGGCAATGTGGATGGTTCTGTCTACTAGCAACTAGACTTATGGTTCTTCAATTGTCAATTAAAGAACTCACGAGCCTCCCTATCTCACCAGATGGATGTGAGGATGGGAGGCTGCATAACACTGCAGTGAAGGCTCTGGAGTCATGCTGACTGTTCTCAAATCTCTGTTCCACTACTTACTGGCTGTGTGGTTGGGCAAATTACAAACACCTCTTTGGGCCCAGTTTCCTCATCTATAGGCAGAATAATACCAACTCATAAATGAGAAAGTTTGTGTTGAACATCTGACACTTAATACAATGACTCTATTTAGTAATGACAATAAATGTTAGCTATTTATTTCTATCAAATAAAATAATAAGTGCTAAAACAATATAAATGTCAATGCTTTCAAGAAAAAAAAGAGGTGTTTGTGGGTTTGTTTGTTTTTTTGTAGAGACAGTGGGGTGGATTAGAAAATATATTGGACTTAAAGTCTCTATTCTCATCCTACATCAAATACCAATTAGTTCTAGGCTCTTGACCTCCAAGAAGACCCAGTTCCCTTATTCACTTAATGTCAATACTAATACAGAATCATGGGGTTCTGAAAATAAAAGTGATGATTCACGTGAAGCTATTTTGTAAGCTAGAAATGTTTTACAAAGGAAAGGTATTAATTAGTAGCTATCATTCATAGGATATTAATGAACCATACTGCATTTATGTGTGATGGTCAGAATGACTACTCAGTTCATTCCATCAAAATCTCATTTGCACAGGTTGCATGATTTAATTGCCTCAGAGGACGTTCAGTAGCCCTCTGCAGAGAAGTCCTGGGTGACTTTATATTGGCCTGGGCTTTGGACATGGGTGGCAGTAACTCTAAATAGAATCACTATTAAGCTTTACACATTCACTATTTATTTTGGTAGGGCAACCTCAGAGTGGGTTAGGCTTTGGTGGGGTAGAGTAGCTGGGTCAATGGTTAATCTGTGAATTTCCAGCTCTAATAAATCCTTTTAGGAACAGCCCCAGCCCTCCTCATTTCTAATGAATGTCCACCTTGGACTGCCCACCCCGGCCTTCCCCGGCCCAGCAATGCTGAGCCGTTAGTATACATGGCTCATATAAAAGCAAAGCTTGGGAAGGCAGAACAGGAACAGATTCTGATTTGACCTCAGACTACTTGTGGAGCTCAGGGCTCTTGTTCCCACTCTGCACGCCAGGCTCAGCTCCCGGGTTGGCAAGATGGGAGCAGAGTTCACGGCGCCCTTCAATCAGGTGCGCTGCTTTAGGCAGCAAGGATGAGCCTCCCGTTATGTGAGCTCATGAGTCTGTTTCCTTAGTCTCTTTGTGTTCCTTTACAGAACTTACTTCTGTAATGGGCTTGGACCTGAAAGAAACAAGGATTTAAGTCGACATCACCTTCATCTGGCATATTAGAAAGACATCTCTTGCATCTCAGTACCCTCTCTCCCTTCCTTCCATGGCTTATTTGTGCAGTTCTAATTGTTTGGAGATGACATTCATTTATTTGTAAGCTCAATTTAGGTATTGGAACTTCTAATTGTTGCTCGGCAAAAGGACACCAGCTTCATAATTTGCCCTACAAACATCCATTTGGGATAGCCATCGTGCTACAGCTCAGTTACGAGACCAAGCTGAAGTCAGAAGTATGTTTTCCACCCACAAGCCTGCACAGCTCCATAAATCAAGACCTGTCCTTGGCCCCACTCCTCCTGGGCTGTGGCAATCATTGTAGAGGGGACTGGCTCCAGTTCTGCTCAGACCTTGGGGCTCTGTGCAAAGGGCTTCACCTGCCACCTTGGTTCCCAGGAATCCTGTATCAGCAACCTTTGGGAATGAAGCACTCTTGGAGCAGCTGAAAAATGAAATGTAACTACGGTATATTTCAGAAGGTGGGGCTTTTTCTTTCACTTCACAGAGTATCAAGGTGTGTTTGGAAATCATAATTAAAATACCCTTGTAGTGCTGTTGAGAATGGATTTAAAAGGTGGGGAACCACCAGATAGATTTTTGCTATTACTTTTCAACTGACAGTATTCACTGTCTCTAAATATTTTATTTAATCAGGGTGGGGCTATCATCTGCTTTTTATTCTAAACACGTTGGCATTTTCTTTTCAAGTGCATTGCATTCCAAGTAAAACTATATTTGCATATGGAATTTATCTCTGTTTAAATGGATTCACCACATTAACATCTGATGTAATTATTTTACAGCAGGGTACCTGGGAACCACACTGTGGTTCTCAATCTTCCAGCTAGCCTGCCCAGTAGAGTGGATAGAGACAGAGGGAGCGAAGGGATTTAAGTAATTTGCAATGAGATCCCATTTCTCTTGCAGCAGGAGGTTTTCAGTAGGAGAAACTGCACCTTCTTGACTTTGAAAATAATTACCTTGTAAAAATTAAAAACCCTGAGAGACTTTAGCATAAAAATTCTGCTAAGCAGCAAAGTAGCAAAACCCCCTTTGGTCCTAGAAAGTGCGTTCATGTCAGTGTTGTCAGATGCCTGGCTCTGCATTCCCAACCAATTCAGAGAAGTAGATTTAGATTTCTGCAAGGACATTTTTACACAGAAGTATAAACTCTTCTGCAATCCCAGCTGAGAGAGTCATGAGCAAATGACCCATCACCCTTTCTTCTTTCTTCCAGTTCTAACAAGACGGAAGTTTCGAGCCATGATGAATGTGGTCATGTGCATGGTTCTGCTGCTGTTCATCGAACACCACTGCACTCCAGGCTGGTCAAACAAAAGATAGATGGTAATACTGACTTTCAGTCACTATGAACCATGTCATCAGTGATGGTAAGGGGAAGAGCTTCTCCTCATTCCCTTTCTGGGTTCTTCTCTGTCCAATTTCCTGAAATGTTCATGAGGGCAGCTGGGTCATTTCAGGTTTAGAAATGCAAAGTGCAGCACTGACTCCCCTCACACCAGGTTGTGAGTTTATCATTTAACAGGTGCAGTTCAAAGAGCCTTAGATGGGGTCTGTGCAGTACGTCTTAATTCCCCTTTGGAAAATTGGCACTCAGGCTCTATGGAAAGAAAACCAAACAGACCAGTTAATAAAGTCTCATCATGGTCTAACAACCTGTGCATCTGAAGGGGCCTGTGAAGCATCGTTCACTTTCTGGGGCCCTTAAACATGCTACTAACCTCCAGGCTCTGAGCCAGCGAGGCCACGTTACACAGTCTACTGCAACGCTTTTTCTCCTGGAGGGTTGGGCTGCTCCACCTGGCTGACCTGGCTTTGGAGTGTGGTGTTTCTGGGATGAGTACTTCTAGAGAAGGTATCCCCTGGAAGTTCTGCCCAGCCTCCAGCCATCCCAGAGTAGACGGCAGTATGCCAGGCCTCTTGAACTTGGTAATTTGGACTGCTGCTCCTCCCTGAAAGCATTCCCTTTGTCCTCTATCTTTCACCATAGACAACCTTGGCCTAACTCCAGTACAGGTCCTCCACAGTAACCTGCAGGCCAGTTTCTACATTGCTAATATTTCTGAGATAACTTTATTAGTTAGAATTAGTCACATTAGGTTGTACTCTGATAACAAACTAACCCCTAGATCCCAAAGTTGAACACAAAAAAGATTTATTTCTTGCATATGTTACATGTCCATGGCAAGTCGAGGGTAGGGGTGTGTGTGTTGGGGAAGTTCTACTCCATCATTCACACAAGGATCCAGGCTGATGGAGGCTCTACTATCTGTAGCTGCAACATCTGGGACACAGGACGTCTGTGGTCTCCTCAGCAGAAAAGAGACTGGATGTCTCATCTGCTTTTCAACCCTTCAATGCTTCAGCCCCGAGGTGACCAGTGTCCCTTCAGCTCACACCCTATTGGGCCTAAACCAGCTACACAGCCCCATCCAACCACAGAAGGCTGGGCAGTCTAGTCTGCCATGTGCCTGGAGAGATAGGAGAACCAGGTACTGGTGGGCGCTAGTATTATTTACCACAATGCTTATGCTTTTGTTTTAGGCATGGATTATTCATTTACTTAACATAATAAATAAATGCCAGGCACCACAGGGAAGATCTCACCCCTAGTGATGAGATGTTTCATGAATCTCAGTAACTTTGCTTCTGTAGCCTTGAGCAGCAACATGCGGGGTTCAAAGGAAGTTTTCTCTTTTTTTCTGTTTTTTTTTTTTTCCCTCTCACTGAAGAGGTGGAACACCAAAAACATGTTGAGGAGCACTGTCGGAGATAGCCAAGCTACAGGCAGAACCCTGACTAGTGGGGCCATGCCGCCTGAAACAGCCTCAGGCTAATTAACCCCATGGCAGTTTGTGGTCCGTCTGCCCGCAGGCATGCAGATTCAGCCTTAGTCTGTGCTCAGAATTCATCTTTAGCATGGCAGCCGCGCCAGCTCTGAGATGCCAGAGTTTAACTTACTGGAACAGAAACCACATCAAAAGCCAGTCACATGACAGTGCCAAGGAACGCAAACCCCACATCAGAACGCGTTGGCTAGTGTAGAAGTCCTGAAAAGTAATGTGTATTCTTCCCTGGGAATTAAGAACATGTGGGCCCAGGCCTAAGTATAACCTACCCTTACAGTGTTTGGAATTAAGATTTGAGACACTTGACTGGACTGGAACAGAAACCACATCAAAAGCCAGTCACATGACAGTGCCAAGGAACGCAAACCCCACATCAGAACGCGTTGGCTAGTGTAGAAGTCCTGAAAAGTAATGTGTATTCTTCCCTGGGAATTAAGAACATGTGGGCCCAGGCCTAAGTATAACCTACCCTTACAGTGTTTGGAATTAAGATTTGAGACACTTGAGCTTTAGTGGCCAGAACTGACCTAGCTACTAACTTCTAGAGAACTTAAATGACCTGCACGCAGTAGGTACTCAAAAAAGGTTTTCTTTACGATGATGACATGCTGGTGGTTGGGATAAAACTTGATTGATTTTACTCTGTTGGTTCTTTAGAGGATATATAGACACATAGCCAACTGCTGCCTTAACTTCTTGGCAGTGAGTAGAAAAAGTTGCTAATTTCCAGGATCTGAGAACTATCAGCAAGCTTTAGTTCTCAACAACAATATTAACTGGTACTATTTATGGTATGCTTCTAAGGCACTGTTTGAAGAACTTTACATAGATTATTTCATTTAATCCTCACAACTACATATGAGGAAGGTACTGTTATTATCGTTTTACATACAAATGATAAAACTGAGGCTTAAAAAGACTAAGGGACTTGTCCAAAGTCACAAGTTTAAGAAGTTGGGGAGCTGGGTCCTAACATAGGTCTGTCTGTCCATGTATGTTTCAAAAATAATTTCTTTTTAACAACACAACTAATAGAAAACTTAAAAAATACAAAATGAAGAGGGAATGAATTAAATACTATTTGTAATCAAATACTGAGAGATACTTGCAGTCACAATCTGGTGTATGTATATTTTGGACTTTTTCTACTTGGATATTACTCACAAGTGACTTGAACTTTCTTAGGCTACTCTTGTTCCCTTCGGGCCTGGGTCAACTCTCAGTGATGTCAACATCACTTAGAATTATCCCCAAAAGAACATAATCCAATACCAAAAACAAGTGCCGAACAATGCGGGTTTTACTAAAAGATTTGTAGCAACCTGGAGATTTTCTGCAGCCAAAGTACCAAAATTATCTCCCACCCATCCCTTTAAACAACTCATCTTTGATCCTTTACTTCCTTTAAACAGCTCTTCTTTTTCTCATGAAAAACAATTTTTCATTATCTCTCTCTCTCTCTTTTTTTTCTAATTTGTACCCTCATACCCCTACCCCGGCCCCCCCGCCCCCTCAGGAAAACAACAGATTCTTCTCAGGATCCTCTTTTCCTAATGACAGAGGTTAGGATTGTGAATAAGGAAAAATTTACTCTTGTCTTTCTCACTCACACTTTCTTACAAAAATGAGTTTCTACTGTTCAGTAACCTACTTTATTTTTCTCAAGAGTATATCATGTTATAGAAGAGAAATATTTAAGCTCTGTTTGTAATTATTTTCCTTGATTGATGAGAAAGGAAAAGCAGGTGTCAACCTGTGCACTTGGAAATTTTTTCTCAGCCTCGCATTCAGGGATTGGGCTGAAACCGGCTCTCCGGCATCCCCCGAGGGGTCCCGGATTGCAAGGGGGTGGTTCTCGGGTGGCACACCTTGGAATCAGGCTCCCTCCTCTCTGGTTCTGGGTGCATCACATGAGAACCGCAGCTGCCAAGTCACTGCAGCTCAGCAGCTCCTGTGTTGAGCATCTGCCCCTGGTGGTCACTGTGCTTCATAGCTACCGGTCAGACGGTTGCTTAGGCTTTTATATATATAGATCCTTTTGAGAAATAAGTGTCATTTTAATCACATTTAGGTTAATATTCAACATATTTTGGTTTATAGTAGACTATGTAAAAGATACATTATTTATAGGTCACCAAGACCTGGCCAGATAAATGTTTTATTGATACTATTAACTAAACTCAGTTTTATTAAGCAAGAAAGTGCAGTGGCACCAATGAGTTAAACTCTATTTTCCCCCACATTATGCTGCATATTATTCTGATTATGCCTTTGGAGTAAAAAAGTCATTAAGAGAATAAACCTGAGCTCCTTTCTGAGGAACAGCTTTGAGGAGGTGCACCAGTGAGAGCAGACCAACTTCGGAGGCCCAAGAGTTTCTTATATGAGAAAGCTGAGCCCTAGTCTTGGGGTGGAGCTGCTGGTATACATTCTGTTTACGCAAATTAGTGGTCTTTAGACATTTTTTATCACATACCATGTGGTGGAATAAAGATGGCCAGAAATTCTTTGGAAGACCACTCCTTGAGAGATGGGATCTACACCTCCACCCAGATGGACTCAGATGGTTTTGACCAATAGAATATGATGGAAGGTACACTGTTTTCTTGCTCTGGGCCTTAAGAAACTGATAACTTCTACTTCCTCTCTTGGAACATTCCTTTTTGAAACCAGCCTCCATATCATGAGGAAGCCCAAGCAGCCCAATGGAGAAGCCATATGGAAAAAAACTGAGACCTCCCATTCCCCCAACAGCCAACAGCCCTGGGTGAGGTCCCAACTGGGCCAGGACCAACCTGCCATCCATGTGAATAAGCCATCTTGGAAGTGAATCTTCTAGATCTAATTGAGTTGCTCCAACTGATAGTGATTGAGTCAAAAATAAACTATGCAGATTAGTCCTTCACCAATTTCTTTTTTTTTATTGTCTTATTGCTTAAAGTATTACAAAGGGTATTACATATGTGTCCTTTTTTCCCCCCGCCCTTGACAATCCCCTGGCCTCCCCTACCCCCAGTGTCTTATGTCCACCGGTTATGCCTATATGCATGCGTACAAGTCCTTCGGTTGACCTCTTACCCACCTCCCTTCTGCCCCCCAACCCTCCCTGGCCTTCCCGCTGCAGCCCGACAATAAGTTTGAGGCAGCTCTGCCTCTGTATCTATTATTGTTCATAAGTTTATAATGGTCTTTATTATCCTTGAATGAGTGAGATCATGTGGTATTTTTCCTTCATTGACAATTTCTGATCTACAAGATTTGGAACAAAATAAAATGGTGTTTTAAGCCACTAAGTTTTTGGATTGTGTGTTGCACAACAATAGATAACCAGAACACAGCTTTATCATCAAAAACATTTTAGCAATCTTTGTTATTTATTTGTTGTATACTATTCAGTTACATCATATACATTATAAAAACAAAAATATAAAATAAAAAAGCGTTATTTATAACTAAAAGTTCTAAAATTTGCTTCTGATAGCTCAGTGGTTTGTTTTGAGCATGTACAAATTTGGCGACTATTGGTCTAGAATAGGTGATATTTGAGTCCCATCTCACTGCCAATAAATAATCTCCCAATATTAGTCAAGTGTTTTAAAATGGAGAGTGTAGAGATAGTACATGGTCCAAGAAGGGATAACTAACACCAAGTTTATGGAGAGCCAAATTTGACCCAAACAAGAATGCCCAAACTGTACTAGTAAGAATAGAAGGACAATTTTTGCCACTTCTATATTTTTTTCATTTTTAATTACCACAACCAATAAGTTAAAAAAGCTTTTCTGATTGTTTTGTTTTGTTGTTGTTGTTTTGTTGGAAAAGTGAACCATTTACTTGAATCTTGCTGTGGCCTAGGGAGAATTTAGACATACTAGTTCAAAGCCATGTTACAATATGTGATTATTATTCCACATCATTATCTTAAAAACACATTAGCATATTTATTAAATTAAATAAATGATATTCTAATGAGTGGACATACCAGTTTTTGGCTCATAATGTATTATTGGGTATTCAGGCTGTCTTCCAATTTTTGGTGATTATAATAGTCATTCTTTTGTTTTTTAAGTATTCATCCAAGGATATCTTTTTATTGGTTTTTAGAGAGAGAGAGAATGATCTGTTGCCTCCTGTATATGTCCCAATTGGGGACTGAACCCACAACGTAGGTATGTGCCCTGACTGGCAATCGAACCCTCAGTCGTTTAGTCTATGGAACCACGCTCCAACCAACTGAGCCAGCCACCTGACGAGGGCTATAACAGTAATTCCTATAGATAAATCTTTGCATGCATGCTTTTTTATTTAATTATTAGAGGCCTGATGCACGAAAATTCTGCAAGAGTAGGCCTTCCTTCCCTTGGCTGCTGGTACCAGCTTCCCTCTGGCACCTGGGACCCAGGCTTCCCTGCACCCCGGCTTCATTGGGAAGGTCATCAGGAAGAATGTCTGGTCTAATTAGCATATTATGCTTTTATTACAGATTTCCTTTGGATTTATTCTTAAAAGTAGAATTGTTGATTGTGGGAACACTGGATAGAAATAAGTATTGTCAAGTTTTTCTCCAGAAAGTTTGAACCAATTTATAATTTCTCCAACAGTATCCATTTCCTAGTACCCTTCATGATACTTGGAATTATAAATTTTAAAATAATATTTTCAATTTAATATAAAGGTTATACTCTACATATGATATGTATTTCATGTATTAAACTTATCCTTTCATTGAATTTTGGCTTTTTTCCTATTTACTTTTATAAGCTGCCTCAGAATCTTTTTTGGGGGCGGGGGGTGTGGAGGAATAAAGCATACTACAAATAAACAGTTTTAGAGAGGTAATATCTTAATTCTGGGGGAGGCAGAAATGGCAGTTTTATTAGTCAATAACTCCTTTCATTTGCAAGTGTCATAAATAGAACTCCAATTGGCTGAAACAAAAAAGGAAATTTTTGGCTCACTGAATAGTTTCAGGCACAGCTGGACTCCATGGTTGAAATAATATCAAGTCTCTCTCTATCTTTCAGCTCTGGTTGCCTCTGCTTACTCTCATTCCCAGTCAGACTCTCGTTCCATGTCTGCAAGGACCCAGAGAAAGAGAGTGCATCTTTCCCATGAGCCTAACAAAAGGCCCAGAGAAGACTGCTCTCAGCTTCAGTCATGGGGCCATTCATGAGCCAATCAGTGTGTCCGGGAAAATAGGAAACTCTGATTGGCTGGGCTTTAGTTCCATATCTTCAGTTAGAAGCCTGGTGGGTTCTACCATAGTCAAACTAAATGAATATTACAGAATTAGGAGCAAGGAGATTCCCCAAAGAAGGGATGCTGGGCAGAAAAAAAGCAGATGTCCACGTGAGCAGATGTGTTGGGGTTTGACCACCCACAGCTCCCTCTGGGTCTTAATGAAGGGCAATGTGATACATTAGGAATAGGGTCTACGAGCCAGGAAGTCTGGGATTAGTCCTACCTTTTCACTATTACCTGTGGGAGCTGTCTGAGCTTCAGCTATCTCATTCATCAAAGGGAAAGATTAATCCCCACCGTACCTACCTCAAGGCAGTCTGGTAAAGCTCAAATGAGATTATGAATGAGAAAGTGCTTGCCAAAAAAAAAAGTATCATGCAAATATATGCTGCATACAAATACAACGAAAACCAGGAAATTCTGTGTATTCCCAATCGCAGGTTTTGCATGTGTACCCCCTTGAGAAATCAAATTTAAGAATTTAGTGCACTGTGGCTCTAAGGCCTACACACCCCATAACGTTGGCTCTGTCTAAAACAGTTTGTTTTAATTGTGCTGGAAGTCGTGCTGAACTATTGTCCTCAGGAAGCAGGAAAGGGTAGTGGCCGTAATCACCACTGAAATTTGGAAACAGTATTGACGTCACACCATGCTAGTGTCTTTCTAGGAAAATTCATATCCTGTCTGTCTTTGCTTTCCATCTAATTAACAAGCCTGTGACCTTCCCTTGCACGGGAATGACCCACAGTCCAGCGCAAAGTGGCAGGAAGCACCCGAGAGTATCTGGGCAGCCCTGGAATCGCAGTGCTGCCGAATCCCACTCGGGACAGGGCCAGAGAAAGAAGCCAGGCCTGGGGTCTCTCTAAGAGGCTGTCTTCTGGGGACATTTGTTTGGAAATGGCCGTAATACAGGCAAGGAATGATGCATGAGGCCTGTTTTTTCCCCTGGTTACCTAGGGAAACCTGCACTAATTGTTCTCAGCTAACAACATAGACTAGACCATGGTTTGTGCTGCACAGGAAAGCAAGGCTTTCACAGGAATCCTGCCAGGAAGTGGAAGGAGATGAGAGCCAGCCTCAAACCAGGGAATGCTCTTGTGCAGGCAGCCCCTGTCTGCAGAGTGGTGGTTTAGAGACATACCAACCCCCCAAACACAACCGGCTCCTTCCCCACAAGCCCACCAGGTTGCTGCCTAAAATCCCCACAATTTCAACATGCTTTCAGAGGCATTATCTCCCCAAAGCCCTGTTAAAATGCAAATAAGAGGTGAGGGTATGGTAGTGGAGGAAAAAGGCTAACCAACCCATCATGTCATTATCCTCCAAGAGCTGTAATCTGTGGGGGGCAGAGAGGGCAATTAAGTAGAGGCCAGAATGAGGACACCAGATATTTGAGGGGAATGAAGTCTTGAAGATAAATTTTGCCTGTCTCCGAGGCCAGTCTCTCTAAGTTAAAAATTACTTATAATGCATCTCCACAGACCATCACATCTCCAGGCACTTGGTCACGTCTGACCTCATCTCTTGATTTAAATAGAGAAGACAACAGCCTTCATCTGTCATTTTGACTGCGGATTTTGCCAAATGATTGTTTATATCTTAGTGCCCTGTTGGAAACTTCTGAGATTTGAGGTTCCCTGGCTGGAACTGGTTTTCAGTACAAGTCTGTAAAAACAAAATCTGAGTTTTCTGGATTTCCAGATGGTATCTGTTAACGTTGACACTGCTGCTTCGGGGACACTTTCAAGCTCACTTTCTTCTACACAAAACGAAGCTCTGGGCCGGAGGGCAGCTTCCCTCCATTTTGTGGAGCTTAGATTCCCGGTTGCCCATTCCTTTGCTCTTCTTATCAATTCTTCTTTTGCTTTCTCTTGCCAATTCTTCCTTTGCCTCTGATTAGTGACTAGAACTGTGTTTGCTGACTGTCAGGCCACTGCTTTCCCTGGCTGTGCAGCCCCACGTAGGGATCCGTATTACCTCATGACATATGGCACAGTGCACACTTTGAACGCTAAGAGCTGGAAAGTTTCTCTTTTGGCAAGTTTTCCCCAGTCGCCCAGGCAATTTCCATATGCAACACTTTCCACCCTCAGTGAGCAGAGTTTAGAGGGTTTGAAAGAAAAAGGCCTGTCAGGTTTTCAGGCTCATCAAAAAAAAAAAAAAAAAAAAAAAAAAAAAAGGAAAAAAAAAAGGCCATCTCCACCAGATGCCCAGACAACTGGTCAGTTCAATGGTTTGAAGCACCAGTCCAAGCAGAGGAATTGAAGGGGCTCAAGTCTTATTCTAGGGGTAGCCTTAATTGATTCCCGCCCCCACCCCCCTCAGGCTGACATTTAACGCACTTATAAAATCAAGCAATGAGACAGTCAGCTTTGGGACCAGCAGGACTTCTGCTACTGAAAATAAATGCAACCCGTGAGGAAGACAAAAATTACCATGGAGAAGGGTGGTTGGTAGCCGGGGCTACAGAATGGAATCCAGGCAGGACCCTAATGGCAGTCACAGATGGTCCTCAGAGGGGCATGCAGCGACAGGAGAGCCACGCCAACTTACGAGCTCTGGCCAGATCAAGTATGAAACAGCCCGCTCCCTTCGCCTGAGGAGGCCACCGGGGCAAGTAGCAACCAGGAAGACACAAGGAAGTGCACTGGGCCTCCCAGGACGCGCAGGACGCATCCGAGGCCCTCCCGCGTGGGAGCCACACAGCTCTTCCTCTCCAGCGCAGACACTATCTTAGGGTGAGATGAAGGAGGAGGAGAATTTTTTTAAAATATATTTTTTATTGATTTCAGAGAGGAAGAGAGAGGGAGAAAGAGATAGAAACATCAATGATGACAGAGAATCACTGATCAGCTGCCTCCTGCAGGCCCCACACCAGAGATCAAGCCCGAAACCCAGGCATGTGCCTTGACTGGGAATTGAACTGGGACCTCCTGGTTCATAGGTCGATGCTCAACCCCTGAGGCACATCAGCCGGGTGACGACAAGCATTTTTCTCATGAGAGACCAAACTCGACCTAAAGTGACTCTTTGAGTTATTGAAGCTTTAACTAGGTTGAGCAGTTAGTTACTTTTTTGCCTTCTAATCAGTGGACGACGACGGCTCAGGAGAAAGGCCAGGCAAGTTCTAGACATAATAAAGTAATTGTGTCTTCTCTGCACAGCAGCACTGCAGTGTGGGTTAATTCTGTCATCTTGCTACAGGAAAAGCAGCGCCTGCGCCCTCTGCTCCTCGGCCCACACTGTTGACCTGCACACAGGACACTCTGGAGCTCAGACCCTCTCTGCTGATGACCAGCTGGGATTGCACTTAGTCCATTTCTGGGCTCTTGGGTTCCGCGATCCCTCACATGCGTTTGCTGCAAGTGGCTCACATGTTTGTCATTTGCTTAGCTCCTCTCTGCACATTCTCTTCCTAACTCCTGTCCTTGGGGAGTTTTCCTCTGTTCTCTTCCACAGTTCCAAGGGGGCAGGGCCAGACCTTAGACTGACTCCAAAGCAATGAAGGAAAATGCAAAAAGAAGTCCTTAAGCAGAGTCTCAAAGATACATGCCAATTGACAAAATGCAGGTTCCTTGGGCCATCTTTTATAGAAACAGCATACCTAGAATTAAGTCAAACATAGATCTAGCATTGAGGTCATTCTTTCACCTCATCCCCATTCTCACTCTACTCCTCCCTGGTATACTGTTTTTCCTTTTTGTTTGCACATTTGGTTTCTAAAGACTCTAAATAAAAAATAATATCAATAGCTAACATGTATGAGCACTTGCTATGTGACCGGCTCTGTGTTACATGCTTGTCATATGAAGCCACATTATATCCTCTGTCGTTGAAAAAATACTTGGGATCTAAAACTAAATGGGAGAAACTGTGGTAGGGATGTGGAAAGGCGGACGGAAGCTGCTGGGTTGGAATATGAACAAGACACATACACCAACTAATACTGGACTCTCCTCCTTTCTAGCTAATTTCCAGACTTTCCTCTTCCGTTTGCTGCCAAAATTCCCCATGTGGTGGCCAACACTCAATGCCTCCATCTCCTATTTCCTTAACCGCCGACTTCCACCCCCACAATTTTATTGAAACTCCTCTCGTTAAGGTCACTCTGACTTTCTTTTTGCCAAACACAATGGTTTTTTCCTTAGTCCCCATTCTTTCTGACCTCGTGGCAATATCTGACATTGCTTTATTACCCACCTCATGAGGACCCTTCCCTGCCCTCCTCTCTCCTGCTTGCTTATTGCTGGGTCCTCCAACATGCCCATGAGTGTGGGGTCTGCCAGGGCTCCTCTCACTTAGGCATCTGCTCTCTCCCGGTTTGAACCAGCAGATCTCGGTATGACTCCCAGATCAACCTCTCTAGCCCCCAGTCTTCTGGATACTCTATGGCTTTCCCACACCTTCCATGTCCAAAAATAAATGTGTCTTCTTCCTTCACGTTACTCATCCAAACATGCCCATTTCCAACATGTATCTAAGGCAAGTGCAAGCCCAAAGCTTTGGAGCCATGTCCTCCACCCCCTTCCACTCTACACACCCAGACTCCCAGGGTGGGGCTGCTGCTAACCCTTCCCACTTCTGACTCTCCTCTCCACCACTGCTGTCCTTTAGGTCAGACCCTTCCCACCTCACACCTCCCTGGTACATTGGCCTTCTAGGTAATCTCAGAGCCTCCACCTCCTCACATCTCAATATGTTCCTAAAACTTGTCATTTGAAAGCAGTTTTTGTTCATCAACAACTTGAAAATGTCTTTGATCTAGAGATTCTACTTAGAGAATTCTACCCCAAGGGACTAATCAGAGATATGTAAGAACAAAGATTCATGTACAAGAATATTAAGTGAGAACAAGTTAAGTGGAAAAGAGTGGGGGTGGTGAGTCCACTACAGGGAACATGGTGTGGCTATTAAAAGAATCGTACTTCGAAAGGATCTTCAGTGACGTGGGGAAGTGTTCATCCTATATTGTTCAATGAAAAAAGCAGACTATTAACAGGAAAGTAAGCATGGCCCCCATCTCAGCCCACTCTCCTTACTCATTACATCCCAGAAACATTCCTCTCCTTTCAGTTCTGTTAAGCCCTTTCCTTTCCCAGGGTATTTGCACATGTCAGAAAAAACTGTGAAAGACTTCGAAATAAAGAGAAAAAAACTTGTGGGTGTCCTGACTAGCTTACCCATCCTGGTTATATCCATTTTTCATTTTCTCTGAGCTAGTTTACAACTCTATAAGCTGTAGATGATGGAGTAAATGGAAATGATAATTTTCCATATGCCAGTGAATTCTGTCCAGGAGAGGGACAGGTGATTTTCCTCCCCACCCAACTTGGCATCTCTTTATATTTCATTTCAGGTTCTTGACTGGTACTTTGAATTCTCCTTTGAACTAGTTGTAACATCTTACTGATTCCTTCATTAATTGTTGAGTTAAATACAATGTTTGGCATATGTCCATTTTATATTTGTCTAATCATTGATTTACTTAAAAAAATCTATATGTTCTGTAACACACACCTGCCTGTTAGTCTCTTTCTTCCTCTCTTCACCTGTGTAACCCTTGCTCATCCTCTAGGTCTCAACCTACGTGCCACACCCTCAGAGAGGCCTCCTCTAGATCAGGTCCTCCACTATTTAGTCCCTTTTTTTTTTCTTTTTTTAAATTTCTTTATTGGTTAAGGTATTACAAATGTGTCCTCACTATTTAGTCTCTTATGAACCTGTTCCCTCCTAACACTTGTTACAGTTTATATTCATATATTCTGTGTTTTTACAAATGTCTGAGAGTCAAATTGCCTGTGATTTAAATGTTCGTCTTTATATTTCTCTTCATTTTACAAATTTTCTATAATGAATATGTGCCCTTTTATAATATGTAATTGTTATCTCTAGTCACTACTTTTAAAAGGAGAAAATTAAAGACCACTGGTGTTCACTGTCAATGGCCTCTTGCATCTCCATTGTGTCTCCTCCTACAACTCCTCCTGCCCACCCAGCTGACTCCCTGACACAAACTCCTATTGCAATTATATTCTGCTCCACACAATTAGCTTACTGGAGCAGCCAGGAACAGCAGGACAAGCACCTAACGGTGTGTGTAGCACTCTGCCCAGTGCATGTGTGTGTGATGAGACCCTCAGAAGGGGAAACTGTCCTTCTTACTCTGGAGGAGTGTATAACTTAATGGGTGATAGAGGACATAAAAGAAAAATTATGTAACAGTGTGAGGTATTACTGAACAAAGGTGGAGCTCAACAAGGGCCGGGATGGTCATGTGGCCTCGCATTATGATCTCAGCCTTGCATGTTTGTTAGCCTTGTGAGTTGAGCTAGAATGCAACCTCACAGAAGCCAGGACTTGCTTTGGCTTCTTTAATGTGACCCACGGTACCAACCACAGCCCAGGCACTCGGCAGAGGCTCATTGATTCACTTATTGTCCGTGAAGACCGGCTGGGTCAAGTCTTAGCACTTAGCTTACCTGGAAGATGGAAGTTGTTCTGAGAAGCCCTCCCCACTCAGCAGATGTGTATCTGTGTTTACCACATCTGTGTCCAGGTTGTTGTCAAAGCCATGTACCTGTGATTGCTTGATTCTTGCTGGGGCTGCTTACGGAGGCGATGGAGAATCACGCCAAGGTGGACGACACTGAGAAGCCTGAGCCTGGGCGGGAGGTTTCATGGCCCCCTCCTTGGGGCCCCTCCCGATGCAGTGCGTGGGGAGGGCAGCCACGGCTGCTTCCTGCGAGTGCTTCTGCGGCTGTGGCCCAGGGCCAGACAGCAAGAGTGCTTCCAGGAAGGTGAGCCTTTGCCTCAACAGAAGCTGGAAACCAGCCACTTCCACACACCTGGTCGGGATCTCTCCTCCTCGGTCTAGTCACAAGGGTGTCAAGTGTTGGAAAACAACTTGCTTAACTCTAGTTCAGAGCACTGAGGTCAGCGCTCCGCCATCATCCCGCTGTTTCACATCATGTATAATCTGAGTCTTCTCTGGGGCCTCCTTCAATGTCCCCACCATCCACAGATGAACGTTGGGTATGGGATGCAACCCAGCCACGTCCAAGTCCATGTTTAGATTTGAAGTATAACCTGTGACAAAATAAGTAGACCGGCGGAATTTTGATTGGAGAGGGAGTTCTTTTTTAATCATAGTGTTCTATATATTGCATACCCTGCCTCCTCCAGGTAGGCTTAGAAATTTGCCTAAAAATATGTTTCTTACCCTTTTGACTTCAAACTAGTTTGCTACTTCCTACATCCTAAAGAAAGAAGGGGAGGAAGGAAGGAAAGAAGGAAGGAAGGAAGGAAGGAAGGAAGGAAGGAAGGAAGGAAGGAAGGAAGGAAACAAGAAACTCCCTGTCTGCACAATCAGACCTTTCTTTCGAAAAGAGACACTAAGAACCTGGTGTGTCCCTTTTTGTCTCTCAGGCTTGTGAGGCATTCCTTTCAGACCGATGTCAATAAGTCACTATATCATCTCCCAAATCCTGTTAGATACTGTTTTTAGGAGACACCGTGGGCAGGATGGGCCAGGGTTTAAAGCAGCGTGGCAGTGATTCCTGTTGTTGGAAGGGCACCGCTGGGTCACAATACCGGGCACAGAAGCCATAGACACTGGGTGGTGGCTGGAAGGGCAGCCAGGGCGCCAAGAAGTAGACTCTAGTGCACAGTTAGAGTCTCAGTGCTCGGTGTGACTCAGGAACACAGTGGGTTGCCTCTCTCTGAATGTGAAAATCTAGGGCACAACGAGAGCAGCCAGATGTGGGACTGGAATGCCCAGGCAATTGTATTCTGCATTTACAGTGGGGTCTTTCATCTGAGTCCAGGAAAGGAGAAAAAACTGCCATGTAAGTTCTGCAGCTTGGCCGCGATGATTTCCACGCACGCATGTGGGCCGCATTGCTCTGCCCCTCCTGGCAGATCTTTGGCTTTCAGAGGGGTTTGGTACTCAATCCCTTGGCTGGCTCCTGCAGCTCTGCTCTGGGGTCTGGATGCCCAGGCCTGAACAACGCAGCCCAGTTCTCCCCAAAGATGCCAAGGGGGGGACTGAACAGTTTAATTGATCAGCTTTATTTCTCCTTTGACATTGACTTCCTGTTTACTTCTCCTTCCAGCTTATATGAAGCCATTTGCAGCCACATGATGCTTTAAGATTCTCTTCATTCAGGGAGAGCCAAGAGCCAAAACTGCAGTCTGCCTGTGGAAACAAAAGAAGCGATGGCTCCAAGGAGCTCTGGGCTGACTGGTTCCCCTGGTGCGGAGGTGGCTGCCGACAGCTTTGCCCTGCCATGTGATGATTGCCAGTTATTAAGTCTGTCTGGTGGAGGAAGAGGCCAGGAGAGAAACGACAACAATAAAAGCCAGGAAAATGACTCCCAGGGACTAAGAACTATAGGCCCGCGCACTCACACATACACACACACACACACCACACCACACACACACATACACACACACACTCCTTTTAGAGTTCATAGCCAGGAGGATAAACACCATTTAATTTGCAAATGATTGCCATTTGGAGATGATAAAAAATTAAATGTCGCTGGCAGAGAAGTTTACACGAAAATCGCGAGATCCTGTGCTGAGAACATTTGTGAATCCTCCTCAGCAAGCTCCTGAAGCAACTGGACTCCATGACATCTATTCTATTCCATGGGCAGTTTGCTTTTTTTTTTTTTTACAACATAGAGGCAGTGATTCTCAAACCAGGGTGATAGGGTGATTCCACCCCTCCATTCCTGGGGACATTTGGCCATGTCTGTAGACATTTCTGGTTATCACGCTGTGTGTGTGTGTGTGTGTGTGTGTGTGTATTATGGCCGGGGAGAGTGGGTAGCAAGTACTATTGGCAACTAGTTCGTAGAGGCCAGGGATGCTGTTAGACATCCTATAATGCCCCTCCACAAAAAAAATTCCAAATGTCGGTAGTGGGGAGATTGAGAAATACTGGTAATAAGGTGTCTGAAAGCAGAAAGGGGCAGAGATGTATTTGGCTTTAAATTCTAAAGGGTAAGGGGGGGGGTCCTTACTAGGGAGTTCCCCAGTATCTGGGCACACGGAGAGCTAATAAGATCTATGGAACTGGTGTGACAGTCTTGGTGTGATCAAACTGTCTGGAGGGATTTCTAAAATCTAGGTGAAGATGTGGGCACCCATCACTACCTTCTAGAGGCGCCTAGCACTCCGATGTCCATGTATGGGCAGCCACTGCCCTCTAGGGGAAGAAATGCACGGCTGCTCACCGTGTATGTTTCAAGGCAATGTGATAAACACTCAAGGCTCCTTCTTCACTCGGGGTATATAACCCCATTTTTGTGGTTAGGAGACTACTGGTTTCAAATCCCAGCTCTACCATGTGCTCACACTAGCAAACCTTCAAACCTTTCTTAGCCCCATCGAGTCCTTTATACTTCACAGGTTGTGGGCATGAATGAGCAGGAACTGTGTCAGGGTGGATCAGCATCACATAAGGAAATGTACATTGCTATTGTACCTCTAGAATTCTAAGACTGGAGATGCTTAAATACTAATAAACAGTTATTGAGGCTTGTCACGTGTCATGCTCTCTTGTAACAGCTGAGTATGTAAAGTAGATATGACAAAACCCATGGTGTGTATGTGTGTGTGTAGAGGGGCAATAATAAACAATCAACAAATAAGATATAATGGAATTCCAGAGAGTGGTAACTGCTATGAAGAAAAGCAACTAGGAGAGTGGATAGAGAATGACTGAGATGGGAAGGTGGGCACCACTTCAGTTAGTCAGCGTGGTCAGGGAAGGCCTTTCTATGCCTGTGAGTCCAGGAAGGAAATGACCTTATGAACAGAACTACCCTTGAATCAAGGCAATAGGGGCTCCTGTCTGCACCTGTGTGAGAAGACCCTGAGCATCCTCATTATTTAACACGGTCTGGGCTCCAGAGAACTGCTTTTGCACCTCTGCATCCAAATGAAAACTACTATGGAGAGGATGAGCATGATGCAAGTAGAGGAAGGACAAATGACTCGGGTTAAATAAACATTTTGCGAAATAAACATGTTATGAATAGTGTCTGTCTCTGTTAATCATTTAAGTATCACTAATCATGAACACCTTACTATGCACAATAAAAATTAAATTAAACTGTCCTTTACATTTCACAAACTTAGATAAGAGTAAGGACAAATGAACTGGGTTAGCCCAGTGGTTCTCAACCTTCTAATGCTGCGACCCTTTAATACAGTTCCTCATGTTGTGGTGACCCTCAACCATAAAATTATTTTTGTTGCTACTTCATAAATGCAATTTTGCTACTGTTATGAATTGTAATATAAATATCTGATATGCAGGATGAATTTTCCTTGTTACAAATTGAACATAATTAAAGCATAGTGATTAATCACAAAACAATATGTAATTATATATATGTTTTCTGATGGTCTTAGGTCATTCGACCCCCAAGGGGTCACGACCCACAGGTTGAGAACCGCTGGGTTAGCCCTTCTTCTCAGATAGCATCAATGCGATAGATGCATAAAGAATTATTTCCCAGAGTTCTGAGCATCCATTTTGTGGTTATTGTTCTTCTTGTGTTTGGACATGTTTGGACTAGGGTGGTATTTGCAACATTTGCACATGGTATGTGAGAAACATTTACATTGTTAAATAATTCATATATCTCTTAAATTTTTATGTACATTGATCTAAATGTAAGATGCTGAAATCATACCAATTCTTTACTTTGACAGCCACATGAACACTAGTATTGAGAATAATTCTGTTAATATAAGAATATTTTATATAATTTAGATAAATTTTCCAAGAAAGTTCTTCACCTTTATTTAAATAATTCTAAGTTAAAATACTCCTATCTACTGGTTATAATTTGCATTTATTAAATTTTAAGCAATTTTAATTGTTTAAGAAAAATAACTTTTTGAAAGCACCTGTGAAAACATTTTAGCTTTTTATTTTTTATATATTTTCAGTTATTTAAAAAAAAATTAAAATTGACTTTTAGAGAGAGGGAAAGGAGAAGGAAGGAGAGAGAGAAACATCAATGTGAGAGCCAAGGATCAAGATAAATAATGTCTGTCTCTGTTACTCATTTAGGTATCACCACCCACGAACACCCAAATATGCACAATAATAATTAAATCCAATTGTCCTTGATATTTCACAAACTTACAGTCATAAAAAAAACATACATTTACACAAATTTTTCAATTTTGTCATTGTGAAGGCATGTGTCATGGTAAGAGGATAGAAAATCGTTTATGTATCAGTTTTCAGTGGTATGTGGGCCTCCATGTGTCTAGGCCCCACGAATGTTAGGGGTAGGCCTGTGTAAGAGGATCTGGAGGAAGGAGCAATAATGAATTCAAAGGTCCTGAAATAGAAAGTGCTTGGTTGGTGTCATGGTAAGAGGATAGAAAATCGTTTATGTAACAGTTTTCAGTGGGCCTCCATGTGTCTAGGCCCCATGAATGTTAGGGGTGGGCCTGTGTAAGAGGATCTGGAGGAAGGAGCAATAATGAATTCAAAGGTCCTGAAATAGAAAGTGCTTGGTTGGATAGTGAAGGGACAGAAGGGCCAGGGTGGCTACAGCCTGGATGGAAGGTGAGGTTGAAGAGGTGGGCAGGGGCCTTGTGCCAGGGCAAGCCATTTGGATCTTCCTGTACCAACAATGTGAAGCCCTTGGAGAACTTTAAGCTGGAGGAGATGGATCTGGCTGCCATGTAGAGAATGACGTCCAGGGAACAAGAACAGAGGCAGGGGCCCAACCAGAAGGCTGTTGCATTAGTTCTGGCAAGATGCCAGTGATTTCGACTTGGGTTTTAGCAGTGGAGGTTTTGAGAAGTGGTCAGACTGGGAACCTATTTAAAGGAAAAGATGAGAGCATTAACTGATGGATTGAGTGTTAGAGGGAGGGAAAAGAGAGAATGATTTATAGGTCTTTGGTCTGAGCAATTGGCGTGTGGTGGAAGGAAGCCCCGAGCGTGGAATGGGGAAATGGAGAATACCTTGTATTTGGAGCAGAAATTCTGGTTTGTAGAAGTGCCTACGTTACTGATAATGGCTAGAGGAGAAACTAACAAGGCGGGAGACATTTCTTCTTAACTTACCTTCTTACTTTCCCATCAGCAGCTTGCAGCTTACTACCCAGGCGCCCATCAGAGCCTGCCCCATTCATTGTCCATCAACTATCCCTGCAAGGTTTTGACAAGATGACTGAATTATTATCTACTAAACTGCTTTCCAGTCTCAAAATGCTATAATCTTAAGGTAAAAAGGTGGGACCCAGGAGTGTTTGCATTTTAGAAGAAGACTTTGTGAAGACGGAAGAGGAATCAATCTGTAAAGGTGGAAGTGTTTGGGCGAGAGTCTTCCAATTGGCCACCAACCACACTGCTGGCGTCCTTCTCCACCATCCTGTCTCTGTACACGCTTGGGCGCATATTCCCATACACATCCTATTTTTAGAACAAGCAAATTAAATTAGATGTCATCATATGTCCAAAGAACCCACAGCTCTATGCACTCAAAATAAAGCCAGCAACAGAAGATTAGAACTTCAAGGAACAGCTGCTTTGACTCTTTGTCGCCCCGAGAAGGAGGTTAAGGCACTATGTGACTGCCAGTGAGATGTGATCTCACAGTTGGCTAGTGAAAGGCATGGGTCCCGAGTGCAAGATTTATGTTATTTTCTGATCTATCGAACTTTATCATACCTCCCAAGAGCTCAAAGCTCTTTCATAAATGCAGTAACCTTGCCCTAGCTTGTTTGCCTCAGTGCATAGAGCATTGGCCTGTGGACTGAAGGGTCCCAGGTTCAATTCTGGTCAAGGGCACATATCCGGGTTGCAGGCTCGATCCCCAGTAGGGGGTGTGCAGGAGGTACCTGGTCAATGATTCTCTCATCATTGATGTTTCTATCTCTCTTCCTCTCCCTTCCTCTCTGAAATAAATAAAAAAATAATTTTTAAAAGAATAGATACTATTAGCAGATGCAACAACTGTTGAGAAAAACTCAGGGTATATATATATATCATAAGCAAACACAGTAACATCAATCTTCACCACTATTTGTTCAATCCACCAACAGTTATTTGAATGGCAAGCCCAGTGGTTTTAAGGACACAAAGAAGAACGGGGTGTGCTCTCAAGGTGCTGCCAGTGTATGTGTGTGGTGGGTGGGGTGAGGTGGGGGTGGAAGTGAGAGGGACACTGTTCAGTGCTGTGTTGGCAATGTGCAAAGGGTCACTTGGGAGGACTCAGGACTGACCGGAAAAGAAGGGTAGGTAAGGCATCTGGAGCACCTGAGTAACACCCGTGGTCTTGATCCGGCATCAATAAGGGTTCAGAAGTCTGGAGAAGGGCTGTGCAGAAATTAAATAAGAGTCCAGAGATGAAACATAATTTTGAAAGGCATTATGGGGAGTCAGAGAAGACTTAGCTAAAGCAACTAAGTTCTCCTTGTCTCAGGATCCCTTGCTATTTATTAACACAAATTGTCCTAAGGCAAGGTGGAGATATACACTTCAAAGGGTAGGGTTAGGTATGGAATCCATTGTCAGATTGGAAGAATTTGCCTATAGCTGTTCAGGTGTTTGGCCAGTAGGAGGCAATAACATGTAGATTAAGATGCCCTGAACGGTCTGGCAGCAAGCAATCATCCTTTTTCAGGTTTAGAGAAATGCCCTCAGCCATTCCCAACAGATGACAACATATGTGACTCAGTCCTTGTTGAGTCCCCAAGTTCCATCAACCTTTTGATGAAACTCTTGCAATTATGATATGCTGGAATTGGCTTCTGGCACCTGAGCCCTGGGTTGTGCTGAGGAACTACCAGGAGTTAAACAGGAGAGAAGGGAGGGGTGGTAAAGGCAGTTTCAGGAAAAGGGAAGAGCATGTGCAAAGGCACAGGAGGAAGGCAGAGTCTGGCATGTCTGAAGAACTGCAAGCACTTGATATCACCGGAGCATAGCGGGGGAGGGAGGGAGAAGACAATGCCATGGGCGAGCCAGGGATTGTCTCCATTATACTGGTGGCGAGCCTGTAACAGACTTGAATCTGCAGCAGAGTGATTCCCAGGACTTTGGGCTATTTACTGAGGAGTCGAGAAAGGCCTACAGGTGAGCTGCATTTGAAGCACGTCTTTTGCCCTGTGACTCCATCAGCCACCCCTCTTCCAGGGCAGAAGTTCAACCAGAAATCTTCAGAGTGAAGAACAAAGATGGTATGAAAGGTTTAGAATGGATGGAAAGGGCAGCCAGAGTGTGGCCGAGCCCTAGGAACAGGATCTTTCCCTTCTCCTTCCGCAGCAGCGGGCGCAGCCACCTCCTTCTGGGTCTTACTCTTGCCTCACCCAGTGACGCGATGGCCTGAGTAATGCCTGGAGTCCAACCAGGACAATCCCTGAGTTTACCCGTGAGGAGGGCAGAAGCTCAGCAGAAGACTATAAGCCTATTCATCACAAAGTATCTGGCACGCACTAGGGCGGCCGGCAGTTAGACACACATGAGCAGAGCCAGGACGAGGGGAAGGTACAGAAGGTCACTAGGGCAGCATAGTGCTGTTCTTACCGTTTGGATCCCCTGACCTTTCTTCCCTAGAGATAATATCTAGGCCTCCCTTGTATTTCAGCTCCTGGCCCAGAAAAGCAGCAAAACCAGACAAAACCAGCCATAGCTGACCTCAGGACCAGCTGCATTGAGTAATGCCTCCCTTGTATTTCAGCTCCTGGCCCAGAAAAGCAGCAAAACCAGACAAAACCAGCCATAGCTGACCTCAGGACCAGCTGCATTGAGTAATGACCAATCCATCAGTGGAGGCCACAAACCTGAAAGGGCACACGTGGAAGACCGGTTGACTATTCTGTTGAGATCTTCCCCTGGAACCTCCCCTAAAATCTCCGCCCTTAAACCTTCAGGAAGTAGGACCCAGTGGGCTCTCCCTCCTGGGAACGTGTCCTCCTCTCCTTTCCCTTTTCCCTCCCGACCCCCAGGCGCAGGGCCATTACCTTCCTCACTCCCAAGCTCCTAGGACTCTCCCTTTACCTCTAGAACTTGTTTCCTCAGCTCATTTCTTCCACAAATTCCTTCTCCTACCTCTGTGATTGTATAACTAGTGTTCTCTTATGGTCGGAGTCTTGGCTCTGCATTCTTTCCTAGCCAGAACTCAACTACTGAGGTTGCTGAACCCAGGTCCTGGTGAACACCTGGTGCTGTTCCCGCTGCCGGCAACAGCAGGCACTTAATATATCTCTGGTGTCTGAATGAATGACATGAAGGCAACAAGAGGAATTATTTGCCTTTTCTTCCTCCTCAGCTTTCTCTTGTATTCCAGACCCCAAATCTGACGGCTCCGGTGGGAGAGAAAAGGTCCCTTGAGAGCTTTAGACCAGTCCACTCCTTCCATCCTTACCACACCCTTGCTGTCAGTATGGCAGGTCCAGTATCTCTTACCCCAACCCCCAGGCTTCTGATCCTCCCGCCCCCGCACACAGATTTTGGGAAGGGAATGCTGCATCACATGTTTTATTCAATCAAACCTCAGTGAGTGGGGGAGCGCCTTGCAAGGAAACACATAAACCCTTTCCTTAATGAAACGTAAGAATATTCACACCACGTGGGAAGATACATCGCACCTTGCTGCTGAGTGAGTTAGGAAATGCCTCTGGTGCTCAGAATGTGGGGGTTGGGTGGTGGATCTGAACGACACCGTGGATCTGTGAAACCCTCACTTTTTGGATGAGGCAACTGAGGTTCAGAGAACCAAGGTAAGGTGCTCAAGGTCACTCCACAAAGGCAAAGAGTCGGGATTCGGACACAGCTGCAGCCAGTTCCACAGCCCATGCTCTCTCCACTGCGTACTCCCGGGCTGCTGTCTGGCCTGCGGCCCAGGGCCAAAGGGAGCAAATGGCAGCCGATTCTGGTGCTCAGAACGATACGCAAGACCAAGTTTTGAAAGAATTTTCTTTCTGGAACAGCAATGCCTCCATCTACTGGGTACACGCGGAATGACGTCTGGCCCACGCAGAGAACTGAAGTTTGCCCCATAATGGATTCTTAAGAAGGGCGGCTGGATTGTCTTCCCCTTCGGTAACAGGTAACTGTCGAGTTGTATTTTGGGTGCCAGGAAGCTGCTTCTAAATTACCCATACATAACCCATCCTTAAAAACAACAACAACAACAAAAACTTCTACTTGCCAGAAATTCTAGAGTGAAAGGTCCAGCTTCACCATTCTCAGTACCTCCTTGTTACCACACCTGCCACCTGCCATCCCAGCTGTTCCCCACTTCTTGCCCTTTCTGGGCGCTTGTGGTACCTGTGTTTTCCATTATAGCACCCGGAGCTGCCTACTGCATTTGTTTCTTTGCTTGCTTCCTCCATAGACTCCCAGCTCCTGCACCTTTAGGGTACTTAGAATATAAAGGGGATTTGGTCACTTCTGAGAGATGAAAGATTAGAGTAAATGTATTTCATTAGCTTAAGACACTAAAAAGTTTGTTCATTAATGATATTCACATAGAAGTCATTGCCAGACTCCTAAATCTCAGTGTAATTACACTTTTAAAGTCCTGTGGATATGAATTGTAGTAGAGGGCAGGAAAGAGCTTGGGGATATTTGTTTCACTAAAGACGGAAGATTGTCAAAGAATCCCAGCACGCAGAATAATTTGTTCCTATGAGTGATTCTTTCCTTTAATTTTCCACATCATCTTTTCTTTGCTCAGGCAATGTCTTGAATTTCTCAAAATAAAGCCCCAAAATGAATTAGTCAAGGAAATAAGAAATTACACATGGAATATGGCACTTTAGAAGTTGGGGTGGGTTGCAAAATAAACAGGTATAGCTATTTTTTTCAGGTTATTTTGTTTTGCGATAGTTTTATTTGGGTAAAATTTACATACCTTTTAGAGAATACAATTCAGTGGTTTTTAGTATATTCACAAAGTTGTGCACCTATTGCCACAATCAATTCTAGAACATTTTCATCATCTCCCAAAGAAACCCCATATGCTTTCACTATCAACCCTCAAGTTTCTGCTACTGACAGACCAACACCCCAGCCCCTGGCAGCCACTAATCTACTCTTTGTGGATTTGTCTGTTGTAGACATTTCATGTAAATAAAATTATATAATACTAGAGGTCTGGTGCACAACATGTGTGCATGGGTAGGGTCCCTCGGCCTGGCTGGCGATCAGGGCCAATCTGTGGGGCCACCAGTGGGGTGGTTGTCCTCCCCTGCCCCCGCTGACACCCGTCTGCAGGCTGGGGGCAGCTCCTGCATTGAGCGTCTGCCCCCTGGTGGTCAGTGTGTGTCATTCTGCCCTTTGGTCAATTTGCATATTAGGCTTTTATTATATAAAATGTGGTGTTTTGTGAACTGGCTTCTTATTTAGTATAATGTATTCAAGGTTCATCCATGTTGTAGCATATATCTGTACTTAATTTCTTTTTTCTTTTAAAAATATATTTTTATTGATTTTAGAGAGGAAGGGAGAGAGAGAGATAGAAACATTAATGATGAGAGAGAATCATTGATCAGCTGCCTCCTGCACACCACATACCAGGGATCAAGCCTGCAACCCAGGCAAATGGCTCGACCGATAATCGAACCATGACCTCCTGGTTTATAGGTCAATGCTCAAGCACTGAGCCACGCCAGCCGGGCCTATAGTTCATTTCCTTTTATGTATGAGTAATATTCTATTGTGTGGCTATATCACATTTGTTTATCCTTTCATCAGCTGGTAGATATTTGAGTTGTTTCCACAGCAGCTGTTATGCATAATGCTACTGTGAACATTCATGTATAGCAGTGGTTCTCAACCTTGGCTGCACATTAGAATCACCTGGGAATCTTTTTAAAATCCTGATTTCTGGGCCTCATCCTCCAGAGATTCTGTTTCTTTGTTATGGGGTGGGGCCACAACATTAGTAACAAAGAAACAGAATTTCTGGAGGATGAGGCCCAGAAATCAGGATTTAAAAAAGATTCCCAGGTGATTCTAATGTGCAGCCAAGGTTGAGAACCACTGGTATATAGGTTTTTGTGTGGACATAAGTTTTCAGTTCTCTTGGGTATATATCCAGGGGTGGAGTTTCTGCATTGAATGATATTTCCTCCCCCCACTAGATTAAAAGCACTCCCAGGACAGAGATTGAAGCATTCATCTCCTGTCCTAGGACTATGTATATGGATGCTCAGTAAATGTTGATTGACTAGAATGAATGAGTAGAAGATATTTGCAATTCTAACGTGAAACTTGGTAAGGAGCTGGGAGACTAGACAGGCAGTGTGAATAAAATGACTCTTTAAAAAAACAAACTGAAATCACGAACAATTTTAACACTGACAGGTAAAATTGCAATGCGGACTTCTCAGAACCCCAGCTCCACGTCTGAATAATGACAGCAACAATACCTCTTAGGGTTGTTGTGTTATAATTGTTTTCATCTGAGGAGAACGCTAACAGACCTGGCATGCACAGTAGGTACTCAATCAATGTTTTGTAGGTAAATTCATTATGGCCCTTCACCCCCAAACCAATCCAAGCTTTGTCCTTCTGTGAAACACTGCTTAGCTTTCTCCTTTAAAAGACTGGTTTTCATCTCACCTTCAGCTCTATCTTTTGCTGCCCAATATGAGATCATTATGCTTGTGTCTACATTCAGGATACCAAGGCAGCTGGTTTAACAAGTAAAAGGAGGAGACTAAGCTAGTGAATCGTGCTCTGATGATGAGAACTGGAAGTGCCACCTCCCCAGTTCTGCCTGGCGACAGCCCCACAAGCTTGTGGTGAGCTGCTCACTCCTCAAGTCTTGTGATTTTTGCCCTCAACTGGGGGCTCGACCGATCTTGTAAAAACATGTGTTGTCTATTTGTAGATATCAAATAGACCCAATCTGCCTACCTCTTTTCGGAGTGTGATTCTTGAAACCATCTGGAGACAAAACTGAGTGAGGGAATTATATGTTTATTTTACTGTTATGTTTAAATATGTTTAAAAATAGGCATCTAGTTGAATCCTTTTAATGGCGGGTTAAATGTTGTGTAATAGGATTATTTCCACACTAAAACGAGTTTAAAATGACAGAATCTCTAACCTCAAAATATTAATGCATTTCAATTACTTTCAAGTTCAGGTACAAAATTCAGGCTAGAACAGAAAAACATCGCCTAGGTCAGTCTTACTTTCCTGACTGGGATAAAAAATAATATGTAACCAGTACATCAAATCAACAGTCTAAAAATTACCAGCCTCAGCCTATTAAGTAAGCAGTGTAATTTTTTAAATTAAGGGTACTTCTAAAACAATGGAAGCTTTCTAATCTGACAAATGGGCAAAAAAAAATTTTTTCTTATAATCTTGTTTACACTATTAATTTCTTTATTATTCACTTTTTTAAATAAATAGAGCAGAGGAGACAATGTCATTTCCTGTTTATGAACAAATCTCTAATTAGCCCTGGGAGAACTGCCCAGTTTTGTTGCAAGGGCCAACAAGTCCCCTCAAGGTCCCCAATCTGTGGTGGCATTTCACAATTCACAGACATGCCCCTCTCCAGGCATCAACCAACAACTGAATCGTAAGATAGCCTTTCACTTTCATGCACCTCCACTCCGGCACCTCCAAGAATCACAGCCACAAGTCTTCCAGCCCCATTCCTGGGGGGCCAAGGAGGCAGAATTTGTAACTTGGAACGGGACCCCATTTGGGAAAGGTAGTTAATTCCTGTGTTACCATCATAGAAAGACCTAGAACTTAGAGAGGGCCTTGAAGAGAATCGTTACCCCTCCTACCACACACCACACACACCACACACACCACACACACCACACACACCACACACACCAGACAGACCTACCTTTCCATTTCAGGATGCAGTCACACACCCCCTCTCTCTGCTCAGCACACCCACACACACACCCACACTCACACACACACCACACACCACACACACACACACCACACACACACAAAACACCACACACCACACACCACACACCACACACACTGCACTGTGGGCCCAGATGGGAACATCAGAAGGTTGACCTGAGCCCAAAGTTTAAGGACATTTTCACTGCGATCATTTGACCAGTTATTATTATTGTTGTTTTTGTTGTTGTTGTTGTTGTTGTTGTTAGAAGGGGGAAAACAGTCAAGAGGGATGTGGGCATGTATATTTCTTGGAATTCAGAGGTTCATGGGGGGAGGGGTGGAAATCCATCAAAAATGCCCTTAGTACAAGAGTTGGCGAAACAAATAGCTTCCTTTAAAAGAAAAAAAAAAAAGCTGAACTGTGTAACAGGAGAAATTCTCTCACAAGAGAGCGTGTTCCTGAGCCAAGCTTCGGCAGAGGAAAATTTTTCCAGCATGTCAGGAACGAAACTGACATTCCACTAAGGAAAAAAAGGGGCTGGAGGGAGAGTTAGGGGGGAAAGGCAGCAGGATTCAGACGGAGCTTTCAATTTTAAATTCCAGACGGGCCCTGGGTGAGGGCTCGCCCCGCTCGGCAGGCACACCACGCCGGTTTCTCTCTTGGGACCCCAGTGGACATTTCCTGTTCAGCCTCTGGAAATTCAAGCCAAAAATGACAAAACATCCTTTTCCCCGAAACCAAGTGCTTGGTTCAGAGACCCTCCCCTCCGCACGTCCGTGATCTCAGCCCTGCCCTCCCCTTCCTTCCGCGGAACCCCTCCCTGACCAGCGGCTCTGCTTCCCAAGGAGAGATGATGGATCTGTAGCAGGTGGTGCGAAACCAGAGAGAAACGACCCTGGGACCAAGGCCGAAGAGGTAGGAACCAGAGGCTGGACATTCTTGCGATCCTTGGACATTTATTGCGCAAAACGAGGCGCTTGTCCTTTAAGCCTTGGGCAGGGCATTTTCGCGGAGGGGTGTGTGGCGTGGGTGGGTGGACTCAGAGAATAAGGTCAGGCGTTTCTTTTCCCACTCTCTTTCCAAATTTAACTTTAATGCCTGGGTCCCTGGAAGCACACGTTTTGTTTGGGTTCTGATGTGAAAAGTGTTATGGCAGAATTCTGGGAATTCCCTTCCTCCTTCCTTCCTTCCTTCCTTTACTTTCTCTTCTTTTCTTTTTTTTACTTTATTATTATTATTATTTTTTGAGTCCCTGGAATGCCAAGGAGCACTTACAAATACCTTCAGCTCTGAATAGATTCGGAGAGAAATGACCGGAATGGGAAGGCTGGGAAAAGGCACTTTCACCCTGATGAACTGGGGTCCAGCTGTTTCCCAGGACCTGGACCGTGTGTTCTTCTCACTCCCACTGCTCTCTTTCTCCTTCCCTCTCTCCCACCCGCCATCATGGATGGGGACACCCTTGAGTTGTCCCTCGGGACATGGAGATGTGGCACATTGAGCATCTGTGCTGTACGTTTGTGGGCAGAGCCCAGGGGCAGTGTCTGTGGCAGAGCTAACTGGTCTACCCGGACAGCCATATGTGGCCCTCAGCTTCCTTAGGGACATGCTCCCAGCTGTCGTCGCTGAAAGGCTAGCTGTGGCAACACATGTGCTGCCATTGGACTGACTGGGAGGACTCAGCATGGCTTCTGGTGAGGAGTACTCGAAAATGATGGAGCGGCCATGAATGAGACATTCCAAATGCCCTTTCTGGGCACTCCCACGGCACTGGCTTCTCTGAACCACACATTTTTCTCCTTCGCCACGTGCTGCTGCGCACTGTTCTGTAACAGCCTAGCAAATGGCAGAATGAAATGAACAAATCTAGTTATAACTTATTAGTTGGTGATCCCAAGACAGCCACTAACTCTTGCTGAGCACTTGCTGTGTGCCAGGCATCATTTCAAGGGTGGTCGGTATCATCATCATCATCCCCACTTTACAGATGAGGAAACTGAGGCAAGAGACACAACTAGCAAGTGGCAGAGGAGGGATTTGAACTGAGGTAGCCCCAGTCTGGAGTCCATGCCACCATGCTCTAAAAAAACCAGGAACACTGGGCTTTGAATCTTGGTTCCAGCATTGTGACTTTGGACAAGTTCAATGTCTTCAGCCTCAGTTTCCTCATCTGTGAAATGGAATAGTCATAACCCCACCTCACAAGGTGCTGTGAAAGGTAAGTTAATTGTAAAGATTATTTTTTCTGAAGCAGGTGAACAATGCAAACACATTTCCTCCCCACTTCCACCCCCTGCCCCCCCCTCCCGCCCCCCGCACAGTCTGAGAGTGTGCTATGTGAATGTGGAGGAATCCCTGGCAACTGAAAGGCTCAAGTTCTGCAGAATGTAGCAATGGGGCCCTGTTAGGTTGGTACCTTCCATCAGGGACATTGGGGTTCAGTTGCCAGCCAGTGCAAGACTGTAGCTGACAGCTTATTAGAATCTAAGCTCCCTAAGGACAGGGTTCGTGTTTTATGTACATTTGTTTCTCTTAGAAAATGTTTCTTAAGCCTCCGTCTAAGGACACTGCTCTTCAGAAGGGACACAGGCTCCCCTTTGGGGAGGAGTTCAACCGGGAGCCTGTAGGTGCTCCAGGAGCCGCCTCTTCCCACTTCCAGCAAAGCAGCTACATCTCTACCTGACTTACATGGCGGGGTGCCATTTGAAAGAACGTTTTAAAAAAAATTTTCAACTGCTGACCTGGAACAAGGAATGTTTTGTCTCAGCTGAAATGACTGATTGTGGGACTGAGTGGGTTTTCAGAGGGATTCTAGCTTGTCCTGTCTAGACTTTCATTGGGGCCTCCCCATCTGCCTCCTACTTAATGATCATCTCCTGCCCTGGGGAGGCACGTGCCTGCAGGCTCGGGAGGTGAGAGCGAGCTTCCCTCTCAGGCAGCCCATCCTCACGTGCAGGGGCAGGGCCCCAGATGGCTGAGATTACAACCTGGCCTCTCTGAGTTTTTTCTGAATGTGCCCTCCTCACTTCTGCTCATAGTTATGAGCTGCCTGATCAATTATCATAATAGCTAGTGTAAATCTTCCTTAATGATAACAGCTTCCTTATTGAGCCATTGTGCTGCGCACATTACACAGATTAACCCATGCCCTCCCCACAAAAGCCCTACAAGGCAGCTTCAGCATGATGTCCCCTCTGCTCATGAGGAAGCTAAAGGCAGAGACACTAAGCAACTTGCTCCAGGTCACACAGCCAGTTAGTGGTGGTGAAGGTGTTTGAACCTCAGCCCTCCCGGCCTCAGATGTTTCTGCTCTTAAACACCTCACCTCGGCAGCTCCCTACCCCTGAGTGGGCGGGGGCTGGGCGGCCCCAGGGTGGCCCGGATGGCGGATGGCGGCGCTC
>NW_006292095.1:4531631-4537095 GCF_000327345.1 Myotis davidii | reverse complement strand
CTTTTTAAAAATCCTGATTTCTGGGCCTCATCCTCCGGAAATTCTGTTTCTTTGTTATGGGGTGGGGCCACAACATTAGTGACAAAGAAACAGAATTTCCAGAGGATGAGGCCCAGAAATCAGGATTTAAAAAAGATTCCCAGGTGATTCTAATGTGCAGCCAAGGTTGAGAAACCACTGGTCTAAGTGTAACACTCTTAGCCATTTTGAAGAGCAGGGGTCAGCAGCTGAAAAGGGCACGTGACAGGGGAGGCCACTGTACCTGGGTAAGCAGACCTTCAGCATAGCCAGGTGTGGGCAAACCTGTGAAGCAGGTTGTCTTCTTAACCCTTCCTGGTGTGCTCCCTGAGGCCCCCATCTCCAGGATTCTGCTCTCCTTTTCTTTTTTATTTATTTTCTCCTTTTTATTGACTTTATTGGCGTGAACCTGGTTAACAAAATTATACAGGTTTCCGGTGCACAATTCTATAACATATCATCTATACACTGTATTGTGTTTACCAACCCAAGTCAAGTTTTTTTTAAAAAATATATTTTCCTCCTCACTTCTGCTCATAGTTATGAGCTGCCTGATCAATTATCATAATAGCTAGTGTAAATCTTCCTTAATGATAACAGCTTCCTTATTGAGCCATTGTGCTGCGCACATTACACAGATTAACCCATGCCCTCCCCACAAAAGCCCTACAAGGCAGCTTCAGCATGATGTCCCCTCTGCTCATGAGGAAGCTAAAGGCAGAGACACTAAGCAACTTGCTCCAGGTCACACAGCCAGTTAGTGGTGGTGAAGGTGGGATTGAAGCGATAGCCCCTGAGTCTGAGCAAACTGCCTTGAATATTTTTGTAGCCCTCTTTGACAGAGGTAAGAGGAATACTGTGAATATAGTTCTTTCATATTTTTGGCAAAGGATGCCCCTGAGAATAGGCTGAGAAGAACAGTGACAAAGCAAGGGCAAGAAGTTCCCCGGGAAGGAGGATACCTCTGTGAAAGGGTGGCCTCAGGATCCTTGTCCATCTCTGATAGACTTGACCTCTCCTCTGAGAGGTTGTGGGGTTTAGTGAGAAAGAGCCATCTCTGGAGCCAGACTCCCAGGTTCAAATCCCAGCTCCTCCACATATTAGCTAGGTCATCTTAGGGAAATTATCAAAATAATGATATCCTAATGTAGAAGGATGAAAATCACAGTGCCTATTTTACAAAGATAATATGATATCTTAGTCCACATAAAGCATTTAGAACTGTGTCTGGCACAAAGTAAGCACTCAGTAAATATGTTATTATGTGTAAAGGGGTTGTGAGATTAACTTAGGTAAGGTAGCTGGGTGCAGTCTGCACATAAGAAGTAACTGATGTTCGAGACTATAAAATGAGCCCTAATCATTCGAACTGAGGATGAAAAGATTGTGCTTGGACCCCAGCCAGGAAGGACCCAGGGTCCCTGGGAGATAACGTAGGACCCACGTGAAAGAGCTTAGATGTTCTGCCAGGGATTAAAGAGGCAGAATTGAAACAACACATTGTTAGGGTTGGCCTCGCCAAATTGGATCTTTGATTAAATGAAATATAATTTATTTATCCTTGCCATTATGGAAATTGGTATCAACCATTAGACCTATTGTTATTTCAAAAAAAATTGCTTTGTTTTTCTCAATGACTAAATGACATTAGCTGAATCACTTGTATTTTTGGAAGGATGACTTTAGGATTTCACACTGAGATATAAAGGTTAAGAGCTAAATATAGCTGATTTTAAAAAAGAAAAACAGTAAGGAAAGCGTGACTTACAGAAGAATTCTGTGGCTTTATCAAAGAACAAATACGTGAGCATAGCTTAAGTCCAGATTAAATTTGCAATGATTTTGAAAGTAGGGTGCATGCGTTGGCCAACCTTTCCTGGGAAGTAAAAGTAGGCAAGAAGTAAATTAACTACTGCCATTTAGTGAGCATTTACTATGAGCCATGCCTTGTGCTAAGTGCTTCATGTGCGTTACCTCATTTGTTTAATCCTCATGACCACCTATCCGATGAGAGCTATTATTACCCCCCAGTTTACAAATGATGATAGAAGGGTGAACAGAAGGAAAGAACATGCATGAACACACACAGCTGGTAAGTGCTAGCATTGGGATTTTAACTCAGGACGGTCTGGTTTGGGTATGGGTGCCTAAATCTCACACGATGGTTCTAGTCAATTGAACCCTCCCTAATAGAAGTCATTTCTGTTTATTTGAAGGGCGCTGTATTTGGAAGTGGATGGAGAGGGCCATAACTCGTACAGCACAAGGTCTAAGTCAGTGGTTCTCAACCTTGGCTGCACATTAGAATCACCTGGGAATCTTTTTAAAAATCCTGATTTCTGGGCCTCATCCTCCGGAAATTCTGTTTCTTTGTTATGGGGTGGGGCCACAACATTAGTGACAAAGAAACAGAATTTCCAGAGGATGAGGCCCAGAAATCAGGATTTTAAAAAAAGATTCCCAGGTGATTCTAATGGGCCAGTGACAGGGGAGGCCACTGTACCTGGGTAAGCAGACCTTCAGCATAGCCAGGTGTGGGCAAACCTGTGAAGCAGGTTGTCTTCTTAACCCTTCCTGGTGTGCTCCCTGAGGCCCCCATCTCCAGGATTCTGCTCTCCTTTTCTTTTTTATTTATTTTCTCCTTTTTATTGACTTTATTGGCGTGAACCTGGTTAACAAAATTATACAGGTTTCCGGTGCACAATTCTATAACATATCATCTATACACTGTACTGTGTGTTCGCCACCCCAAATCAAGTCTCCTTCAATCACCATTTATTTCCCTATACCCTCCTTTACCTCTCCCACCTCCTTCCACGGACAGTCACTACCCTGTCCTCTGTGTCCATGAGTTTTTCTCTGTTTTGTTCAGTCCCTCCAACCCCCACCAAGTACTCCCCCACACAGCTCTCAGCCTTCTCTCTATCTATGACTCTGCCTCTATTTTGCTTGTTAGTTCATTTTGTTCATTAGATTCCACGTATGAGTGCAATCATATGGTACTTGTCTTTCTCTGACTGGCTTGTTTCACTTAGCATAAAACTCTCCAGGTTCATGCATGCTGTTGCAAAGAGTGAGGTTCCCTTCCTTTTTACAGCTGTGTAGTATTCCAATGTACCACAGCTCTTATATGCACTCATCTACTGATGGACACTTGGACTCCTGCCAAATCTTGGCTGTTGCAAATAACACTGCAATGAACATTGGGGTACCTATATTCTTTTGAATTAGTGTTTCCAGTTTCTTCAGATAAATTCCCAGAAGTGGAATTGCTGGGCCATAAGGCAGTTCCATTTTTAATTTTTTGAGGTAACTCCATACTGCTTTCCGCAGTGGCGGCCTCTCTCCTTTTCTTAATGGATCTGGTCACTCCCTAACAACACAGAGGGCCCCAGCAGTGGCCTCTCACTGAGCCCTGCTGTGCCCATAATCCCCCAGGAGCCAATATCTAAAATTAATCCTACTTGTTCACCAAAGCCTCCGCTTGACTTTTAGCAAACCACTAATTAATAAATGAAACGATATGCAGGTACAGCTCTAGTGGGAGACTTTGATTTCTCCATGATAGTGAAGAAGAGAAGCGTATTGGAGTAAGGAGACTTCCTAGGTCAGTGATGGCGAACCTTTGAGCTCAGGTGTCAGCATTTTGAAAAACCCTGACTTAACTCTGGTGCCGTGTCACATCTAGAAATTTTTTGATATTTGCAACCATAGTAAACCAAAGACTTATATTTTTGATATTTATTTTATATATTTAAATGCCATTTAACAAAGAAAAATCAACCAAAACAATGAGTTCGCGTGTCATCTCTGACACGCGTGTCATAGGTTCGCCATCACCGCCCTAGGTAGCCCTCATCACACACCACAGTTGATAAACTCTCCAAAGCTAGAAAGATAAACTCCTTGCTGGGGGCCTGCAGTCCAGATTGGAAGTTTTTCCTGTTACTTGATAGAGAAGTTGCTGTTTTAAGATTTTAAAACATTTAGAGCACCAACTCAGCCGGGACAGCTCTAGGAGCCGTTGAAGTATGTGATGTCCCTCCTCATGCTCAGAGCACTGTCTTTACCTCTTCTGCTTCCAGTGGCCCTTTTCCATCCACTCCTCAGCCTCTCACACCTAGACTCGCCGTCCTTCCTCAGCTGTACGCAGTAAGGCCTTTAGGACGCTAATTCACTCAACAGCCTTAAAGCACTCATGTCCCAAGTGTGGGTGTGTTTACAACAAGACTCAATTTTTCTTTCTGGAAGCAAGATGACAATAGAATTTAGGAATCAGCAGTTTGGGGAGGTTTTGTTTGTTTGTTCTTTTTACCTGAAGTTTATTTTTCTATTAAAGTTTATAGTCAATATTATTTTGTATTAGTTTCACGTGTACTGCATAGTGGTTAGTCAATCATATTCTTTACAAAGTGCTCCCCTTGATATTTCCAGTGCCCAAGTGCACCATACATAGTTATTATAATACTAGAGGCCCAGTGCACGGATTCGTGCACCAGTGGGGCTCCTCCGTGGGCTGAAACCAGCATCCAAATCCCCCAGGGATGTAGTAGTGCCCAAGTGGCAGGCAGCCGGGGAGGAGCTGCCCTGCTCATCCCCGCCAGCTGAGTGTTTGACCCCATCTTCAACTGCTGACCCTGGCATCTCGTGGTCTGCCACACCCAGCTATGGAGAAGGGGGTCCCTACAGCAGAGACTGAGGCTAGGAGAAGTGGGGTGAGTGCCCGAGGGGAACCTGGGGCAGACTGGGGAATCGCGGTAGCTGTGCAGCGAGGCCGCCCACTTCGAACGCCATCCTGCAAGTCCTGGGGTGGCTCTGGTCTGATAGGAGGAGGTGGGTGCTAGGGACAGAGTTCCTGGTCTCTTCTTTCCCTCCCTCCCTCTGTCCCTCTGTCCCTGCTGCCCAAGGAGGACATGGTTGGAGGGGACAAAATTATACAGGTTTCCGGTGCACAATTCTATAACATATCATCTATACACTGTACTGTGTGTTCGCCACCCCAAATCAAGTCTCCTTCAATCACCATTTATTTCCCTATACCCTCCTTTACCTCTCCCACCTCCTTCCACGGACAGTCACTACCCTGTCCTCTGTGTCCATGAGTTTTTCTCTGTTTTGTTCAATCCCTCCAACCCCCACCAAGTACTCCCCCACACAGCTCTCAGCCTTCTCTCTATCTATGACTCTGCCTCTATTTTGCTTGTTAGTTCATTTTGTTCATTAGATTCCACGTATGAGTGCAATCATATGGTACTTGTCTTTCTCTGACTGGCTTGTTTCACTTAGCATAAAACTCTCCAGGTTCATCCATACTGTTGCAAAAGGTAAGATTCCTTCTTTTTTTAGGGATGAATAGTATTCCATTGTATAAATGTATCACAGCTTTTTTATCCATTCATCTACTTTCCTGCCTCCAAATTTTGGCTCTTGTAAGTAATACTGCAAT
>NW_006292095.1:4517820-4530171 GCF_000327345.1 Myotis davidii | reverse complement strand
GCTTGTGGAAGGGGGGTGAGTGCCCGAGGGGAACCTGGGGCAGACTGGGGAATCGCGGTAGCTGTGCAGCGAGGCCGCCCACTTCGAACGCCATCCTGCAAGTCCTGGGGTGGCTCTGGTCTGATAGGAGGAGGTGGGTGCTAGGGACAGAGTTCCTGGTCTCTTCTTTCCCTCCCTCCCTCTGTCCCTCTGTCCCTGCTGCCCAAGGAGGACATGGTTGGAGGGGTTTATGGGGGTGAGGGGGGCACCATGCCTGGGGGGCAGCGGAATTTGGGCCAATGGCCCAGCCTCCCAATGCGAACTGCAGTTCAGCCCCACCTGCTTGTGATCTTTCATAGACTCAATCGCCTGTTTCTCTTTTCGGCTGTCCAAGTTGACTGCCCCCTGGTGGTCAGTGAGTGTCATAGCAAAATTCGTGCACTGGTGTGGTCTAGCATGGAAGGGAGGTCCCAACTGACCTCTGGGCCCTGGGCAGCACCTGAGCCCCTAGGCCCCCATGCATGCCCCCCCACTTGAGTCATCGGGGCCCTGCCTGACTCCCTTGGCACCTGGGAGCCAGGTGGTGGCCTTGCCACCACGCATGCGCCTCTCTCCCCCCACCACCGCTGGTCACTGTCTGTGGGGTGATTGGTGGGGCAATTGGGCACTGCTCACATCCACCTTGGCCTGGTGCCACCCGCTCACCTGCTCCACCATCCAGCCGTGATCTTGCTTTTGGGGCCCATCAGGCTGGCAGTGCCTCCACTGCTGCCAGTGCCACATTGCCAACATCCACCATGTTCTGCGATGCCCCCTGGTAGTCAGTGCACATCGTAGCAAGCAGTCGAACTCCTGGGTTGAACTTCCAGTTGAGGGGACAATTTGCCTTTTAGGCTTTTATTATATAGGATTATTGACTATATTTCCTATGCTGTACTTCACATCCCCATGACTATTCTGTGACTACCAATCTGTACTTCTCAATCCCTTCACTTTCTTCACCAGCCTCCGAACACACCCACCCCTCTGGCAACCATCAGTCTGTTCTCTGTATCTGTGGGTCTGCTTCTATTTTGTTTGTTTATTTTTTCTTTAGATTCCACATATAAGTGAGAACATATGGTACTTATCTTTTTTCTAACTGACTTATTTCACTTAGCATAATGCCCTCTCTAGTTCATACTCGTACATGCTGTCACAAATGAAAAGATTTCACTCTATTTTTATGGTTGAGTAATATTCCATTGTGTATATGTACCACAACTTCTTTATTCACTTGTCTATGACAAGTACTTGCATTGCTTCCACATGTTGGCTATTGTAAATACTGCTGTAATGGACATAGGGGTGCACATATTCTTTCAAGTTAGTATTTTGGATTTTTTTTGGATAAAGACCCAAAAGTTGAATCACTGAGTCATAAGGCAGTTCCATTTTTAATTTTTTGAGGTAACTCCATACTGTTTTCCACAGTGGCTGTACCAATCTGCATTCCTACCAACAGTGCACTAGGGTTCCCTTTTCTCCACATCCTCGCCAACACTTGTTGTTTGTTGATTTATTGATAGTCCCATTCTTACAGGTGTGAGGTGATATCTCATTGTGGTTTAATTTGCATTTCTCTGGTGATTAGTGATATTGAACATCTTTTCATATGTCTATTGGCATTTGTATGTCCTCTTTAGAGAAGTGTCTTTTCACATCCTCCGCCCATTTTTTAATTGGATTTTTTGTTTTTTGTTTTTATGTTGAATTTTATAAGTTCTTTATAAATTTTGGATATTTATCCCTTATAAGATATATCATTGGCAATTATCTTCTCCTATTTAGTAGGTTGTCTTTCATTTTGTTGATGGTTTCCTTTACTATGCAAAAACTTTTTAGTTTGATATAGTCCCATTTGTTTATTTTTTCTTTTGTTTCCCTTGCCCAAGGAGATATATCAGAAAAATACTGCTAAGAGAAATGTCAGAGATTTTACTACCTATGTTTTCTTTTAGGAGTTTTATGGTTTCAAGTCTTACATTTAAGTCTTTAATCCATTTTGAATTTATTCTTGTATTGGTGTAAGAAGGTGGTCTGGTTTCATTTTCTTGCTATATCTATCCAAAGTTTTGGGGAGGGTTTTTAAGGATTTTGGAATATAGGTCCTTCTAGACACCCCAATCACACTATGAACCAGCACTCAGGTGGGGCCCATCAGTAGTTATGGAGAGTCCTAGCTTACTGACTAGGGGTGGAGTTAGGGGAAGGGAGGAAATCTGTTGTGTATCCCAGGCCACCCAAGATATGTGGGGTTGGGAGTGGTGGGCTTACACCTTCTGCACTTTCATTCCTGAAGAGGTAATAGGAATAGTCCCTTCCTTAGCCTCACCCTCTATTTTCAAAACAGGAGGTTTGAAGAGACTGAAGCAGACAGTAGCTGAGAAGGCAGACACAAAACAGAACAAAATGTCCCAAGGCAGCCGGGGAAGGCTTGTATACATGTTCATTGTTCAATGTGAGGCTCTCTTGGACGCTTGGAACTTTCCATAGTTTGACTTTCTGGCTAATTATTACCATCTGCGTGGTTGCTGGCAGCCGACCCTTTGCTGGGCCTGCCAGTCGAGTTGCCGGGCCAACCCGAGGGCTGCAGCAGCTGCTGCCAGCTGCGGAGGCCCCCTCAAGTGTTCTTCAGGAACAACAGGCATGCCCGCTGACTGCTGGCCCGGCCGGCTGCTGGTGAGTGGCTTGCTCTTCTGCCTGCCTCCTTGCCTCTTGCAGTTGGTTGTCCAGAGCCCAGTCTGGTTTCTCAGTCTCGGGTTTCCTCTCGCAGCAGGCCTGTGACATGTCTGCATATGTGAGTGAGCAAAGCCTGCTCCTTTCTTTGGAGTGGCTCAGTAACCAACATGCGCTGCACAGCCTTGCACAGATGCAGAGATACGTCATGGAAAAAAGAGGCCTGCGTATACTTAAGAAAATAAACAGCTGTCAGGGCTCTAGGCACGTATCAGCTGTAGCCTGGTGAGGCATTTAGTTTGCTTCCAGAATCATGGGCATCAGGGCGGAAAGGGATCTCAGAGACTTTCTAGTCTAAACCCTTCATTTTACAGATGAGGAGAATGAGGCTTATAGAAGTAGTCACTTCCCCAAGGCCACAGAACTAGGGTCCAGGGGACCCTTTATCTCATAAAACCAATCTGTTGTGTGGATGCTCTTGAAAAGTGATTAAAACTATATGGGTGCTGGATATTTTCATTTACCCTTGTAAACCCCCTCTCCAGCCTTCTCCAGTCTCCTCTGTGCCCAGGAGGTTGATCTCCCTGGCATTTGACTTTCAGTTAGGTGCTGCCAAAGGAGGCCTCGGTTGGAAATCAGAGGGAGGGAAGAGTGTGTGTCCTCTGACTGAAGACCACAACTCCTCTCAGGCAGCCCTCTCCACCTGGCTCTGTCCCTCTGACCCTTCAGGCCTAGGGAGGAGCAGAGTCTCCCCCACTCTACATCCCTGGGAAATGGCTATCTCTTGAGGTCACTCACATTCTACTCAGGTTCTCAACCTCTGGCCCTTTAAATACAGTTCCTCATGTTGTGACCCAGCCATAAACTTATTTTCATTGCTACTTCATAACTGTAATGTTGCTACTGTTATGAATCGTAATGTAAATATCTGATATGTAGGATGGTCTTAGGCGACCCCTGTGAAAGGGTGGTTCGACCGTCAAAGGAGTCGCGACCTACAGGTTGAGAACCACTGACTCAGGCCTTTGAAACAGTCCCTTTATGAAACTCTCAAATTGGAGAGTGTTATCTGCCAGGGTTCTGACGGATACATGTGGCTTTGTTTGTAAGAGAAAGAAAAATCTATAGCCTTGACTCTTCAGCTTACCTTGGTTTGACAGCTTCTCAGGATTTTTTATTTATTTATTTACTTATTTTATTTTTGGTGCCCGTGACCAGAATCAAACCTGGGACCCTTCAGTCCACAGGCCAACACTCTATCCACTGAGCCAAATCAGTCAGGGAAGATTTTTTTTTAATGACCTTGAACTCTTTGAGGACTGCTAATCCAGTATTTTGTATGACGTCTCTCAATTGGGATTTGTCTTACGTTTTTCTCATTGTTACGCTGGAGTTGTGCATTCTTGGGAATGTCACAGAAGCCAAGTGCCATTTCATGGTGTCCCATCACAGGTACGTACTATCAACATGACTTATCATTGTTGGTGTTAACCTGGATTACCTGGCTGAAGCAGTGTTCGTCAGATTTCTCCATGTAAAGTCTTCTCTCCTTTCCCATGTGCACTTTTGGAAGGAAGTTACGATGCACAGTTCATGCTAACGGAGTGGAAGTTAAGCATTGCCTCATTGAGGGTGGAGTATCTATATAAATTACTTGGAATTCTTCTTCATGGAATATTTGTCTCATCTCTTGATTTATATAGTTGTTAAATCATTATTTATATTCGTAGAGACTCGTGCATATTTATTTTATACATTAAGTTTGTAATCCGATACTAACTTATTAATTTTATTGCTCAATTTGTCTCAACTTTGGCCATTGGGAACTCTTTTAATTGACTTTTGTGTCCCTTTGTTATACCCCCATCAACGTGGGTTTTGGTGGTTTCTTGTTTGGTTGGCTTTGAGCACTGTCTTTACTGTTTATCTCTGTAAGATGATCAGGGCTCATCTTGTATGGTTCCTGCCCCAGTACGAGAACCAGCCATTTCTCCAAGCAGCTTTGGCTTCTTTTATTAGAGAACAGTATTAAACACCAAGACCTGGGTGCCAGGTATGCTTGTTGCTATTGTGGTGCTGTTGCGTCTAGTGTCCTTTTTAGTTAATAGAGCAAGAAGATACATATGTGCATACTAACCTGTGCATATACACACATTTATAACTATTTCTATAGGCAGCCATCTGACTCTCTATTAAGCAAAACATGAACTGATACTAATGTTTCCAACTCTAATCCATTACCACATCTTTCTGGACCTCCCTTTGCTTATCTATAAGTTCCCACTCCAACAGTGAGAAATCTGCCCCCACCATCTGCCATCTGTTTACTTCATTGTTCAATTGCAGTGTGCTAGTCTAGTGGTATTAGAATTGCTAACACGTACTCCCCTGGAAAACAACTTTATCCGCTAGATTCCAGTGTTTATATGTTCAATTTCTTTTGCCTTTAGTCTTACAGATGCCACACATTTCCAGAGTTAGTTAGGTCAGCACCTTTTCCTCTCCGGCCCCTTCAGTGAAGTTGTTTTATACATTTGTAATACAGTTAGATTCTTTTGCCATGGTGTGCATTCGATCCTGGGATCGCCTGGTCTCCTCAATTGTTTTTCTTTAATTTGCACATATTAGGTTCACTCTTTGTGCTATGAAATTCTATGTGTTTTGACAAATGGGTAGTATCATGTTTCCACCATCATGGTATCATATAGAATAGTTTCACACCCTAAAAATAACCTCTATGCTTCACATGTTAAGGTTTGTGGAGAAATAACACCTGGGAAGGAAAAAGGAGCAAAAGAGTAAGATTGGGCAGGAGAGCCATCACTCTGTGATGTAGGCGGGACTAAGTCGCTGGCTGACAGTTCAGAGCAGCGGTTCTCAACCTGTGGGTCGCGACCCCTTTGGGGGTCGAATGACCCTTTCACAGGGGTCACCTAAGACCATCAGAAAACACACATATAATTACATATTGTTTTTGTGATTGATCACTATGCTTTAATTATGTTCAATTTGTAACAATGAAATTGGGCATTAGGAAGGTTGAGAACCACTGGCTTAGAGGGATCCCATGTTGGGCAAAAATGGTCAGGCCTTTATACTCCCATCTTGTTCAGCCATTGGCTGGGGATTGCCAGAGAAGACTGATCTAAGCTCAAAAGCAGAGGCAGACCCTGAAGGCACTGACAGCTGGAGGCGATCAGATCACCACATTCCTTGATGCTGGGTTGCTAAGTCCTCTCTTGGAGAGGGATCTGAGTGCTGCAGCTCTGTGTCACCAGAAATATCTCTGAACGTTCCAAACAGAGGTTGGCTGACCATTGGTCAGGAATCCCCAGTAAAGGATTCCTGCATCAGGTGGGATTGGGAATCAGATGATCCCATTGGCCCCTTTCAGCTCTTGGGCCCCAGGACTCTCCTTCGGCCTGGTTTGGTCCAGGCAACCCAGGTATTCTGTTTCTCATGTTCATTGTATCTTGCTCAAGCCCCTGCTTTCCTTCCTGCACTGACCCTGCCCTGTCCTACAAGTAGGTCAGAGCTCCTCCTTTCTTTCTGGGACTCTTCATGGTGATTCCTGGGGACTAAAAGTTGGAGTCTATAGCTCTCACTTCGCTGTCTTAGATCCTAGATGCTCAAGAAAATGGTTATAGTATCCATAGCAATGCGGACCACAGATTTGAGCATAGACAAGAAGCTTGCGAGTTGAAAGTTGAAAAATTCAAAGCTAAGACTATACAGAAACCAAGTCCTGATTGGACATGACCCCTCCTTGGAACATGGAAAAAGCAAAACAACAGTGCTCCCTACTGAGCTATGCATGTATCACAGCTAGCAAGGTCTGATAGTTTCATTTTCTCCATCCTGACTCCCATGCCCATGGGTGCCCTGGGGTTTTCATCTGCAGATGCAGGGTTTTCCGGTGCAATTCTGGTCTTTCTCTGCAGGGAGGTGGAGAGCGTGAGACCTCCTGAAGAAAGAGTGGTTCTCTTCTCTTCTACCTGTGCTTACTCTTCCTTTTGTTTAACCTGCTTAAGGTTAGAAGCCTGTTTATTCCTGTAACTTGACAGCTCTGTCTGGCTCACAAATGCTCTCAGATAAATAATTCAGGTCTTTACATGACCTCTTAGGACAGTCTTAACTTCTAAGCTTGAGGACATTTGTATATTTACTTTGTCTCCCTTTAGAGGTTTCCTTTAAATATTTGCTTCTACTTTCTTCGTAGCACACTCAGACTCCACAGACTCTGTTTGTTTTGCCCAGCTAGAGAACGGTAGCTTTTTTTTAAATATTCGCACTATTTTTATACAATGAACCTGGCATAATGATTCCAATTTCAAAGATTCACAAATTAAAGCACTGCCTGGAACCCAGGCCACCAGGACTCTTGCCAGCCTTCTGGTTTTCCTGTCTGCTTTGTCATTTCTCCTTTGAATGGCTAAAGCAGGAACCTGCTGGGTGAGAGAGTGGAAATAAAGAATTGGCGGGTGAACTCTCTTTACCCTCCACCCCCAAGACCAGACAGTGAGGTTGGCCTCCACGTTTAAATATCCAGAGGCTGCTCCAGGCCACTATTCCAAAGTTGCACGAGACCCAAGCAAGTAACAAGAGTTAAAATTCCAAGATGGCACTTGTGGTTACTGAGTCCAGGATGTTGGAATTATAGGCAGGTTCTCTCTCTCTGAAAACAACACCAGGGCAGAAAAAAATAGCCTGCTTTAAAAAGAAAATCAATAAAAAGCACACAGAGAGCATACTGTCCGCGAACCATTATGTAGGAATATAAATGACAAGTAAGTGAAATGAAAAAGGAAAGAATGGGTTTTTTTTTTTTAAGTGCTTGCATTCCACTCCCTGAGAACACAGATTGAAACTGTGACCTTGGAGGCTGTTTCCACAGTAGAAGAAGAAGGTCACAGGTCAGAAGCCCGAGCTCTCTTCTGGAAACTGCCAACTTATTAGAGGTGACAGATGCATCACCTTGAAACAGGGAACAAAGACTTTTTTTTTTTTTTTGCCAGAATTCCGTTTTGCTGGCACAAAGTATTAGAGAACAGTCACACACAGAGTGGCTGGTGGAATTAGAGAGGAATTTCTGAGAATTAGCCTTAGGCAAAAGGCATTTGGCTGGGAACTTGCACTGAATACCTACCCTGTAAGTACTTTCATCTGACTTAATTTTTTTCAGTCCGGAGGGTTTCAAGGCCAGAGAAAAGGTCCTGACCTGGCTTGTGGGTGTGTTCGCTTTTCAGAGTAAACCGAGAATCAATTCAAAGACAAAGCGCCAAAGGGCATTTCTCCCTTTGACGCGGAGTATAACTGAGATGGTTTTTAAAGTAATTTTTAAAAATTTTCTAATCAAAATTACAGACATGTAATCTTTGTGTTTGGGTTAAGTGTGATTGAAGGAAATCAGGATCGAGGAAAGAACAAAGGACTGGGTGGAGATGGGGGGAATCTGAGTCCTGGTTCCAGCTTTGGCACCGTTTCTGTAACCTTGGGCAAGTCCCTAGCATCCTGGCCTTGGTTCAGATATATAAATATAAGAAGGTGGAACTCAATGGCACCTAAAGGCTGTTCCGGCTTTGTTCTAGGACTCAGTCTCTTCGTTTTGATTTTTTCCTTATGGTTAGGCAGTGCCAAAACAATGATGTGAGATGGAGGAAGTTTATTTGGAATAGGGCATTATTTTGCTTAGCAATGATGGCTGGGGGATGTGGGGGAGGAGGGAGATTTGAAGGGCAGATTCAGACAGAGCTAAACTTCAGGAAGTACAGGCACACCTCAGATATAATGTGGGTTCAGTTCCAGACCACCGCAGTAAAGTGAATATCACAATAAAGCAAGTAACGATGTTTTGGTTTCCCAGTGCATATAAGTTATGCTTATACTATACTGTATGTAGTCTATTAAGTGGGCAATCGAGTTATCTCTGAAAAACAACGTACAGGTCTTGATTTAAAAAACATTTTATCACTAAAACAATGCTAACCATATCTGAGCCTTGAGCAAGGCATAATCTTTTTGCTGGTGGAGAGGGCCTTGCGTTGATGGCTGCTGACTGCTCAGGGTAGTGGTTGCGGAAGGTTGGGGTGGCTGTAGAAATTGCTTAAAATCAGAGAACAATGAAGTTTGCTGCATCAATTGACCTTTCCTTTCACAAGCTATTCCTCCATAGCATCTGCTTAAAAGAGTCAGTAAACCGTGTTGTAAACAGAAATAGCTTGCCTTTGCCTTCACAGCTTGGCTAACTGCTTAGCACAAGAGGCCTAGCTTTTGGTCTATCACAGCTTTGGACGTGCCTTCCTCACTAAAATTAATCATTTCTAGCTTTGATTGAAAATGAGAAACGTGGGACTCTTCCTTTCTCTTGAACACCGAGAGGCCATTGTAGGGTTAGTAATTGGCCTAATTTCAATATTATTGTGTCTCGGGGAATAGGCAGGCATGAAGAGAGGGAGAGAGATGGAGGAATGAATGGTCATCAGGGCAGTCAGAACACTCACAATACTTATCAAGTAAGTTTGCCACTGTATATGGGCATGATTCCTGGTGTCCCAAAACAACCACAACCACTGATGGCAAACTGCCATAACAAATAGGTATAATAATAACGAAAAAACTTTGGAATATTGCAATAATTACCAAAATGTGACACAGAGCCATAAAATGAGAAAACACTGTTGGAAAAACGGTGCCAATCGACTTGTGCAACTCGCAGTTGCCACAAACCTTCAATTTGTAAAAAATGCAATCTCTGGCAAGTACAATAAAACGAAGTGCAATAAAGTGAGGTAAACCTGTATTAGGGTTAGGGCTCATTTAATAGCACGCTTTATCTGTAGAGTAGGATGGAGTGATTGCTGGCAAGCCGCTAAGTAATACAGTTCTTCCAGGTACATGTAGTTTGACTACGAGATAATGGGACTCTTTTTCTCCCCAGTGTAATGGCCAGAATGTTGATTAGGTTTTGCATTATCTGAGTCTCACAGAAATTCAAAATATTAGTGGCTAACCAGTGTGTTATTCATTTTTTTTTCTTACATAAAGGAAATCTGTAGGTAAGCAATCCAGGACAGGCTCAGAGGTTCCAGGGTGTAATGGATTCAGGCTCCTTCAACCTCAGGATTAAGCATGGCTGTGTGAATTCAGCTATCCCATCAGCATTCCAGCCAGCAGGGAAAAGAAAGAGCCCCCAATGGGCTCACCTCCCATCTCAGTCCATTTTGCCACAAACTGCTAAAATAAAATGCCACAAACTGGATAGCTTATTAAAAATATCAACAAACAACAACAAAAAACACCACAGAATTTATTTCTCTCAATTTTGGAGCCTGGATTTTCACATCAGGGCACCAGCCTGGTTGCATTCTGATGAAGCCGTTCTCCTGGCTCAGCCGTGGGCAAACTACGGCCCGCAGGCCGGATCCGTGCTGTTTGAAATGAATACTAAAAAAAAAAAAGACCGTACCCTTTTACGTAATGATGTTTACTTTGAATTTATATTAGTTCACACAAACACTTCATCCATGCTTTTGTTCCGGCCCTCCGGTCCAGTTTAAGAACCCATTGTGGCCCTCGAGTCAAAAAGTTTGCCCACCCCTGTCTTGGCTCATAGCCAGTGCCTTCTGCGTCCTCATATGTTCGAAGGGCAAGGGATCCCATCTTCTTCACTGGCTTCACATCCCTGGGTCTAAAGCCCCGACGGCCCATGTCTCTGTACCAACCAGGGCAGCAAATCAGTCAACACAAGCATCTCTGCAGAGATGCCTTTGGGTCCTGTATAGTCCGCCTTTCACGTTATTTTATAGACTCCTTTTCCCCACCTTTATCTCAGTTTCTCTGCACCACAATAGGGCATGGGTTTCATTTTTTCCCTTTTCTTTTAAACCGCCCTGAGCCTTTCTGCACTCACAGTAATAAACCTCTTCCCAACAGCCTGTCTTGTCCACGCAGTAGAAGAGCAACTTTTCCATCCTCCCCCTCTTCTCGGGCCACTCCCCTTCCCGTTTCCCTTGGAATGACCCACTGGGGATAAAGACCTTTCTCACTAGGAGAGGCTAAGTGTTCCTCTGGAGAGGACCACGGCTTTGACAGGGTCATGTTTGTGATATCATTGGCTCTTCAATCACATTGCCAAAGTATTCCCAGTAGAATGTGTGAAGAATTTTAACCAAAAAAAAATGTATCTGCCGAGAGTTAACTTTTCTTCAGCTACTTGAAATCCTTCCCATAAGACCTCAATTTAGTCTCATTACACTTTTATGAATTAACTAGAGGCCCGGTGCACAAAATTCGTGCACGGGTGGAGTCCCTAGGCCTGGCCAGAGATCAGGGCTGATCGGGGCCTTCCTGCTGGCCGCCAGCTGCTAGCTGGGCCCTTCCTGCCAGCTACTGGCTGGAGAGGGACAAGGGGAGGTTGGCTGGCCCAGGAGGTTGGCTGTAGGAGCGCAGTGACCACCAGGGGACAGCTCCTGCATTGAGCGTCTTCCTCCTGGTGGTCAGTGCACATCATAGCGATTGGTCGTTCCAGTTGTTCCGGCGTTCTGGTAGCTTAGGCTTTTATATAGAGAGATGTGTATTTTCCTACCCCCCAAATACTCTGATGTGTATGTCTACAATGTGGCAACACCCTGAACTCGAGGAACCCTCTGGCTATAACAGAGTGAAGATAATGTATAAACAGGAAGTCAACATTAAACATAAAAACAGAGAACTATGTTGTAAATATAAGTTTCTGAGTTTTCTGATCTTTTCTAGAGACATTAAAATGTAGCCACATACATCTTTATTGTCTTAGCGCTTCCAGTCAAGAATGACAGTTAATGTTGAACACCATTCTGTGTGTCACCCACAGGCTCGTTCATTCATTCAGCAAACATTGTATACCAGCCAGGGTACAGGCACTGTGCCAGGCATTGAGCTTGGGTACAGAGGTACGAAAGCGTACTTGCCATTAAAGAACTCAGATTCTAGTGGAAAGACGAAGGAGTGAAGAGATAATTACAAAATAAGATTGGTAAATGCTATGTTAGAGAAATTAACAAGTGTTATGGGAACACAGGGAAGAAGGTAGTAACAGGCTTATAGGATGACTACATTTATCAACAAGTGAGCGCCACGCAGGAACAGTGAAAACAACATAAATTTCCTGTCTTTACGAGTTTTACATCCCAGCGAAGGAGACAGTAATAACAAAAAAAAAGATGTAATATCAGGATTCAGGATGATGTTATAGAAGGGGGGTTTGCTTTAGATCTGGAAGGGTAAATAGGTAGGTGTTAGTGAAAAACGACATTCCAATCTTTATAAAACCCTCTCCCTAAAAAGAAACACCCTAAAAACCTAAACACGGGTGGACAGATGGCTGGAGAGGAGGGAGGTGGGAGACAGGAATGGGTGAGACAGAGCATAAAATATTCCGAAAGGGAGTTCTTAGATGCAATGGGAGGGATAGCAGGCATTCCCCCCATCTCCCATCCCTCCCCCCTCTCCCCAAGTTTGGAAGAGCATCCATTCATTGGTTGTCAAACCCAGAAAGGACATTAGAGGTAAAAATAAATGTGCTCCCTTGCTTTACAAATCCTATCTAATGAAAGAGTAATATGCAAATTGACCATCACTCCAACACATAAGATGGCCTGCAGGGGATGGCAGTTG
>NW_006292095.1:4517509-4517779 GCF_000327345.1 Myotis davidii | reverse complement strand
ACAGTCCTGGATTGTGAGAGGGATGTCCGACTGTAGGCCCGATCCCGGGCTGTCAGACATCCCTCCAGGGGTCCCAGATTGGAGAGAGTGCAGGCTTGGCTGAGGGACAAACAACCCCCATGTACGAATTTTGTGCACCGGGCCTCTAGTGAAGAAATAATCCGGAGGGGTGAAGACATTGTCCCAATTCACCCAGCTAATCTGGGGTAGAACCAGGATCAACCCAGTTTTCTGTAGAACTCAGCCCAGGCCCACTCCTGCCCCCGTGAG
>NW_006292095.1:4506370-4516905 GCF_000327345.1 Myotis davidii | reverse complement strand
CGCCCGCGGGGGGGCAGGGACTCTGGGGTCGGCCTGGTGGGACATCCCGCCCCGAGCCCTGCTGGTGGCGCGTCCGGCCCGGACCCCACCGCGACTACAGCGCGCCCAAGGGGGGCTGCTGTCCTGCTCCCCTTCTCGCTGCGCGGGTGCGAGAAGAGGACCTCGAGTGTTCCAGCCTCGGGGCAGCAGGAAAACACAGGTGTCCTAAAGAGCTCCGAGACGTTCGGGAGTCAGAGCTGCTTGTAGGGAAGGAGGAAGATGAGCATGGGAATCGAGTCTCCAAGATACCAGCTCGTCCTCTCCGTCGGGGGCCCAGGGGTTTGGGGTCCAGGGGTTTGGAGGCAGTGTAGCTGCTTACAAGGGCTCCCTCTCTGCTTGTTTGTTCCGAGGGCTTCGTGGTGATGTCAGAGAAAGGGCTGTATTGTACCCGCAGCAACTGGGCTTTTGTTCTGGGACCGCAACAATTGGGGACACCGAGTGCTGAAATGCAAGCTGCGAAGGGACAGTTTTAGAGAGTGATTAGAGCAAGTCGCAGGGTTTGAAAGATGGCCATTCCTCTTGCCAGAGAACGAGTGCGTTGACAGCTATTTATTTAAGAACCCAAGCAATCTTTGTTGAATTTTAAAAAAAATGTAGCCGAAACCGGTTTGGCTCAGTGGATAGAGCGCCGGCTTGTGGTCTGGGGGGTCCCGGGTTCGATTCCGCCTGGGGGCGTGTGTCTGGGTTGCGGGCACATCCCCGGTGGGGGATGTGCAGGAGGCAGCTGATCGATGTCTCTCTCGTCGATGTTTCTGGCTCTCTATCTCTCTCCCTTCCTCTCTGTAAAAAATCAATAAAATATATTTAAAAAAATGTAGAGTGTGAGTCTTGGAGGTGAGGTAACATCAAGAAATCCACAGTATTTGAACTCAGCCAATACCAAAGCTGTTTAGTTTGAGAGAGAGACACTTGGCCATCACATATAGGCAGCCTACGCCACCGGAGGGCTTTTGGATCATATTTTCAAGGCAAAGTTGCTTCCTGAATGTCCAAACGGTAGATGTGTTAGTTGTGTCTCCTGATGTTTAGGTATGATCGCTGAACTAAATTTGGTTCAGGCAGTTTAAGAATAACTGAGACTGATTGAACATATAAAATGTGGGAAACCCGGTTCTAAATACTGGATTATTTAATCCCAAACACGGAGTTAGTTTCTCCTATTGCCTCCTTTGACTGGTGAGGAAACCAGCGCAGAGAGATTAAGTGACCTGTCCAAGGTCACACAGCTAGATGGTGCACACAGGTTGCTTAAATCCCCAGCTGGGCTGCAGCTGCCTCCTACAGGAGAGGTGGGACTATCTTGGGAAACAACCTTCTATCTCTGCTGGCAGAATACGCCCCATTTTTTCTTCAGTTCTTCCAGAATAAGGGAGAAATCAGAATTAACAGTGCTTAAGACCAAATCAGAGGAAAGTGCCAAAGTTGATTTAACTTAAAAAACATTTATTGATTTCAGAGAGAGGAAGGGAGAGAGAGAGAAACATCGATTTGTTGCTCCACTCATTTATGCATTCATTGGTTAATTCTTGTGTATGCCCTGACTGGGGATCAAACCTGTAACCTTGGCATATCAGGACAACACTCTAACCTACTGAGCTACCTGACCAGGGCTGATTTAACTTTTTAAAAAATATATATTTTATTGATTTTTACAGAGAGGAAGGGAGAGGGATAGAGAGTTAGAAACATCGATGAGAGAGAAACAGCGATTCAGCTGCCTCCTGCACACCTCCTATTGGGGATGTGCCCGCAACCAAGGCACATGCCCTTGACCAGAATCAAACCTGGGACCCTTCAGTCCTCAGGTCAACGCTTTATCCACTGAGCCAAACTTTTAAAAAACAAACGTAAGATCAGAAGAACACTGAGATGAGGTTAAGAGTTTTGTGGGCCGATAGCCCTGCTCCTTAGTGTCCACAGGCTGTTCTGAGGATGACATAAGATCATGTATATATGAATAGCAAGTTACAGTTTTATCTCTGAGCAATATATTGTTTAGCCAAGGATAAAAATTAACTATTTAATGTTTGTGAACATGTGGCAGGTTTTATTGTATAACTTGAAAGTAAATAGTGGAACCACTCACTAATAGCGTGCTGAAGAAATGAACGCAGTGCTTCCTGTGTAGGGTTGTTAAGGTGCGGAATTCAATTCTCAGTTCTTAAATTATCCAGTGGTTTGGCAAGAGATAGAGGATCTCTCTCTCTCTCTAATGTGTTTTCACGTGTACCTATATATTTAGCAAAGCTTACCTAAAAAGATCAACATAGAAGTTCATCGTTGGTCTTACTCACTTGGGAATAAAGCCTGGGAATGCCCTACACTACTCAAGTGAATACATTAAGAAGCACATAGCCCTAACCGGTTTGGCTCAGTGGATAGAGCGTCAGCCTGCGGACTGAAAGGTCCCAGGTTTGATTCCGGTCAAGGGCATGTACCTTGGTTGCAGGCACATCCCCAGTGGCAGGGGGTGCAGGAGGCAGCTGATTGATGTTTCTCTCTCATCAATGTTTCTAACTCTCTATCCCTCTCCCTTTCTCTCTGTAAAAAATCAATAAATATATATTAAGAAAAATATCAGTAGAAAAAAAAAGATGAAGAAGCAGCACATAATGCCCGGCTGGTGTGGCTCAGTTAGTTGGGCATCGTCCTGTGCACCAAGAGGTTGCCAGTTCGATTCCCAGTCAGGGCACATGTCCAGGTTTCGGACTCAAACTCCAGTGTGGGTGGAGGGATGTAGGAGGCAGCTGATTGAGATCCCTTCCTTTCTCTCTATAAAAAAAAATAAAAACATATTTTAAAAAAATAAGATTTTTTTTAAGAGCACATAAGTGCACAAAAGCTGTGTACTCATTAGAGTGTGCAGGCTATGCTTAATGTGACGACCCTGCAAACCACTTGGTATGGAGCTGGTGAAAGTCTCTTTAGAATATGATTTCATGCCTGTAATATACATGAAAAGCAAAAAGTATGTTTTTTGTCCAAGGCCTGCCTTGTTCAGATGGACAAGCCACAAGTCTCTCCAGGGTCAAAGAAAGTAGGGGATTCATTGTTAATGTCACTCCCGCTGCAGATTTCCTGCCGGACATGTGGCTGTCGGATAACACTGGCCTCAAGGAAGTTCTGCTCAGGCTGTTGCATTTTCAAAATCTATTGTTCCTTTTTAAAGTAGATACATAAATACATGAAACTCACAAGTAAAGCACTAATGTTGGCATTTATCTTTTGAAAGAGAAATTATGTTTCAGGATGTTCCCACCGTACGTTTCAGAATAATTTAATCCAGTACTAAATGTAACCAGATAAACCTCTAAACAGAGCTCCATTGTGAAATATAAACAAGTAGGGATGTCTGATTTTAAGATGAAGCTCAACATTTTTAAATATTGTAGCTGTCTACTTTCCCCAGGCCCAAGGAAACAAGCGAGCTGGCTTTGGTAAGAGCTAGGGGAAATTTCTCTTCATTTACTCGGGGAGCCTGCCTGCACAATGTGGTGATTAAATGCAGAAGCTGGAGAATGAGGCTGGCTTGGGTTGAAATTCCAACTAGATTGCATGCTAACTTAGTTCAGGAAGCTTTGGAAAGTAATCATGTAACTCTTGGGCAAATGTCTGCATCTTTAAAATGTCAATAATAACCACAGCTGCTTTTTAAAGTGGTATATATGATTAGTGCAAGGCCTGGTTATCATGAACACATTCACATGTACATGTACCTATAAAGCAGATGCTATGCTAGGTTCTTTGGGATATGTGTAAATTGGCCTTTTGATTGTTTTTATTTCTCAAAAAAAAAAAGCTTCATTTTGAAATTTGCTTTCTGGCTTCGTACTTGTGCCTTCAATGCTTCCACACGATTTTCTGCTCAAGATGCTTGATCCTGTCACAGACACATTGAGCACACGTTAGACAACCTCATTAGAGTTTAGGCCTTGCCGCACGAACTCTGCGAAGCTGACAGAGGCATGTGTAGATTTTGATGCTTCCCCAGCCTTCTTGGTATAAAGGTAAACAGTTCTATTAGTGGGCTCGGGGACACCCTGGTTTTGCAGAGACCGTGTTGTAGGACAGCCTCCGATGGCATGTCAAAAGCTGGACCATTCTGAATGTCTGCACTTCCAGTCCTGGGAAGAGGAGATGTGTATTGTTGAGGAAGGCAGCATCTCCATTGAAGAGGTGGACCTGTGTACAATTCAGCAAGGCGTCTTACAGAAGCAGTTTTCTCCTCCCTTAATTTCCATTCCCCAGAAAGATCAAGAGGATGGACATGTGTTGGGAGAGAAGGCAGTTTGGTGAAATGTTTGAAAGCACGGATCCCGTAGTTGATTGTTTTCAGCAATGTGTCCAGGGCGGGTTTCCTAAGAGCAGCACATCATCTGCTCTTAGGAGAGCATAGAGCAGAGTCTATTATTCATTGGGGAATGCGGTGGGTAACTCATTCATCTAGTACTTGTTGAGCTTGTGTGCCTGGTAAGATGTGCACCTGTTGTCAGCTCTTACTAAGTTTCTGGTCCCATCTGTGTTTGCATTTGGAACATAGCATAATGGAGTAGGTCGGTGGCAAAGTCAGGGAGGGATTCTGAGGGCTGGAGTGTTGCTGCTGTGAACGCTTCCGATCGTGTGAATTAAATGCAGGTTCGGCAACGTTCTGGTGAACTTCAAAGTCAGCAACAGCTAAGCCGAAGTGCCTCTTGATGGGCAAGTCGCTGTGGGACAGATGTCCCTGACACGAAGAGGGAGGCGCTGGCTTTGAAGTTTCAGACACAGGAAAACATGACTCAAAATAAGTAAACTTCGGGAACAATATTTCTGAAACCTATTGCTTTCAAGTTCGCAATATTGTTCACCGCCTTCTCACCGCACAATTTTTATTGTCATGAGAAACATTTACATTCCCAATTGCTAGAGAAAATTTAAAATGTCCATGTAAAATGTTTTAGTGTACGATTAAGAGAGAGATTTAGAGGAAGTTTGTGGCAAAAACCCAGAAAAACCAGCTATATAAAGAAAAGTTCAGTGAATTATAGTGTTTAACTTGGAGGAGGAACTTGAGAGATGTGGAAATATATATATATATATATTTTAAGGGATGTTGGCTGGCTCCATCTCCAGGGAAGCCAACCCAAAAGGAAATGGTTTTAATTACACGACAAGGGAATTGTTTGTGTGTGAATGTTGAAGTTAGATATCATAACTTCTAGACTGTGAGGGGAGTTGAAGTAGTAAGAGAGTTAATACGGGAAGAAGAATCCTACTCTGAAAATCCCGAAAAGGTTAAGATAGATACTCTATCAAGGATTGAAATTCTAAGGGGGTTCAAGTGTAGTTTTGTCCCACAGTTTCTTCCTTGTTTTAGCTTCAGTGGCCAACTGTGTCCCCCCCACACCTCCATCCCATAGCTTCTCACAGCTGGTACGTGTGTTAAAAATCAAGAAGAGAAAGGGGCGGAGGGAAAGGGGCACAGTTGCTGGTATCCCGAGCTAGCGAAGAAGATTATCTAATGTCTATGTTGGTTAGCAGCCAGAGTGGGCTGCAGGAGGATGAATTTGTTAACCCAAGGCCAGGAAGTGACCGGTAGTGTCTTGAATGGCCGTGGAACACGGAGATCCATCTTCCGAGGAAGCTCACTGTGGCTATTGTGGGCTGCTATTTCTTTGCATTTTTTTATTGTGGTAAAATATCTATAACAAAAGATTCACCATTTTAATCATTTTTAAGTGTACAAGTGGCAGTAAGTACATTCACAGTATTGTATGACCATTACAACTATCCATTTCCAGAACTGTTTCATCACACCAACCAGAAACTCTGTACCCAGGGAACATTAGCTCCCGTTTCCCCTCCACTGGCCCCTGGTAACCTTTGTTCTACTTCCTGTCTTTATCTGCCTATAAGCCTTTCCTATAAGTGGGATCATACAACATTTATGTGTCTGGCTTACTTAACTTAGCATAATGACCTCAATGGTTCATTCACATTGTAGCATGTATCAGAATTTCCTTCCTGTTTATGGCTGAGTAATATTCCATTACTAGCCATAGTAGAGGCCCGGCACACAAAATTTGTGTACAGGTATGGTCACTAGGCCTGGCCTGTGATCAGGGTGATCTTCCCTGGCTGCCGGAAGCTGCCCCCCACCCCTGGTTCCCCGTTTGCCATCGGGTGATCAGAGCCTGATGGCTGGGGGGTAGGGGCCTAGAGGTTGGCTATTCCTGCCTGCTTGCTGGCCCTGCCCCTGGCACAGGTCACCTTCTGTGTGTGGGGCTACTGGCAGGGTGGGGGCCTTGGCCTGTCGCTGCCCACGGCCCCTGCCACCAACCTCCAGTTCCCCATTCGCCATCGGGCAATGGGAGCCTGCCTGCTGGGGAAAGGGACCGAGAGGTGGTCAGTGCACCTCATAGTGACTGGTTGAGTGGTCGTTCTGCATTAAGGTCAATTTGCATATTACCCTTTTATTATATAGGATGTATATATTCATTTGTTGATGGACACTTGGGTTACTTGGGTTGCCTCCACCTTTTGGCTACTGTGAATAGTTCTGCTATGAACATGGGTGTGCAAGTATCTTGAGTCCCTATTTTCAGTAAATGCCTAGGAATGAAATTGCCAGATCATACGGTAACTCTATGTTTAACTTTTTGAGGTACCACCAAACTGTTTTCCACTGGACTTCAACATTTCACATTCTCACCAGCAATGCATGATGGTTCCAGTTTATCCACATTCTTTCTAAATTTGTTATTTTCTGAGGTTTTTTTCTTTTTAAAAAATTAATAGCTATCCTAATAGGTGTGAAGTGGCATCTCATTTTGCTTTGATTTGCAAAGAGGCACACCGATGTGCTGCAAGAATTTGTAAAACATACAATATCTGACTATGTAGTCAGGGGCACTGACCTCATTTCCCTTAGATTGTCAAATAAAAAAAAATTACAACAGCCAACACAATAATAGCCATCTGATGTGAATGAATCAATGTTATACCTATTTTTTTTCTATCAGATCAGCAAAAAACATATTTTTTGGTGGGTGCAGAATTTTGGTAATTAGTTTTTGTGTGCCACGAGATGAAAAAGGGTGAAAATCACCACCCTACTGATTAGTGATGTTGAACGTCTTTTTGTAGTGTTTTGGCCATTTCTGTATCTTCTTTGGAGGACTGTCCATTCTCCAAATGTTCCAAACTTTGCCCAGTTTTGAAATAGGTTGTTTGTCTTGTTGTTGTTGAGTTATATGAGTTCTTTATATGTTCTGGGTAGTAATTCTTTATCAGATATGTGATTTGCAAATATTTTCTCTCATTCTGTGGGTTGCCTTTTACTGTGTTGATACTGTCCTTTGAGGCAGACATGTTTTTAATTTTGATGAAGTCCAATTTATATATTTTTCTTTCTTTGCTTTGGGTGTTACACCCAATAAATCATTGCCGTTCTCAGTGTTGTGAAGATTTTCCCTTATGTCTTATTCTAAGAGTTTTAGCTCTTAATTTTGGACCTTTTGTCTATTTCGAGTTATGTTTTGCAGGTGGTGTAAGGTAAGGGTTTCTTCAATCTTTTGCATGTGGTTCCAGTTTTCCCATCATCATTTGTTGAAAAGATTATCCTTCCCCATTGAATGGTTTTGCCATCTTTATTGAACATCAATTGAGCATATATGTGAGGGTTTATTTCTGGGTTTTCAGTTCTATCCCATTGATCTATATGCCTATCCTTCTGCTGGCACCACACTGTGTGAAATATGGGCTGGTGGTGTCAGGGGCCTGTCATATCTGAGGAATGGTGAGGATTGGAGGTAGGATGGATGTGGGATGGGCTTGGGGGGGTGTGGGGTCTGGGAGGCCGTGAGGGAGGGGGGGACTGGGAGGCCGTGAGGCTGGAGAGGTAGGTGAGGGCTGAGTGCTGAGGTCTTTGTGGTCATGTGGGAGTTTGGACTTAACTCCAGGAGCCACCGAAAAAAGTTTCTAGCTGAGGGGTTGGCCAAGCCCCCATGGCAGTCCTGGACTGAACTGGGGAGAAGGATTTTCACAGACAAGTATTCTCTCAACCAAATGGGGGAGGGGGGGTGGTGCCTGGAACCACAGCATCTTGTCATTCTCCAGCACCTCAGTGCCTACCCCAGGCAGCGCATTCAGGGCCTAGATTTTCCTGTTTCAGCATCTTACCTTGTCTTTATTGTTGTGTATTAGCAATTCAGTAGCATGTAAAAATATTTTCATTTTTCCAATTTTCCAAACTTTCTATAGCAAACATATATTCCTTTTATAATCATAAAGTGCTTTGAAAAAATCTGAAAATTTAGAAAACCCCCCAAAAAGTAAAAAAAATTAATAATCCATTATCTCATCACCCAGAGAGATTCAATAGCTTGCTCAAAGTCTCACAGCTAGAGTGACACAATTGAGATTTAAATCTAGATAGCCTGAGTCCACAGACCTATATGCCTAGCTGTTGTGTTATGTAAATCGGTTAACCCTTAGCCACCATTTTTGTTTTGGGGAGAGATGTTTTTAGTGAACTTTTAATTTTAGAACAGTTTTAGATTTATAGAAAATTTAAAGCAGATATACTGAGAGTCCCTATAGATTCTACAAGCAGTGTCCCCTATTATTAACATCTTATATTAGAATGGTACTTTCGTTACAATTAATGCAACCATCATTGGTATATTATTAGCAACTAAAGTCTATACTATATTCAGAGGTCCTTAGTTTTTACTTGATATTCCTCTTCTTTTTCAGAATATCACATTACATTTCCTTTTTCATATAAATCAACCTATCAAGTTTTCCTTTGGGGTTTCTTGCTCTGCCTTTGGGCTTCATAAGTTCATCCCCATCCCAGGAGGAGATAACTTTTTTCTCCTAGTTGTTTTATGAATTCATTCTCATTATAACAAACTACTTACTCTATCTGAAATGTCTTGACTCACTAATTAAGGTGAGGCTTTAATTTGTTCTTTTTCAAAATAGCTAACCAGTTACTCCAGTGCTAGTTTGAGGTGTTAAACAATCCGTTCTCTTCCCACAGATTTGCGATACCATTTTTAAAATTCGGTATTACAACTGCTTTCCTTCTGTCCAATCCTTGATGGTTTTTCTCTTTCCATCCTCATTCACTCAACTGCACTGTTATGTTCTGGCACGGTGAATATGATTTATTATTTATGTAGGAATTTACAGCAGAGGGAAGCCTTTTGAAATGTCCAAAATCTAATAAAAATGTTAATAGTATTAGGCACAGGACATTTGCCAGTCAGATGAGGGGAGGTGACCTTGTGAATGGAGCTTGAGAAAAAAGGACATTCATGACTGAGCTTTTCTCATGGATTTTCCATTGACCCAGACTCCAGGGTTTCCTGTATGGAAACATGGTGCCTTCAGATACTCTCAGGTCACCTGCAGGCTTTGTTAGGCTTACACTTTTCATGTACAGTCTAGGCCAGGGGTGGGCAAACTTTTTGACTCGAGGGCCACAGTGGGTTCTTAAACTGGACCGGAGGGCCGGAACAAAAGCATGGATGGAGTGTTTGTGTGAACTAATATAAATTCAAAGTAAACATCATTACATAAAAGGGGATGGTCTTTTTTTTTTTTTTTTTTAGTTTTATTCATTTCAAACGGGCCAGATCCGGCCCTCGGGCTGTAGTTTGCCCACAGCTGGTCTAGACTTTATTTTTATGGTAATATATAAAGATTTCTAGCAGATTTATATAAGGAATGGCAAATGATAAACCTCTATTCTCTCCTCCCCCTGTAGCTTCCACTTCTACCTGTGGCGACTTGGTAACCTTGGAGAGTGAGAGCACCCCTCACTTTCACATGTCTTTATCCTCAGAGTTCTTACTTTTAAGAATATTTTGGATATAATTTTTTTGGCCTATACATAGTACAATTTCACCTTGACCGATCTTGTGGTATGTCTGCAGCAAATGTTATTAATAACAATTGTAGGCAGAAGAAATTATTTTTGGCTTCGGGGTATTACATAGAAGCTTTAGAGTCATAGCTATTTTCTGAAAGCAGAATAGTTCTGTTTCTAATATAATCCACACATCTGTCTTATACCGCATATCCCCATAAAAGTCTGACAGCATGTTATGTCACTGAGGAGAGCTCCCAGGAATCTTGCAAAGATGCTTTGCTTTAGAGCAATAGCTCTTAAAACTTCTTTGGACCACAGATGCCCTAATCATATAATAAAACTTTTATAGACTTTTTCCAAATGAAAACACACATACACATACCCAATACATAAAAGTTATGAGTGTCAGATATCCTGCAGCCTACGCATTCTCTCATTTAATTACCTCATGGACCCTGTGAAGTATGGCTTATTTTCTCCATTTTGGAGATGACTAAACTGAGGCCTGGAAAAGTTGCGAAACCAAGGCCACAGAGCTGCTAAATGGTAGAGCTGGGATTCCAGTCCAGTGGACCTGGCTGAAGCAGAGGAAACAAAATTACCAGCCACTTCCAAAGCGGGTCTGCCACAGAGGCAA
>NW_006292095.1:4504744-4506266 GCF_000327345.1 Myotis davidii | reverse complement strand
TGATAACAGTTTCAGGAAAGTAAATGTTTGAGAAAGCATTGTCCAACCCATCCTGTAGGTAAATACCTATGTACTGTATTGCGTTTACACAGAGCAGGTAGAACGCCTCTCCTGGGTTTCTTTGCTGCATTACTTGTGCCTGAATCTTGCTTAAATTTTACTTTACTAACAACTGCAAAATTTTATGTTTCTATGGCTACATAAAAATTGTTCCTAAATAGTAGTTGGAGAAAACAAAACGAGGACGGGCTTAAATGGGAAGCAGACTGACATTTTACCTGCCAGACATCTTCTTCTAGGCGTTTCTCTGAGCCCAATAGTGTCTGCCTGTCTCTGTCCCGCCCCCTGTTCCCGCCTTTGCCTTTTCAAACCTTTGAATTCACTGGTTTCCCCATGTGGGAAGCCATGGTTCCTTATAAATGTCCAGGGGCCCGTAATGATGACATTTGGGAACACAAGTCAAGTTCTGAGTAACATGGGCCACCTTTACAGTTTATACCCCAAATGGAAGTTCGCAGGTTGCCTTGAGGACAAGATAGAACTAAGATGTGTGCCCAGATTTCAGGGGTAACTGACAATAGCGGGGAGAAAGAGAGACAGAGATAGTAAGTAGAGTCCGGAGTGGGCCTCTCTCACCTGTTGTCTACCCGCTTCCAGCTTCTTGCCAGGTAAAAGGCGCTGTTCTCCAGTCCTCCCACCAGGGGGCGCCAGCCACCATCTGCTTAGCGTTGTTTTTGGTTTTGGTTTTTGGGGGTTTTTTTTTTCTGGGTTTTTTTTTTGGCTGAAATTAGCCTGAGGTGAGCAAGATTTTCTTCAACCAACTCTGTTGCTGGATGGGCTAATGTGAGAAAGTCATCTGATACTGATTTAGGAGAAGAGATTAGATTAGGGAATGAAGAAGGATGAAATTTAATATTTTGATACTTCTGCTTCTTTCTGCCGGCTAGGATCCTACCTTGCATGGCTGTGTTGCTTCTCTTCACTCCTCCAAATCGCATGGTTCGCATATTTTTGTGTGGCTTCTGATTAGTTGGAACTCTTCATCCTCCTTCCTGGTGCTCGTTGGTGCTCACTGGCTGAATCCTGGCATAAACACCCTGTGTTGGATGCAGAGAAGGCTCATTGTGACTTTTTGTATCTGCCGAAAGATAAATCTTAAAGAAATTCTCTTTAAAAGTTTGAATTTGCGCCAGAACTCTCTGGTGCCCTCTGGTGGCTGCTGAAGCTCCCCGCTGGGAAATGTGTCCGTTCAGGTTTATTCACTAAGAGGAAGGGGAGACTGGTGCTCCCCGCCCAGCAGGATGCAGAGCCTTCCCTGACAGAGTGGGTTACCGCGGCTCCTGAGGCATATTCTTCAGACGCCAACACCCAACACTCCAATGCTTACTGGACTGGCTCTTCCAACATCTCTTTTTCTCGCCTTAGAGCAGCGGTTCTCAACCTGTGGGTCGCGACCCCTTTGGGGGTCGAACGACCCTTTCACAGGGGTCGCCTAAGACCATCGGAAAACACATATATAATT
>NW_006292095.1:4500995-4504626 GCF_000327345.1 Myotis davidii | reverse complement strand
TGTGGGAGGTGTGTGTTTATGCACAGGTGTATGTGGGAGGGGTGTGTGTATGTGCACAGATGTGTGTGTGGGAGGTGTGTGTGTATGCACAGGTGTGTGTGTGGGAGGTGTGTGTTTATGCACAGGTGTATGTGGGAGGGGTGTGTGTATGTGCACAGATGTGTGTGTGGGAGGTGTGTGTGTATGCACAGGTGTGTTGTGGGAGGTGTGTGTTTATGCACAGGTGTATGTGGGAGGGGTGTGTGTATGTGCACAGATGTGTGTGTGGGAGGTGTGTGTGTATGCATAGGTGTGTGTGTGGGAGGTGTGTGTGTTTGTACACAGGTGTGTGGGTGTGTGTTTGTGCACAGGTGTGTGTGTGTGTGCACGAGCATGCGCCTGTGCTGCCAGCCCTGACTTTCCCTCAGGTTCTTCCTCACAAGCCGTGGCAGTCGCACACACAGAGATGTCAGAAGGCGATGGTTTCCCCCGCGGAGCCAGGCTCCACTCAGGGCTGTGCCGTGTGTCTGGGACAGAGTGTGAATGCTCTCGCTGACAGCATCCCCTCCCAGATGGCTCACGCTCTGCACCAGGCGGAGGCTTCCTGACGCTGCATTGCTCATCGGCCGGAAGCTGTCTCCCCGGGGGCAGCAGCTCTCTGCCTTCCCGGTACAAAATCTAGAGGGGCGTGTGGACTGGGGTTTGCGTTTCTCTCCTGCAGTCAGAGCGTCAGCAGCCTTGGATTCCCCCTCGTCCCCCCTCCCATGCACGCTTCTCCCTCTCCCTGTCACATTGCTTCCTTTTTTGGTCATCCTGGAGCTTTCCTCAGCATTCATCCCTGGAGGAGGCTTGGGACACAGCAGCCCTTGCATTGGGCTGTCCATAACGGGTCCGTCTCATGCGTCGAGTTCAGAGAGCATATGCAGGTCCCGCGGTGTGCCTTGCCCCAGCTGAGTCACTCGATAGACGTTTTTCAATGAGCGGATTTAATTAAAGTGTGGATGCTGAAGATAAAGCCATTCTGAATATCTTACTGAAGAAAAAAAAAGTCAGCATCTAAAGGGGGAGAAGAAAGATTCCAGCACAATATTTTGACACTTTAATATCCGAGTTAAATAACGTGTTTAAATTTGGCTGCTGCTGAGGGAGTGAATTCTGGGAACATCGGAGGCAGCTTTGTACCAAACAGATGGACCAGGGGTGGCGGAATGCGGCTGGAGAGCGGTGCCACACGGTCTCCGTGTGCCCATTCCTGGCACCAGCAGCCTGGGAACTGTGTCTACCAGCCGTCATTCCGTGAGGCTTACAAAGCATTTACAATAAAGGGATTATTGAACCAAGAGGCCAGTGACGAATGGGAGTGCCCATCATGTTGGCTAATCCCAGTGCAGACACACATTTCTGCATCCACTGTCCGCAGATACCGCTGAGCGGACTCTGCCTGACCCTGGGGGAGCCTGCTGGCTGCGCTGCAGTTGGCTGGGTAGAGGCTGCTTCTCCTGCAGCGGCTCCTGTGGCAGCTTTTCATCTGTCTCCCTCCCTGAGGACGCTACCCTTCTTCAGGATCCTGCCAAAAGGCCCCAGATTTGTTACAGAAAATGGAGGGGTCGTGGTGAAAAGTGTAGAGAGATGATCAGGAAACATATATAGGCTGCTTGGGCCCTGTGCCCTGTGCTGCACCAGTGTTCTCGGGTGGGAGGGATGGGGGGTGGCTGGTGGAGTGGGCGGACTGCTGAGTTAGGCCTGAGTCACTTTCCCACCCGTGCATCAGGAGCCACAGCATGCCTCCTGCATGCCCCACACTGGGGATCGAGCCCAGGACCCTTCAGTCCACAGGTCGACTCTCTATCCACTGAGCCAAACCAGCTAGAGCTTAAAATAGTTTTAAATTTTTATTTACTTATTATTATTATTATTATTAGAGAGAGAGAAAGGGTGAGATTCATTGTTCCACTTATTTATGCATTTATGGTTTGATTCTTGTGTGTGTCCGGACTAGGGATTGAACCTGCAACATTGGTGCAAGTGGGTCGACACTTTAACTAACTGAGCTGCCAGGCCAGGACTAAAATATTTTAAAAACAAACCACGATGTTATTTGTATACAAAAGAATTCTTTGCTTTATCAAATAGTTCCTGTTGCCTTTTAAAATGAGGTCCATTGGGTGGGGAGAGTTGTGTCTGTTAAGTAAGAAACATTTAAATCTGTGAAGGACTTCTGTGAGTTTATCTGAGACATTCCAACGATAAGTTATCATCGATGCAAAAAGACAGTAGGCTCAGTGAAGGTAAAGACTGACCTCTGTCAGGGAAGATACCCGCCTAGGACATGACTACTCACCATAAAATGATTTTTAATTTAAAGTTTTAATTTCAGGCCGTTCTTTGTGGTTACTTACTAGTAAGTCTCTGAGTTTTCAAGGCCGCCACCCAGGCTTTCCTCCCTGAACTGGTCAGGTTAGCATGAGGCCCCTTTTCGCCCACATGTCTTCATTACACATAGCGAGTGTGCGTACCCTTCAGCGTTGGGGACAAAGCTAGAATTCACGCTTCCCACCCAAGAGTCATGAGTCCTAGTGCAGGCTTGGTGCCCGAGTACTCTCCAGGCTGTGCTTAATGACTCAGGAACTCATCTGCTCGTCCGAAAACCAGGAGACTGGGCCCAGGGATCTCTGGCAGAGGTCCATCCCAAGTAAAGATTCCTCTGGTCTGTGAGACCTGGGGTTGATGCTTAGGTTTGGAGTCAGTGACATTACTTGTTCAGAAAACAATTTAAAACAAATACATTCTGCTCGGTCCTATCTATGCCTTGGCCAAAGGAAATAGAAAACACAGATGCTATGACTACGCTGTGGGGCTAAAAAAATACTTTTCCTCCCATCTTCTAAGTTCTTCTAGCTGAGCTAATAATCAAGTTAACAGAGACCGATTAACAGGAGAAAACCTAATTTTAACACACGCACATGGGAAATTCACATAAGCATGAACATTCCAAAGATAGTGAAGCAAAATTGGGTACATTTGTCATTTTGTATGAAGGAGGAGGGTGGGATTTTAGATGTCAAGAGGGAACACGGGCGATTTAGAGGTACTTGAGGAAGAGCAGAACACACATGGAGGGCAAATTCTTGCTTCGATGGGACACAAGGGATGATATAGCTACCAGGCCCCTTCCCGGAGCTCTCCCATCCACCATACTCAATTCAAATTAGGCTGAGGTGAACATCTGAACACTTCCTTTCCATCTGAGTCTCTTGGGCAGGCAAGGAGGGTCAAACATTCTTTCTGCATCTTTTATTTCCTAGTAACCACTTAAACTCAACAACTGAAAGAGTAGCTTTAGGGTGGCAAAACTTTAGTCCCCTTCAATATCATACATGATGAGGTACTGAGAAGAGAAGTAAGGAAAACCTTGCATATAATAGTTCTGTAATACAGCAAAATAACTTGGTAAATTATGAGTCAAGAAGAAAACAACTTCTAAAAACATATTTTGTGGGTAAGTGCTAGAAAAGATCACCAACACCCGTTAGCATTAAAACCAAACAACAAAAATGATTAATTCATTTATAGAATGTGGGTCTTTGAATTGGGAAAGTACTCATTTGTTAGACAGTATTTCTGGACTTCTACAATCATATTATTTTCTCCC
>NW_006292095.1:4490018-4491429 GCF_000327345.1 Myotis davidii | reverse complement strand
GGGCTAAAAAAATACTTTTCCTCCCATCTTCTAAGTTCTTCTAGCTGAGCTAATAATCAAGTTAACAGAGACCGATTAACAGGAGAAAACCTAATTTTAACACACGCACATGGGAAATTCACATAAGCATGAACATTCCAAAGATAGTGAAGCAAAATTGGGTACATTTGTCATTTTGTATGAAGGAGGAGGGTGGGATTTTAGATGTCAAGAGGGAACACGGGCGATTTAGAGGTACTTGAGGAAGAGCAGAACATACATGGAGGGCAAATTCTTGCTTCGATGGGACACAAGGGATGATGTAGCTACCAGGTCCCTTCCCGGAGCTCTCCCATCCACCATACTCAATTCAAATTAGGCTGAGGTGAACATCTGAACACTTCCTTTCCATCTGAGTCTCTTGGGCAGGCAAGGAGGGTCAAACATTCTTTCTGCATCTTTTATTTCCTAGTAACCACTTAAACTCAACAACTGAAAGAGTAGCTTTAGGGTGGCAAAACTTTAGTCCCCTTCAATATCATACATGATGAGGTACTGAGAAGAGAAGTAAGGAAAACCTTGCATATAATAGTTCTGTAATACAGCAAAATAACTTGGTGAATTATGAGTCAAGAAGAAAACAACTTCTAAAAACATATTTTGTGGGTAAGTGCTAGAAAAGATCACCAACACCCGTTAGCATTAAAACCAAACAACAAAAATGATTAATTCATTTATAGAATGTGGGTCTTTGAATTGGGAAAGTACTCATTTGTTAGACAGTATTTCTGGACTTCTACAATCATATTATTTTCTCCCCAAAGAAGATAATGTTCTTCATATAATGTCCAGATCCATTCTGCCTGGAAGACGTGGCCTTCGTGGGAACCTAAGTGCTGGCCCCCTGTGTCATTCAGCTTTTTTTGCCCAGACCGATCATCTTTACAGATGCAACCGCCCAATTTCCAGAAAGGCAGTATTACAACTGAAGACATTTCAATAGGGAGAAACGTGGGCTTATCTTGTTTTCGGGATAGTTATTGGAAGATTAAAGCCAGTGATGTGCAGGCAGGCTAAATAGCCACCTCAGACTGAGAGTAAGGAAAGCTGAATTTATCTAAGGAAAAGGGGATAGAGGATGGGACTATCCAAAGGGAAGGGCTGCACAGCACTGAGCCAAAGGGTATTGGGTCCATGAAGGCAGCAAAAATATACTTAGGACAGTGAAACAAGGGAGGGCATAGCCTAGGCTGGGCTGCTTTGGTTCACTGAGAAGTGAGACAAAAGGGGGCCTTGGAGCCAAAACCGGTTTGGCTCAGTGGATAGAGCATCGGCCTGCGGACTGAAAGGTCCCGGCTTCGATTCTAGTCAAGGGCACATGCCAGGGTTGTGGGCTTGATCCCTAGTTGGGGGCATGCAGAAGTCAGTGTTT
>NW_006292095.1:4476538-4489949 GCF_000327345.1 Myotis davidii | reverse complement strand
TAAAATATATTTTTTTAAAAAAAGGGGGGGGGCTTGGAGACAAGTTCAGGGGGTTAGTCCCAGATGAGCTGCTGCTGCCCATTGCTCCCCTGGTTGCATATCTTACTGGGTCCCTTAGACCCCTGTGGGGGGAGAAAAGGAGGGAGGGGATGGCATGGGCATGCTCCTTGGAGGGAGAGGTCACACTGGGTCCTTGGTCCCAGTGTATTTATCTCTCCTCTTGCAGGTGGGAATCTTAGGGGAGCTCTCCAGGGAGTGCTGCTGCCCATTGCTCCCCTGGTTGCATATCTCATAGGGTCCCTTAGAGGTGCCTGTGGGGAAAAATGAGGGGGGAGGGGATGGCATGGGCATGCTCCTTGGGGGGAGAGGGCACACTGGGTCCTTGGTCCGAGTTACCCTGGGGGCGAGGCTCTTGTTTTCCCAATTTTGCCCCTTCTCGGCATCCGGGGCTTTCTGCCCTGGCAAGTTTCTGTATCTGGCCCATCATCCTTGCTCTGCTCATGTCTGTCTAACCGTTATGTTATTGGTGGAAGTGGAGTACTTAGGGCGCCTCGGGGAAAAGAATTTCCTGAGGTCTCCACGGGAGGATGGATTTTTGTGGAAAAGTTTTATTGATGATGTTCCCCACCAAGGTCCCATCCCACTGTGGAAAAAGTCCAATCTTGTCTCCAGTAGGGCCAGGATTAAGGGCATTGCCCAGAGTTTCTGTTCCATATATATTTTTTAAAATATTAACTACTTCCTCAATTGTAAGTCCTGAAGCATCATCCTTGCTTTGCTCATGTCTGTCTAACCGTTATGTTATTGGTGGAAGTGGAGTACTTAGGGCGCCTCGGGGAAAAGAATTTCCTGAGGCCTCCACGGGAGGATGGGTTTTCGTGGAAAAGTTGTATTGATGATGTTCCCCACCAACACCCCATCTCACCGTGGAAAAAGTCCAATCTTGTCTAGGGCCAGGATTAAGGCCACTACCCAGAGTTTCGGTTCCATATTTTTTAAAGATATATTTTTATTGATTTCAGAGAGTAAGGGAGAGGGAGAGAGAAAAACATCAATGATGAGAGAGAATCATCGATTGGCTGCCTCCTGCACACCCCACACTGGGAATCGATTCTGCAACCCTGGCATGTGCCCTCAACTGGGGGGAATCGAGCCTGCAACCCTGGCATGTGCCCTTTAACCCAGAACCCTTCAGCCCACAGGCCAACACTCTATCCACTGAGCCAAACTAGCTAGGATGACACTCTATCCATTGAGCCAAACCAGCTAGGGTGTTTCTGTTCCATATGAAAGCACAGTCCAGTCCAGCACCTGGCCAGCTTAGCTTGTCTATTGCACGTGGGGTCCACATGGCATGGACCAGGTGGCTGCTTAAGGCCACGTGGCAGGCTAGCGCATGGGTGAGTGCAGGTCATGAACAAGAGAGCTCAAGCAAGAGCAAGCAGGAGAGAGAGAGAGAACTCTGTGTGGGGATCTTAACCTTCTAAGAGTTCAAGAGTTCACATGCTGGCCGTGGCTCCACCCTTCTAGATCATTCACTGTGCCCCAGGCCAGACTGACAGGCAAGCACCTTCCCTACATTGCCCTGCCTTCACGGCTCAGCTCCTGTGCTCATTTCCGCTTTGTTTGATCCCTTCCCCCAGTGATCTGCAGGGAGTGGACACCAGCTCCCTGGGGAAGCTGCCCAGATGACCGTGCTTAGAATGTCCGCCTTCCCTTTGCTGCCTTTTCTTCAGTATTAACAGACCAGCTAATTATGACCATAACAGGTAGGCCACCTCACCCACATAGCAGGTTTGAGTCTCGTGGTTGGGGGAATTTTGGCTTTAGGAAAAGGACACTACGGAGATATAAGATGAATTTTTGAAGGAAACCAAATATAATCCTCACCATGATGTGGAATGAAATTAGGGCAGGTTCTTCCTATATCGTTGCCTAAGGGAATTTAGATGCTGAAATGCTCCCCCAAAAGTTATATATAGTTAATGCTGCAGCAAAGAGACCTAACGGTACAATAGTGCGAAGAAGGCAGGCTTTTATTTCTCTCACTGAATAGTCATCGGTTGGTGGTTAGTCTGTAGGCTATTCTGCTGCACCAGGTCAGCCTGGCCTGGCCCCATTTGTCTTGCTGCTTCACCATCTCCCAAGTGTGGGCCTTGTAGGGGAGGAAAAATTTTCCCTTATTCCTTCCCAGGTTCTTTGGCTGGTCTAGCAACATACTACAGATCAACGAGAGAAAAACAAATTTAATTTTGTTTATATGGGATATGCATAAAAATATGAGATCCAAAGGTAGTCAGGCACATTGAGGCTTCTGTGCCATCCCTAAGGAATGGGATGGGGTCTGGGACTTCAAAGGAAAGGAGGGTAACTCGCAGGAAGATAGACGAGCAGATATTTGGTAATTAGACGTTTGCCCTGCCACACAGGTATCTCATATAATAGCTCTCTTTTTGAGACAGATGCCCTACAGGTAGTTCAGGAGGAGGTAAATGTTTTCCTAGGTCTCCTTGGTCTTGATTGGCTTTAGTTCAGAGTCACCCATGTGCCACAGTGGCACACTTTGGGGTGGCATATTCTGCGCCCCTTCATCCTCATCCACACAACAGAAGCTGGCTCACCCCCAGCCTATGGGACGGGGGAAGGAGAGTGAGAGACAAGCAGTTTTCTTTTTAAAGACATTGCCCCAAAGTTGCATGTACCATTGGCTCACATCCCATAGGCCAAAACTGTCACAAGGCCACACCTGGCTGCAGAGAAGGGGTCTAGTTGGGAAATATGGCCTCCAGCTGGGCGGTCATGTGTCCAGCAAAAACTCAGAGGGTTCTTTCACTGGAAAAAATAAGGAAATAATGGGTGTGGGGGGGGGATTTAGACTCTACCATGGTGAGTCTTGTGGAAATTCAAAGGATGAGGGTGTGGAAGGCACACAGGGCTAAAGAAGCATTGCAGTTTTTCTTTTTTATCTTAAAGTGTGTATGTGAGTGTGTGTATTCACTGGTACAAAGGAATAGAGCTATGAGTTCTGTTTCACAATTCATGTAGGACAGCAGTTCTCAACCTGTGGGTCACGACCCTTTTGGGGTCAAACGACCCTTTCACAGGGGTCGCTTAAGACCATCGGAAAACATATATAATTACATATTGTTTTTGTGATTAATCACTATGCTTTTATTATGTTCAATTTGTAACAATGAAAATACATCCTGCATATCAGATATTTACATTACGATGCATAACAGTAGCAAAATTCCAGTTATGAAGTAGCAACGAAAATAATTTTATGCTTGGGGTCACCACAACATGAGGAACTGTATTAAAGGGTCGCGGCATTAGGAAGGTTGGGAACCACTGATGTAGGAGGTATCTCTTGATAATTTTATCAAGTTTCCAGTGATTAAAATTTCTCATTTCCTCCAGGAAGATAGAAGAGGTCAGTGTGACCCCTCCCCTCACTTACAAGTTGAAGCCAGCTGCACTGGTCCTGAGACAGGGCTCTCTCCTGCCCTCTGGGCCAGGCTCAGGCTGAATTTACCGTGAAGCTAAAGGAGCATAAAGTTCAGGACCCCTTACTTGCACAAGTCCCCTCCGAGGTCTCCAGAAGAGCCCTAGCTTTGTGCTCATGAGGTTCTTTAGGATTTATCTTAAAAGGAGCTCCCATTTTTATGGCTCTCCAGGCAAGTGCCTCTGAGTAAAATAGGTGTCACCAGCAGGTCACTCATATTAGATTCACAGGCTGACCACTGGACATTCCTTTCCTTTCCACTCACTGCATGTCACCCAAGCTTGCTTGCTGCTGCTTATATTAATTTCTGGCAGGTCTGGGTTCTCTGTGTAAGAGCCCCCCTTCATTTAGGACTTCCTTGTGACTGTTAGAAAAAAGAGAATCTGCTTGTTCCACTTTCAGATTGGAAAATTAATCTTTTATCAGCCTAAAGCATTATTCCTGAAGTGGCGTTTGTATGTAAGGAAAAGGAGGTGGAGAGATGGATGCGAATATGCACACACACATCATCGTGCATCTAATTTCAAGGAGGTTATGATCTTCTGAGATCCTTCTTTGCTAACCCAGATCAGGAGCCCCTGCTCCAGAAGCTGAAAATGTAGCCAACCTGACCAGTCCATAATAATACCTTCCTTGTGAGACTATGGGGCAAGAGGTTGGGGATGAAATGTAAAGCGCTTAGCATAGTGCCTAATGCAGATTAAGCAGTTACAATCATTCACTTCTCTGTTGGGGTATGGATGATGGGACTAGTTTTTTGGTTGTTATTTTGTTTTGTTTTGTTTTTTTTAATCCTCACCCGAGGATATTTTTCCATTGATTTTTAGAGAGAGTGGAAGAGAGAGGGAAATACAGAGAGAAACATTGATGTGAAAGAGACACATCAATTGGTTGCCTCCTGCATGTGCCCTGACCAGGGCCCAGGCCAGGATCGAGCCTGCAACCAAGGAACATGCCCTTCACCGGAATCGAACCCAGGACCCTTCAGGCCACAGGCCAACATTTTATCCACTGAGCCAAACTGGCTAGGGCAAGTTTCCATGAGTTCCTTAGGATAGAACAATCTCAGCTTTGGTTGCTACTGTTTTCCACAGCCTGTTGATTTGCCCCTTAATTTGAAGGCAAACATTTAAAAACATATTCTTCTTATGTAGCCAAACCTGCGGTCTTTATTTTGTGTGTGATTTCATTAATTACTTCAAAGTATGGACAGTTATCCTTCCAACAGAGCTGTGACAGATTCTGTTGCTTCTAGATTGTTTTCTGCCCATGGTTTGATTTTTACTATTTAGCCATCTAATCCATCTGGAATTTTTCTTAGTATAAACTCTGAGCTAAGGGTTTATTTTAACTTGATCTTTTTCCCCATTCCCAACTGTTGATGAAAGAACATCCAAACCTATAGAAAATGTTTATAAGACTTTATTTGAGCCAACATTTTGAGAACATGACCGGAAGCAAGATCTCAATGGATTGAGAAGATGCTCCAGAGAATGGCAATTCTGCAGTTCTTTTTATGCAGATTACATGAAATCCATTGGTGGTAGATAAGCGGGGGTGGAGGCAAGCAAAGGGGAAATCTCTAGGATTGGATAAAAAGCAAAATGGAGAAACACATTTTTTTTTTTTTACGTTGGTGAGTAGAGGATAGTTAACATTTACAGTCAATAGAGATGGTGTACAGGCAGCAAGATAAAGAGTTTCATGGTCTCCTGCTCTGGTGCCTTCAGTTGTGCCTTTCAGGCACCTGGAAAAGAAAATTATTCTAGCCTTCACCAGTGATGCTCTCCGTGGTTAGAGCACTGGCCTGCCCACAGAAGGGTGTGGGTGCGATTCCTGGTCATGGGCAGGTACCTCAGTTGCAGGTTTGCTCCCGCCCCTGGTCGGGGCACGTGCAAGAGGCAACCAGCCAATGTGTCTCTCTCACATCGATGTTTTTCTCTCTCTCTCTCCCTCCCTCCCTCTCTTCTACTCTCTGAAAAGCAATGGAAAAAATATCCTCAGGTGAGAATTAACAACAACAACAAAATCATTCTAAACTGTCAAAGGTATGGTATCCTAGATGCATAAGAACAATAGACAGGGCTCACTTAAGGTAAAGATTTGACCTTTGCTAAGGAAGCTATAGGCCTTGGACTTGACCACCTGCCGTAACTGCCCAGTTCGGAATTTGGGGTCAGTCCAGCCTAGGTGGTTACTTTCTGTCACTGAGCTTGTCGGGCCTGGCATGTGGCCTCCCGAGCTTGTCAGGTTTATTACATAGCCCCCTTTTCAGTCACACAACCGATTATTCTTCAACCATTTTATTAAATAATCTTTCCTTCCCAACTGCATTGTAACATTTCTAGAAAATCATATGATAAATTCCTATATCCTTTTAAAATATATTTTATTGATTTTTTAGAGAGAGGAAGGGAGAGGGATAGAGAGTTAGAAACATCGATGAGAAACACCGATCAGCTGCCTCCTGCACTCCCCCTGCTGGGGATGTGTCCACCACCAAGGTACATGCCCTTGACCAGAATCAAACCTGGGACCCTTCAGTCTGCAGGCGGACACTCTATCCACTGAGCCAAACCGGTTAGGGCAAATTCCTATATCTTATAAGGTCTTTTTTCTGGGCTTTCTGTTCTATTTTACAAAACAAGGATATGCCTATTTTTGCATAAATGTGTCAATATCTTGTAGACCTAATCTCATTCTTGACTCTTATAAATATTGAAAAATCCTAAGAAAAATTCCCTAAGAATTTTGAATGAAGCTTGCATTGGACCTATACATTAATGGCGCAGTATTGCCGCCATCTTTACAATATTTACTTTTACTAACTAGGAACAGTGTGATGTCTGATGTATTTACTCAGCTAGTTGGTTTAGTTGGTGAATAAATGGCTGATGTTTTAATATTTGGAGTTTTAAAGCAGACACAAAGGAAACAGGCTTCCCCTCTCCCCACTTTGTACTATGACAGAGAACTAAAAGGACATATTTTGCTTCCATTTTCACACACATGTAGTTTCAGAACCAAAAAATGGCAGTTAACCTTTCCCTCTAAACAGATGAAAGCTGGAAGACACAGAAGGCTGCGTCTCATGTCATGGAATTTGCTTCCTAGTTTCCCATCTTTTTATGTCCTAGAAACACAGGCAGATTATTCGTCACAAACACATGAGTTACAGTAATGAAATGCCCCAGCTTCCCAGAGTGAGGATTTAGGTAGAGTGGGTGTCTCAATTATTTTGGAAATCTTTTTGTGGTTTTATTCTTTCTCTTGGTAGACACTTCTTCTCACATCCTCCCATCAGTGAATCCCTGCTGCCCTTTCCAAGTGTCCTCCCTTCTAACTTCTTAGTGATAATGTTTCACACATTGAATATGGGACATGCACTTACTAGGATAGTGGGTAGAATATTGGCGATCAGGAATACCTCAGAAAATCTGGGTCATGTAATCAGTGTTCCTCTAGTCTTCCAGGGACATTTTGGGGGGGATTTATTTTATTTTGGAGGCAGGGTAGAGGCGAGGGAATAAAATGGCTGCAGGATAAGGAAATATTATTCTGATTCTAATTCCTGAATTCCTTCAACCTCTTTAACTCAAGCCTTAGATTCCACCACCCCAGAAGCCAGAAAAATGAAGCAAAGTAGACCTCTCCCATTTGGAATAATATTCATTGTTAGAAAATGAAATTCATAAGCAACTTAGAAAGGGTTCTCATCTGAGGCTTTCCATATCTAGGAGGGATCACTCCTCTCATTGCCCAGTGGGCTGAAAAGGAATGTAAGCTCAACAGAGAAAACAAAATGTGCTAAATCCTTAACAGTTATTTTTACAAGAGGACATACCTGTTTGACTGGCTCTGTGACTGCAATGTTGTTTGGCAGGAAAAACCAAACATATCTACTGGAATAGAAGGTATTTCTAACATTTAAAGATTGTTCACTGCTTGGGGTGGATCTCTTGTGTTTGTTTTTGGTTTCCTTGTTTTCAACTTTGGATTTGCAGTAGTTGGTGGGAAGAGTGAGGAATAATGTTAGGGTTATTGTCCTCATGTAGAATGGGCAGACCGACCTAATTCTGTTTATATCTTTTGTACTCAACAGCTGTTTCTCTAATACTCTTACACTCCAGGGTAGAGAACTATCATGAATTTTCTTATCAAGTCAGTAAACACATCATCATGATATTTGATGGGAATAGAGAGAACCTCATAAAATGGCTCTAAAACAATACCAGTTTAGTGTAAATATTATAAAATATATGCCCCCCCCCCCCACACACACACACACTTCTCTGAAGGCTGATACAATATAATTCTGCTATGTGGCAGTTCTGCTATAGGTTTCATTGTGACATAGGTTAAATGGCATACTTTCTGGGGAAATAAAACTTTACTTTTTGATACAGAACAAAACAGATTTGAGGGTGTGTCTGACAAGAGTTGTTCACCAGAGGAAAACCTGAGCAAGGGTCTTTGAGCAGGCCCCAGGTGGGGAGCTGGGGCCAAGTCTTTCTTTCTTTCTTTTTCTTTCTTTCTTTCTTTCTTTCTTTCTTTCTTTCTTTCTTTCTTTCTTTCTTTCTTTCTTTCTTGCTTTCTTTCTTTCTTTCTTTCTTTCTTTCTTTATTATTATTTTGGCTTAAACAACGAAATTTATTTTCTCACCGATCTGGAGGTTGGAAGTCCAAAGTCAAGGAGTCGTTGGCCAAGTCTTTAATGGATGCAGTCTGGTTCCTTTTACTCTTCCTGGCGTTTTGAAAGAGTACTGATTAGCTATGGACACAAATCTGGCTTTTCTCTTTTAAAAATGAGGAGGTTCTCTTTATAATTTTCAGTGTAAATATGTAGAAAAAATTCTCTGATTTGGGTGTGTTTAGGTAGTGCAGTGAAGATTCTATAGGGGATAATATCAGATCTTGCAAGGTTAAGAACTGTCAAGTTAACATGGTGGAATATGGTCAGATGCTGTTATTGGCAAGGTTGTCTTGCACAGACATCAGCATGCTCTTGCCTAGTTAGACTGAGGTAGGTAAGGAAAGCAGGCCTCCTGCTGACAATGACTTTTCCACTGAGGGAGGGAGGTATCCTAGTTGTGATTTTGCAGCTGGTACCACATAAGCAGGAAGCAGGACTGTAGTCACAACAATTTTCAAGGAATGTCTAACTAACGGAATCACTAGCTCCAGGGTATTCTGCTTTCCTGCTGTTTGATATAGTGCAGAGAGTACTGAAAGGCGGGGTGCAAGGTCCTAGATTCAGCTGTGGTGTTAAATAGCTGTGTGACTCCGGGCAGGTGGTCGCCCTTTCTGGTTCATCCAGCAAATTGAGAATGAGAAAACATGCCCTGCTACATGAGGGAATGATGATAAGGGTCAAATGAAACTTTATTGATATAAAGTACTACTTTTAAAAAATATATTTTTATTGATTTCAGAGAAGAAGGGAGAGGGAGAGAGAGAAACATCAATAATGAGAGAGAATCAACGACTGGCTGCCTCCAGCACACCTCCTTCTGGGAACTGAGCTGCAACCAGGGCATGTGCCCTGATTGGGAATCGAACCGTGACCTCTTGGTTCATAGGTTGACGGTCAACCACTGAGCAACACTCGCTGGGCAATAGAAGGTGAGACCTTCATGTCAATATTCAAGAGAAAAAAAAGCTAAGGATTGAGGGTGTTTAGCTTGGTGAGTGGGAGAAGACGTTCAGTGATCAGGTTGAAGGAGGAACCACAGGCAGGGATGCCGCACCATGTCTTGGAAACTTCATGCAGTGAAGAGATGGAGTCGGGGAGTGGGGGAGTGGGAGATGGTCCATTGAGGTTCCACAGAGGCACGGCGTCCTAGTTGCCATTGGCCATTTCAATTTCGTACCGGCCAGTGCTTTTCCTAAACCCTTCGAAGCTGCCCAGCCACTTTGGTTACCTCATCAATCTGACATTTAATCTCAGTTGAAGTAAATGTGTCTTTTGCTCATCAAATTCTCAAGTTGTTAGAAAATGCAGATAAGCTGACTGGTCTGTCTGCCTGCCTGACCTTTCTGGTATCTCAGCAGTTATTTTATCTCTGTGATTCCTTAGTGTCATCCTGACCCTGTCCTCCTTCCTTGCCTCCGTCCCTCCCTCAACATCATCTCACAGATGCCTTCTCATTTCACAGGCTGGCTGTTGGGAACTCCATTGTCTTAGCAGAGGTTCTTCCTTCTATTTTAAATTGTTTCCGTTGTGCTTGGCTTACTTACAGCACTGATACTTAGTGAACAAATGGAGTGAAGGAAAGATAAGGACACTCCTTCCAGTTTGGCTTCCTTTGCCCTCTGGGGAGAAGCTGTCCCCTTCTCTAGGCAGCTCGGGAGCAGGGAAAGTAGCAGTTTCACAGCCCCCAGGTTGTTGCCAAAATGAGTTTCTAAATGAAATGTTACTTGCTCCAAGCCTGATGACTTCACTCTGTCCTTCCAGGCTCCGTGGGCCACTCAGGGGCACAGGGAGATAGATGGCTTTTGTTTGTCATGCACCATGTTGGCGTCCACAAAGTTTAAAACAACTTAAATTAGTGAGAACTTTAAAGATTGGAAGATTTTTTATGAAACCCAGGATTTTGGTTTCTCTTAGAAAATTGTTCAGTGGCAACACTGGGCACAGGAACTGGGTAGGGCTGCCCCTTAGTCAAGGCAGTGTTTACCGGGTAGCGCAGCTACCACCCAGGCCTTGTCACTCCCTTACATGATAAAGGCAGGTACTTGTGTTTGCTCCCCCCACTCCAGGGTCAAGTTCAGACTCCTTAACAGGTGTACAGGATCCTTCCCAACAAGGTCCCACCCCGCCTCTGCGCCTCACCTCCTGCCCCGTTCCCACCGGCATTCTCACAGTAGTTATGCTACTAAATGGATAGTTGTGTGCCTGTTTGAATTTTTATATATATATATTTTACCTCAAAGACCCATTTCGCAGATCCTTCTGGAGCATCCATTAGCTGCAAAGTCTGTGCCTGGCCTGGCTACCATTGTCGCTGTTTCAAGGGAGTTACCTTTTAGATTTTCATGGTGTGTTGATCCAGAGCTTCTCTGAAGGGCAGGAAGCAGAGGAAGGAAGAGAACAGATGGGGTCCTTTCTGTGCTTATGGTCATGCATTTGCAGACATTTCCTTCCATGAAGTTGAGAACATAGCAGCAAAATGATTGTTTACTTTGGTTAGAATGCCTGTTGTCAAACATTGCCCACTTTCCCAGAATTACAAGAAAATTCGCGTATCAGTTAGTCTCCTTATTTGTACTTCTAGACCAGGGGTGGGCAAACTTTTTGACTCGAAGGCCACAATGGGTTCTTAAACGGGACCGGAGGGCCGGAACAAAAGCATGGATGGAGTGTTTGTGTGAACTAATATAAATTCAAAGTAAACATCATTACATAAAAGGGTACGGTCTTTTTTTTTTTTTTTTTTAGTTTTATTCATTTCAAACGGGCCGTAGTTTGCCCACGGCTGTTCTAGACAATAAAATCAATTTGAACGATGGAGGCGTGACTTTATTGCTGTCCACACTGAGTCCGGGAGCTTGCAGAGGAGTGGTTTTTAGACGCGGAGCATTTGTTTCTCCAGTTTCAAGAAACTGCTGTATAGGCCAGGCTTTATCTTGTTGGGGCCATCACTTGTACCAGGTTCTGTTCTGTGCTGGTACAAAACCTTGATTTCTTCAGGAGGAGTCAGGTTTTAGGAATTTGTCACCATAGCCAAACTCATAGGTCTTTTAGTAAACTAGATGATTCATTTTCTGCACATTTATTAAACACTTATGGAATGTGTGGCCATCCTAACCTCTGGGGAAACAAAAATGAATCATAAATCCCATGTGGTTGGTCCCTGCCATTTAAAGCCTATGGTGCAGAAGTGGGACAGAGAAGTAAACAAATATATTATATATAGTATGCTAAGTATAGGGTGACCTTACATCCTGGGATGCCCTGGTTTATGTCTGTTGTCCTGGTATAACTATTTATGGTGCTTCCTTTCAAAACTACCTAAGGGCCACAGTAAGTCTTTCTGGATGTTTGGGGAATAGAGATGGTAAAAAGGATGGAGAAATCAGCAAGCTTTCCAAGAACCGATGCGCAAGTTCAGGCAGTCAAGGTCAGAGAGCTGAAGGTGGAGGAAGTGAGGAGAACTGTGCAAAACTGCAGGCAAAAGCGAGATTGTTCCGAAGGAAGCAATTAGTTGGTTCAAACTAGTCATTTTTCCCCAAAATTTATCCTGTGAAATTCTCCAGGACACTTGGTGAAAATACAGACTTCCAGTTCCTGCCAGCATTTTGAATGGGTGCTTTTAAAGGAGTGCCCCAGATGATTCTTGGACATAGTAAAGGATCAGAACCAATTCTCTACCAATTATGGCTAGGGATAGAAAAGGCTGGGAGTATAGCGCGGCAGAAGCAGCAAGACTAGAGTAGAGTTCAAGTCACAGAGCAGCCAGGCAGTGACCCAGGTAAGAAAAACCCATGGTAGAACCAGTTGGGAGGCATTTACAGTAGAGCTGTGGAAAACGGCGATGCGGAGAAATGGAAAGATTTGAGAACTATTCAGGAGGAAGAATGAGCAGGACCGAGGCCGTGCCAGTCACTCATTTACATGGGATCCTGTTCTTTCCAGGCAGCAAAACACTTGTGTTAAACACAGGAACCTGGGGAACCTTATAATCGAAAGGTTTATGCGGTGCACCATAAACCTAAAAATACAGTTGGATAGTGTTGTGGCATAGTCATGTGAACCTAAGAAAAGAGGACTCCTGCTTACTTCACATCTCCATAGTCTACAGAACCCTCATGACAGTTGTGTTTATCTCTGGGAAGACGCTGGATGAGTTCTATACCCATCCTGACACCCCCCAACCAAAACCGTGCCCTTCTGTTATGGTGAGGCAACCCGCCACGCCCCATCTTGCATTATTTTTGCTTAAACGATCATGATTCGTCAACAAAGATTTGTTCCTAAGTTCTGGAGCTGCTCTCTCTCTCCGGGGGAACCTGCAGCCACCTCACAGATGCACCATAACCCTGGGAAATGATAATCGGACACGAGCCTGGTGTTTGAGGGAGCACTGGTGAGGAGCCATCCCTACTGAATGGAAAATGAAGCGGTCCTCGGAGAGTTCCGCCTTCAATCATTACGCGAGGGTTTTTATTTTGAAGGCTGCCTTCGCCCGGCCCATTGGCATACTCCGGAGCAGCAAGCGAAGCCAGAAATCAAAGGCTTGGAAGTTATGAAAAGAACGCCTCAAGAGGAGGATGGGAAACCGATCGGGCTACCATTTCACAGGGTAATCCTGCACCCTGTGCCCAAGACCTGGCCACAAAGCGGCCACGAGTGCGGTTTGGGGGAGGGACAAAGCATCTAAGTTTCCAGTCCTTGGCTACGCCTGCAGCACTGCTGGCGGATTATCCAAATCCTGGGGGTGACGGGGTTGAAGGTGAACAGGCTGAAATCTTCCACGCTGTCAGTATCAGGGAGGGAAAACGCCAGCCAACAGCGGCCTCAAAGTTTTTTGTTTGTTTGTTTTTTATAAGGGGCTTAACTTCTGTGCGATCCATCATCAGCAACACCCTGAAGTCACAGTGGCGAGATGAAAATATAAAAATAAAAAGGGAAGGGGGAAAGGTCCGGCGTGCGCGGTCCCAGAAAAATGGATCTTCCCAGTTCCTGACGCTGACGGAGCCCTATGGGTGCCGGGGTCCTCCGCCCGCAGCCCGGAGTCGCAGCCGGGAAGCCCCCGGCCCGCAGTGCGGACGCGACCAGCGTGGCGCCGCGGCGGGGGAGTCCGGCCGGCGCGCTACAGACATCAGAGCGCTGCCGCCGCGGACGCCCCCCCCGCGCAAGTAGTACGGTCCGAGGGGGCGGCTCCTGGGGCGCGGCTCCCGGCAGCCG
>NW_006292095.1:4459057-4476326 GCF_000327345.1 Myotis davidii | reverse complement strand
ACCCCGGCCCCGACGGCGCTCGTTTAACCACATCCGCGCCTCCGCTGGAAACGCTTAACGGCGCCTGTCACCGGTTCCCTCCATTTTGAAAGGGGAAAAAAGGCTCTCCCGTTCCCCTACCCTTAGGAGCTGGCGCCGGAGGATCCGCGCTCATGGCGTTCAGCCCGTGGCAGATCCTGTCCCCCGTGCAGTGGGCGAAATGGACGTGGTCCGCGGTGCGCGGCGGGGGCGCCGGAGAAGACGAGGCCGGAGGGCCCGAGGGCGACCCCGAGGAGGAGGAGGACTCGCAAGCCGAGACCAAATCCTTGAGTTTCAGGCAAGTACACGCATCCCTGCCGAGATGCAAACGTGCTGCCACCCACCCATCCATCCATCCATTCATTCATCCACCCGCCCATCCGTCTGTGGCTCACCCGGTGTGCGTGTGTGTGGTCGCCCACCCGCGTAACCATATTCGTGGCAGTGCTACGTCCCCGCCCGGAACCAGGTCCCCGCTGTGCATTCGGAAGTTCAAGATGTTCCGTCCTCCCGTGCGTTTTCTTTCTCCCTTTTCAGTGTGAGCTTTCTGAACCTAACCCAGAATCTGCAGTCTCTCCGCACCCGGTCGGCCTCCGTCACCTTCTCTAAGCTTCGCCCTCCCGGCCCCCGGCCCTCGGCCCTAAGCTCTAGCTCTCTCTCTCTCTCTCTCTCTCTCTCTCTCTCTCTCTCTCTCTCTCTCACACACACACACACACACACACACACGCTCACAGTGCCATTGATCACACCCGGTGGGGAAGAGGTCGCTCCCACTGTGTCCCCCAAAATGCGGTCTTGGTAGAGAAGGTCGCGTGATGACAGGCCGCTGGCAGCTGGTGAGACATGGTGGTCTCTGCTGTGCTGTCACTCGTGTGATTGCAGAAGGCAGGTGACCGCATCCTCCGCCTCGGGCCGAGGGAGTTAGAACAGGTAGCGGAGAGGCCTGCCAGGGGGAAAAGGCATCGTGGCGAGAACTGGCTTAATTTTTTTTTTAGGGGGAGGGGGGCCATCTTAATTTTTAAGGCTCTGGGAAAGGGCTCTTGGGAGAAAAGGAGCCTGTTGAAAAGAGCTTTTATTCCTGGGGTGTCCGAGGGAAGGATGCCATCAAAATAGATGGTGCTGGAGAGAAGCTCCGGAGGATGGTGGCGAATCCGGGGAGACAGGATGCGCGAGAAAAGCCCGCAGCATCGCCCATGGCCAATCGGGGCTGAGGACCAGTGGGTTGTAGGGTTAGGCAAACATCCTGGACGTGAGCCGTTTGACAGGTGATAAAGGCTGTCGGAAATACCGTTGAAAGTGGTAATTCCTCATTTTTCCCCCTTGGCAGCTCGGATTCTGAGGGTAATTTTGAGACCCCTGAAGTTGAAACACCCATCAAGTCACCTCTCAAGGACTGCTGTGATTCGTCACTCGGATTAGCAGGACCTGTGGCCAGCACCCAAGGTAAGGAAAGACGTCCAGGGTCTGCCCCTTTTGTTTTAAAGTTTTGAAAATGTAAACGAGGGAAGGAAAAGTGTTGATTTAGGGCCATTAAAAAAAAAGGTTTGGATGGTCTCCTCATTGCGTAAGAGCTGTTTTAAAGCTCCCCGTGTATTTGAAATGTTTGTTTTTTAGGATCCGGGTCGTCTGAGAGGCTTTCTTCCCCACGTAGTTTGTACATTTGTAGGAGGAGATTGTCTTCATCAAACCTTCCTGCTGGGCCCTTCCGCTCGGCCCCTAAAAAACAAAAATGTGTGTAGGAATGCAGTGATGGACGCAAGGTTAGAATTTCCCAGGCTAAGTAGCTTTCTACAGGGTGTGGCTGGAGACAAAAATTATAGGTGAGAGTTGACGTTTTGTAGATAAGGAGGAATCTGAAGAGGCTGTTTCAAAACTGCTCTTCCTCACACAGGAATGGTGATGAGCTGCTCAGTCTACCTAAGAAAACCTGGTACACAGAGATTCTCCCCGAGCCCCTCAGAGCCCAACCTTGAGCCTGCCCTTCATCTACAAAAGCTTCTGCTGTTCCACTTAATTAGTAGAAATCTTTTTTGTCACGCAGCCAGTTTGGGGTAAAATTTCACCTGTCTTGACGGAATTCATTTATCTATTCAGTAGAGTGCACAGTGATTCAGCAGTGAAAAAGTTCTGCTCTCACCCGTCTAACACTACAGAGGGCCATGGACCTTTAAAAGGCTAAGTGAAAGATACATGTCCGCTCGTCTTCAGTATTATGGAGGAAAAAGTGAAGCGGGGGAAGGAGGAATAGGGTATATGGGGTGAGGGTAGCAGATGCTGAAGGGTAATTAGATGGAGGTTTAATAATAAGACTTAGCAGAGCCTTGAAGAAAGATTGAGGGAACAGCCTTGCAGATGCCTGGGGAGAGAACCCTTCCAGCAGAGGGAATGGCATCTGCAAAGGTGTGGGACGGAGTGGGGCCTATGGGGGGTGGGTGGCAGAGTGGCCGCATGCTTGAGGACCAGTGAAGGGGACAGTGTGGCTGGAGTGGAGTGACAGGCAGAGAGCAGGAGTTGCTGAAGTCAACCAGGTAAGGGGCCGTCTGGATCATATTGTAATGATGCTGCGGTTTTCTTTCTGAGTGAGATAGGAAGCCACTGGAGGATGTGTTAGCTGCCTAGGGCTGCCTTGAGAAAGTGCCACAAACTGGGTAGCTTAAAACAACAGGAATGTACTAGTGTTCTCTCACAGTTCTGAAGGCTAGAAGTTTGAAATCAGGGTGTCAGCAGTGCCATGCTCCCTCCAAAAGTCCTAGGGAAGAATTCTTCCTTGTCTCTTCTAGCTTCTGGTGGTTGCCTGCAATTCTTAGTGTTCCTTGGCTTATTACAGTCTGCCTCCTTCATTACATGGCCTTCTCTCTACTAATCTGTGTCTTCACATGGCATACTTACAAGGATACCAGTCATTGGGTTTAGGGACCATCCTAATCCAGTATGACCTCATCTTAACTTGGTTACATCTGCGAAGATACTGTTAGCAAACACTGGGAGGTAGGGCTGCAGCACATCTTTCTGAGGGAACCCAGGTCAAGTCACAACAGAGGGCTCTGAGCACAGAGGGATTCTGCTTGACTTACTTCTAAAAAGCTTCGCGGGCCCGGCCAGCGTGGCTCAGTGGTTGAGCATCAACCTATGAACCAGGAGGTCACAGTTGGGTTCCCGGTCGGGGCACATGCCCAGGTTGCAGGCCTGCTTTTCAGTGTAGGGTGTGCAGGAGGCAACCAATTAATAATTCTCTCTCATCATTGATGTTTCTATCTCTCTCCCACTCCCTCTCTGAAACCAATAAAAATATATTTTTAAAAAGGGTTAGCTGGCTGCTGTCTGGAGAAGGGACTCTAGGATGGATGTTCTTTTTACCATCTTTCTCTATTCCAGTGCCCGCCACTATCACCCTACAGTGGCGGATAGAGCCAGCTTTCAGTGAGCCAGTTATCTAATTTTTAATCTGATTATGACTTTTTGACCCCCAACCATGATTGTATTTTATTGCTTGGTAACTTCCTCACAGGTTGCCTAGGGAAGTCAAGTTCTCTGTGGTAGACATCATGGCGAAGCTGGATAATCAGTGAAATATCAGCTTTTTGTGATTGGGTTTTGCTTTAAATTGTGTGCTTCATTATGTGTTTCCCCTTCTGAGAATTGAAAATACCCTCCACTCACCCCCCTTCTGCTTTTTAAAAAATATATTTTTATTGATTTCAGAGAGGAAGGGGGAGAGAGAGAGAGATAGAAACATCAATGATGACAGGGAATCAATGATTGGCTGCCTCCTGCATGCCCCCTACTGGGGATCGAGGCTGCAACCTGGGCACGTGCCCTTGACTGGAATCGAACCCGGGACCCTTCAGTCCGGGGCCGATGCTCTATCCACTGAGCCAAACTGGCTAGGGCACCCCCAGCTGCTTTTACCATGGTTTTAGACAGAGTCTGCATGGGAACAGGCAAGACTGTGCTTTGGAAAATGTGTGTGTGTGCTTTGCTTTGTATTTGTAGCGCTCAGTGCCTGAAGATGCCACTTGTTCTCAGAACCTCCCTTTTCTTCTCTCAAGATTGGCAGATCAGAAGGGAGATTTGAAAGCTTGAAAGAACTATTTTGTAGCTTTCCCATCACATTTAAATAAAGCTCACAAGACTTGTTAAGTTGGTTTTTGAAAGACTCTTTGAATTGCCCTCAGTTTGGGCGGCCCCTTCCTCACCATTCTATTAGCTGGTAGTCTGATTCATCCTGACAGATTCTTTGCTAATTGGATAGTGGCCTGTATGGCCCAGGTCCGGCAGCCAGAGCCATAAAGACCCATTTGTTTGGTCCTTTCTGTGCTACTGACTCATTATTACAAGTTTTGGTGACTTACACTCTCTAAAAAGTTTTCCTTCATGGACCACAAAAACTGTGGAGTAGTTCATGATTGGTGATGGTGGTGGGGGGTTGAGCGGGGAGTAGAGTCTGGGAAACAACCACTATATATTTTGAAATCTGTCAATTTAAGGTCTTTACATAATAGGACGATTGCTCTTTGACTTGGTAGTATCCTGCCTTCTAGGGCTTCTACCCAACATCTAGAGCTAGACCAGAGCGCTGATGACACCTTTGTCACACATACACAGTAAATGTAACAATACAACCAAAGCACAGGTCTGACCAGGGAAGATGCCAGCGAGCAAAAATTCCTGTAGAGTCATTTCAAATTGAAGTCAATTTTGGGCTCTGAATGATTCTTTCTCCCCACATTGTTGATTATTTGGCTCCTGATAAAGTTAGTTTTTAATACTTGTGGTTCTAGGACATGGTGCAACACCAAGCGTAGATTATATAAGCCTTTTGGGGGGGCGGGGGGGTGGTGAGGCGGGTAGGGGTGATGCTTATGGCCTGGTTTTGTCCAGTATTTTTTAGACTATCAAAGCTGCATTGGCTGTGCTCTGCCACTGAGACCTCCCCCACTATACACCCACATTTTTTTGTTGTTGTTAATCTTCACTCGAAGATACTTTTCCATTGATTTTAGAGAAAGTGGAAGGGAGGAGGAGAGACAGAGAGAAACATTGATGTGAGAGAGACACATCAATTGGCTGCCTCCCACACTATGCCACCACTAGGGCCAGGGATTGAGCCTGCAACCAGGGTACGTGCTCTTGACTGGAACCAAACCCAGAACCCTTCAGTCTGTGGGCCAACGCTCGAGTCTAGCCACTGAGCCAAACCAGCCAGGGCCACATCCACCTTTATTTCCAGATAGTTACTCTGCTTTGAGAAAGAGAATCTTAATCCATGCTGAAGCTGTGCTATGGCCTTGAAACAAGGAGTTAAACCTTCCCTGTTTGATGTGTTACTTAGAGGAATAGATTTTTCGAAGATATACAGTGTTCCTCCAGAATAGAAGAAAAGAGAACAGGATCAATCCTCAGATATTTACTGCTGGAGGCCTTGTAGGGAATGGGGAGTTGTTTGTTGACAGAATTTTGGTAGTCTAGATCTGGAATCAGCAAACTATAGATCAAAGACCAAATCTGACCTGCCACCTGCTATTGCCTATTATTTTCTACTCAAGAGCTAAGAAGTGTTTTTACATTAAATATTTTGAAAAAAATATTTTGGGATGTGTGTAAATTATATGAAATTCAAATTTTAGGGCCTATAAATTTTTGTTGGAATGCAGCCACATTTACTCATTTAGATGTTGTCTGTGGCTGCTTTCATACTACAATAGCAAGGTTGAGTACTTGGAACAGAGATCCAATGGCCAGAAAAACCTCACAGAAAAGTTTGCTGACTTAGCAAACTTAACATCCTCTCCCTGCCCACACTTTCAGCAATTTTGATAAAAAATATAAAGTTTAATTAATTTGGCATAATGACTTAAAAAAAAGCAGCATGGCTCTACCTGATTGATTAACAAATGAACTGTGGGTTCTGGGTGCCATTAGTGTAGGCCCCCAGGTAAGACTTTAGGGATAGACTGCTGTGGGCTGGCTATTTGTCTCTCTGCAAAATGGAAATGATGTAATTGGTCTGTTAATGTACTTGATTCTTTGTTGACTAAAATATCTGAGGAGTTATGACAAAAGGAAGTTAGGGAAGAATGAGACAATTGTGGAATCATTTGCTGTAAGTACAAATATAGACTTTTAACTTTTGCCCGTTATGTGTTGTTTTTTTTAATATATATTTTATTGATTTTTTACAGAGAGGAAGGGAGAGGGATAGAGAGTTAGAAACATCCATGAGAGAGAAACATCAATCAGCTGTCTCCTGCACACCCCGCACTGAGGATGTGCCCGAAACCAAGGTACATGCCCTTGACTGGAATCGAACCTGGGACCCTTCAGTCCTCAGGCCGACGCTCTATCCACTGAGCCAAACCAGTCAGGGCCCATTATGTGTTTTTAATGTAACTTTGGGTGTTTGAGATTTGTAATTTGACTGTTGATATGGTATATTGTTGGTATTATTGTGTAGTTGTTATGGTGTATTTATTGGAATGTGTTAGACTACAGATGTAAGATGTAGAAGGAGATCTCGTTAAAATCCAAGCCTTAGATTTTTTTTCTATTCTAATGCTTTGTATTTGATGTATAACCCAGGAGGTATCCAGTTGAGTCTATAAGTATGGTTCTCCTAGGGCCGTGGTAGGCAAACTGTGGCTCGCGAGCTACATGCGGCTTTTTGGCCCCTTGAGTGTGGCTCTTCCTAAGCCTTAGGAGTACCCTAATTAAGTTAGTAACAATGTACCTACCTATATAGTTTAAGTTTAAAAAATTTGCCTCTTAAAGGAAATTTCAATCGTTGTACTGTTGATATTTGGCTCTGTTGACTAATGAGTTTGCCAACCACTGTCCTAGGGATTTAGTATAACATTATTAGAATATCCTAGGACTATAATGGGACTAATAATGACTTTTAACATTACCTGGTTCAACAGTTCGACCCATGTGGCTCCTTCTACAACATCCCAGGCTAATGCTTTTCTTTTCTTTTCTTGCTAGTGCCCTGATGTGCACGGATTCGTGCACATTGAATGGAAATTAATTAGAAGGTGGCTGGAGGGGTGGGACTGGGCTAGACAGGCCAGACACACCCTGGAGACAACCTCCCGTGGTCCCTCCCTGCAGACTGCACCTGGGGCGGCACTACAGCTTGAAGGGCATCTGCAGAGTGAGTGGGGTCCTTCTGGCAGGTGGGGTCCCTCAGCCAGGCCTGTGGGGATCAGGCCGAAACTGTCTCTCCAACATCCCTTGAGGGGACCTGGATTGCAAGAGGGCGGCTCTAGGGTGATGCACCCGAGAATCAGGCTTTCTCCTCTCTGGTTCCGCAGTGTGTCACCCGAGAACCGCCGCTGCCAAGTCACCACAGCTTGGCAGCTCCTGCGTTGAACATCTGCCCCCTGGTGGTCAGTGTGTGTCATAGCTACTGGTCAGAGCATCTGCCCTGGGTGGTCATTACGCATCATAGCTAGCGGTCGGATGGTCAGCCGGTTGCATAGCCTTTTATATATATAGATTTTGTATTTGATTGACTCACAGCTTAATTTTTATGTTTTACTGTTTTATATTATTATAAGATGTTTAAGGCTTGAAAACCTCAGCAGCATGACACAATTCCATTCCTCTCCGCACCGCCCCCCCCCGCCACCCCATAAAATGTTTTTAGGTTTCAACTTAGAAATTCCCACTAGTTAGTAAATGGGATCAGAGCCATATTTCTTTTTTGTTCTGTTTATCCCAGTGTAAATGAGCCATGTGGGGAGCACCTCTTCTGTATGGTGCTGCATCTGAAGAGAACGTTTTTGGGAAAAAGTGTAGTGTTTTCAGCAAAGACCTCAGAGAATGCAGAATCACAGTGTTTGAATAAAAGAACTCAGGGGCCAGGGCAATGTCAAAAGTAAAGATTTTAGTAATTGTCAAAGCAGTAATTTCCTTTTAAGATGAATAGTAAATTCATGTAATAGAAATATTATAATGATTAAACTCATTTCAGATTTGCATACCACAGTTTTGGGCTTACCTTAGCATCAAATAAAGCAATATAAAAAAAATAAAGCAATATAGCTTACTTTAATAGTTTCTGATGGTAAAGGCATTTTCTGTATGTGTCTAGTGGTGGTGGTGGTGCGGCAACCCTTCTAAAATGTGCTGCTACCATTTAATGCTCCACATAAAAAATGGATGTGGCCCTGACTAATTTGGCTTAGTGGGTAGAGTGTCGGCCTGCGGACTGAAGGGTCCCAGGTTCGATTCTGGTCAAGGGCATGTACCATGGTTGCGGACACATCCCCAGTAGGGGGGTGTGCAGGAGGCAGCTGATCAATGTTTCTCTTTCATTGATGTTTCTGACTCTCTATCCCTCTCCCTTCCTCTCTGTAAAAAATCAATACAAAATATATTTTTTAAAAAATGAATGTGGTCTAAAGCCATTTAAACATTTCAGTTAAAGAGTAGTTAATAGTGTCTTTTTTCAAGTGACCAGTAAAACTGTTAATAGGAAACCCTAGAGGTAAGCATTTGTCACAGCCTCCTAAACTCAAGTTAGTGATCATGGTTTGTCCACCCCAAACATCCATTACCAAGGAGATTTGATAACTGAGGGTTGCTAAATTGTCCAATAATTGTTCAAGGTGGGCCTAGAAAGGGATTGCTATTTATAAGTTCAAGATCTCATCTTCATTTTTGCGTGTACATGAACCTAATTTTGAGTTCACACAAACTCAGTTGGATCCCCAGGAGTTAGATTGATGATGGCTAAACCCAAGGGAATAGTAACAAGTTGGAGCAGTTCATTAATTGACAAATAAAAAATGGAATTTGACAGTTCTCTTTGGCAGATACAGATACTGTCCAGGTATCCTCTTACCTATGTCTTTGCTGGAAATCTAACAACCAATTATTGATCTCCAGCTTTCCCACTGTAAGATTCCCACCTAGAAGACCACTAATTTTCTGTTTCAGCTGTATTTATTGGGTGTATTGGAAGCAAGTAGTTTTTTTTTATAGCGTCTAATTTTATTTTTGTAACAATGACACTATAAAATAGAACACATGTGATTTCCATTCCACAGATTAGGAAATTGAGGCCATCGCCTTTACTGCTGGTAGTAGAGTGGGATCTTAAATTCAGCTCTTAAGATCATAGATCCAGAGCTCTTGGAACATATTCTGTAGCTTCTCTCTCCAGGGAATGTGTGAAATCTCTCTTTACTGACTAAAGAGGAGACTTATCACAGGAAATAAAGATTCTTAAAAAGTTGCCAGGATAGTATGATGGAGGAAAGCATCCTCTTAAGTATCCTTTTAGGTATTAGCAGGAAGTACATCTTCCACATGTGTTAACTTGGCATATATAATATATAAAGTATAAAATGTATTTTAGGAATTTTGGACATGAATCATTAAGAAGTTTAAAGCACAATTTAGAAAGAGAGTCAGAAGCAAATAAAAAAAAAAGTATCCCTGGGTAAACAGCACTGTTAGATTGAAAACATTTGCTTCCTTAATGCTTAGCTTCAGCTCATCAGTGAGAGATAAAGAGGAAATGGACACACTGAGTACTAGGTTTTGCTTCCTTCTCCTCCTGTGAGTCATATGTGGGTGAGGAGAGGCGGACGCATGAACATTTGTATAGCCTCCTGGGACTCTGCACCTTTTTGGAATAGGAAGAGATGTTTCTAAGAGGTCTGGATTAGTTCTCTCTTGCTGCATAACAGGTTACTCCAAAACTTGTTAGCAGCTTAAAACAGTAAACATTTATTATCTTGCATAGCTTTCATAACGCTGGAATTGGGGAGCAGCTTAGCTGGGCGGTCTGACATAGAGTTGCTTGTGAGAACACAGTCATGATGTTGGCTGGGACTGTAGTCATTTGAAGGCTTGACTGGGGCCCGAGGATCCTCTCCTCAGGTAGCTCTCTCGTGCCGGCAAGTTAGTGCTGGCTGTTGGTGCAAGACCTCACTTCTTCACCGTATGGATGGATCTGTCCCTGGGTTGCTTAAGTGTTCTTCCAGTCTGGCTGCTAACTGCCTGCAGAATGAGTGACCCAAGAGCAAGATGGAAGTTGTAATGTCTTTTATGACACAGCCTCAGATGTCACACTGTTACTTACACAATATCCTTTTGGTTACTAAGTCCGTCCAAGGGTGTGAATGCCAGGAGGTGAGATTGATTGGGGGTCATCTTGGAGGTGGCTACCACAAGGCCCTTTTCTATTAAAAAAATTTTTTTTCTATACCAAAGGGTGTAATTTTTGGTATAATTACTTTTTTTATTACTGTCCTCGTTAGGGGCCTCTTTATTGCTTCCCCCTGCCCTTCCTGTGGCCCCTTTTCTTAGAGTGAAGGAGCAGGAGGCAGGAAAGTGACTTAGCCTTCAGCCAGGGTCCCTGTTCAGTTGTAGGAGGTGTCTCACGTGCACTGGCTGCGGTTGCTGTCTGGAGGCTCCTCTCTCGCTGCCTCTTTCTTTATCCTTCATCAGCTTCCCAGCTCTGCGTAGGCGGTTGCTACTTTGTGAGAGAGGCGGTTGGTATTTTGAATTCTCCAGTAATTATTTCTGAGGAGATGCACATTATGGTTGTTTGGCAGCAACAGAGTGAAGTTACACAATTTCAGATCTCTGCAAAGGAGGCCCATCTGGTAGCACGAGCACTTTTCCCCTTGCTCTTCCTGCTGCAGTGGCTTGGGGATGTAGAATTCCTGTGAGTGGGGAGGGGGCAGCCCTCTCTGATTCTGTCTGTGGTCGGGGGTTTTCTGCTCTGTTTGAAATGTAACCTCAAACAAATCCAGGCGGATGCAAAACTCGGGCAACTCCTGGGAAGACATTGTTACATGGCTCCTCTGGAGAAGGCTTTGGCTTCCTGATGGGCAGACACTTCCTGAATAATGGGCCCTGCCTCTTACCTTATTGTAATCTTGCCCATCAGAGGATAGGGTTTGGTTCCCTTTTTAAATAAAATAGCATAAGGTGCTGGTTTGGAAATGTGAAGTACTTGCTTCATCCTTAGTACAAGGGTTTTCAGTTTATCAAGTGGCTTTGCAGATGATTCTTTACCAGAGTCTTGTATTTTAGAGCCAGCCTCTCTCTAGAGTTAGAAGATTATCTCTTGTCTTGAGAGAACAACTTGGCACCTGACTCCTTATCTCTTACAGAAAGCAGTTACTCCCCAACACCCAATCCTTAGTTCCTGGGCAATGTTTTCATTTGATTTTGTTTTGGAGGGTGGGGAGGAGGAGGTTTGGACAGTTAGCTCATTATCTGGTTTGGGTCAGGGTGTGTTTGTGTTGATTTTGTCTTTCTGCTTTAAGTGGTAACATCCTAAAATTCTGGCACACCTAAGAGGATGTTCTGCCTTTTTCTGCCTTGACTCACTCACCTGGCACCCTGACTTGAGGTCCCAGTGATTGTCAGGTGAATGTGAGCTCTGCAGTCTCCACCCTTAGGTTCTACCCAGCCTTCCTAGAAAAGGCCTTCTTGTCCCATTGGCTTATCGCTGGACAGTCCTATATAATAAAAGGGTAATATGCAAATTGACCCTAACAGCAGAATGACCAGTCTCTATGACATGCACTGACCACCAGGGGGCATATGCTCAATGCAGGAGCTGCCCCCTGTTGATCAGTGTGCTCCCACAGCGGGAGCTCTGCTCAGCCACAAGCTTGGCTGATGGCTGCAAGCGCATTGGTGTGGTGGGAGCCTCTCCCGCCTCCTCGGCAGTACTAAGGATGTCCAGCTGCGGCTTAGGCCCACTCCTCACAGGACATCCCCCAAGGGCTCCTGGGCTGGCAGAGGGATGTCTGACTGCCAGCTTAGGCCTGAACCCCCCAGGGAGCGGGCCTAAGCTGGCAGATGGACATCCCCAGAGGAGTCCCGGACTGCGAAGTGGGCACAGGCCGGGCTGAGGGACTCCTCGAGTGCATGAATTTTCCTGCACTGGGCCTCTAGTAAATATATAGTGTTCAACTCCATTTTAAGGCTGATGCCCTTGACTAAATGGCTGAGAACATACATATATACAATATATTTCACTTTGAGGGAACTGGAACTCGGAGACACGAACCTGAAAAAACCCCTCAAACCTGCCTAAATGCTAATGTGTATCCTAGTAAGTCTCCTCAGGTCAGACCGTGAACAGAAAGGGTGGCATTATGCCAGAATCACATTTGTTTCTCTTCGGAAGCGCTTTATTTAAACTTGGGAGTAGGGGCTGGGAGGGCAAGGGCAAGCATCTTTTTAAGGAGGAGGGTTCTTCAAAGGGAAGGGGTCAAATGAAGAACAAATGTCAATTCTTTACAGCTGTTGTATAGGGCAGAATGGTTTTATCACTACTTGTATTTACTTTTTTTCTGTATTAAAAAATATAATCGTAGGAGAAGGGCATCCTTTATGTATTAGGCATTCCCTGGGCAGTAGGCACTGATTGAGCATCAACTCTGTTTTGGGCGCTTGGTTTTTGCTCTGGGGTAAAAAGAAGACAGTGTGAGTCTGGAGGGAGCTAGCTGCCTTCTATTTCCCAGGCTTCTTGGCTTCCCCAGATGTTTTAGCAGCAAATAGATAATTATCACATCAAATAGGTGATTTAGCAAGAGAAGGTGTGAGGGAGGAATGTGTAAAGTCAAATATTAAAAATTAGAATTTTAAAAACCTACCTTCCCAAACAACAACAAAAACACAAAGTCTTTTGAGCTTGACAATTGTCATATTTTTAGGATGGTTCATATATTTGCCTATGTCTGTTATACAAGAGAGGAGTGATGTCATTTATTTCACCTCCTTCTGTAAATAGATTTTATCTAGCACATTGTAGGCTTCCTCAGGAGAAATTTAAAATCCCAAATTGATGTGAAAGTGAGACCTACCACCTCTCTCAAGTATGTGTTCCTACAAGTAACACACATGAGAGGCTATTTGAAGCATTTTCTGAAATGTAAGTCTGTGGTGTGGTAGACCATTTTATTAGATATTTCAGGACACTGCTCCTGCTCTGTTACCCTCTGAGCCTCCATGTTTTTTTTAAAAAAAACAACAGTTTTATTGAGATACTAGAGCAGCGGTTCTCAACCTGTGGGTCACGACCCCTTTGGGGGTCAAACGACCCTTTCACAGGGGTTACCTAAGACCACCCTGCATATCAGATATTTACATTACGATTCATAACAGTAGCAACATTACAGTTATGAAGTAGCAACGAAAATAATTTTATGGTTGGGTCACAACATGAGGAACTGTATTTAAAGGGCCAGAAGGTTGAGAGCCACTGTACTAGAGGCCCGGTGCATGAAACTCGTGCACAGGTAGAGTCCCTTGGCCTGTCTGCCCATCAGGACCGATCGGGGGGCTTATGGCTGCTGGCCAGGACCTGCCTTCCCCAGCTGCCAGCTGGGGCCATCCTTCATTCTGCACCACCCCCTGGTGGTCAACAAAAGTCATAGCGATCGATCGAAGTCCTGGTCTCCCAGTCGAACTCCGGAGGAGACACTTTGCATATTAGTCTTTTATATATATAGATTATTTACATGCCATACAGTTTACCCATTTAAAGGATGTACAGTTCAATGGTTTTTAGTATATGAACAGAATTGTGCAACTGTTGCCTCAATATAATGTTTAAAATATTTATCACCCCATCCCCACCCCATTCTACCCTCCAGTGCTAGGCAACTGACAATCTACTATGTGTCTCAATAGATTTGCTTGTTCTGGACATTTCATATAAATATGTACTCTTTTGTGACTAACTCTGTTTACTCACCATAATGCTTTCAAGGCTCATTCATATTGTAGCGTGTATTAGTACTTTATTCCTTTTTATTGTCAGTTCTCCACTGTATGGCTATACCACATTTTGTTTACCCAAAATGTTCAGTTGATGAACATTTGGCTTATTTCCACTTTGGGGCTATTATGAATAGTACTGCTGTGAATATTTGTGATCAGGTTTTTGTGTGGATATATGTTTTCATTTCTCTTGGGCTTATACCTAGTAGTGGAATTGCTGGGTCATAAGGTAACTATTTCTAATATTTTGAGGAACTGTCAAACTTTTTACAAAGTTACTGCACTATTTTACATTCCTACCAATAGTGTATGAGGGTTTCAATTTTTCCATGTCTTTGATAACACCTGTTGCTATCTGTCTGATTGTAGTTATATTATTAGGTGTTGAGTGGTATTTTGTGGTTTTGATTTGATTTGGTTTTGATTTGGAATTATCCCAATGGCTAATGATGTTGAGCATCTTTTCATGTACTTGTTAGCTGTTCACATATATTTTTAGCAAAATGTTTATTCAGATTCTTTTCCTACTTTTTAGTTGGGTTGTTTACCTTTTTATATTGAGTTGTAAGAATATGAATTTAAAGTGAGTACTTTATGTATTCTAGATACAAATCTTTTATTAGATATATGATTGTCAATTTTTATTCTGTGGGTTGTCTTCACTTTTTTGAGGTTATCATTTGAAGTTTTTTACACTTTTAATTTTGATAAAGTTCATTTTATCTATTGCTGTCATATCTAAGAAGACTTTGCCTAACCAATGGTCTTGGAAAAAGTAGAGGTGGAGCACGTTGGAATTAGAAATAGGGACCCTATGGTGAAACTGAAATAAGAGAAATGGGTAGAATGGGATTAAGTTCTGAGTAGAAGAGATTTTTCTCCGTACTAAGAAAGATTCTGGGCCTCAGAATATCAGTTTTATATGTCTTTATATGTTTAAAATGAATAGTGATGCTTACTTTAATACACTATTCTTTCCTTTGCTCTTTCCCTACACCATGTCTTTGAGATCCTCCTGTATTAGCATGTATAGGTCTACTTCATTGTTACCACCTATATAATATTCCAATATAATGTTGCACCTTAAGTCATCTATCAGTCTCCTATGATATTTTATAATAACACAAAAAAGTGAATACTTTTTAATATCACACTTAAGTGAACATCCTCATCTTTGTACATATGTGTGTTTAGCCCTCTTTGTGTGCATATTTAAAATAAATTCCATAGCAGTGGAATTGATGAGTTAAAGAATCAATTCATTTTGGATTTTGGTAGATACTGCTAAATACTTCCTGAAAGATTCCCGTGATGCTGTTTACTATGAAATGTATGAGAGTGCCTACTGGCCCCCTTGCCTAGCAGCTGTTACTGAGTATCATTGATATTTTAATTTTACAAATCTGATAGGTTAAAAATGGTATCCTGTTTATTTATATATTTTTAATATATTTTATTGATTTTTTTAACATACAGAGAGGAAGGGAGAAGGATAGAGAGTTAGAAACATCAATCAGCTGCCTCCTGCACACCCACCACTGGGGATGTGCCCACAACAGAGGTACATGCCCTTGACCGGAATCGAACCTGGGACCCTTCAGTCCCCAGGCCAGTGCTCTATCCTTTGAGCCAAACCGGTTAGGGCGGTATCCTGTTTATTAATTGTATATGAATTTAAAGTGAGCATATTTTTAAAATTTGTTTTGGCCATTTTTTAAAAAATTGCTTATTTGTATACCCTTTATCATATGGAATTTATTAATTTTAGTTTAATGGAAGGCACCAGGAGTATTATTTTACATGGGAAGTGGTGAGGAGGATTGCTCTGGTTGCTTACTCCCTCCAATTTGTAAAGTCCTTAAGAAGTGAAATTCTTCCTGTGTGTTCTCTAATTCTGACTGCATGAGTTTTTGTTTTGTAAAATGCTCAGTCACCATGCCTACACAGTAGTCAGTGCTCGACTTCCTCCCTTTTCTTCCTTCACATTGGTTTTTCACTTTATACCAGATTTTGTGGGAGACAACTTACTGTCTAGTGGTGATGACTCCGGTGTTTCCTGCACATCTGGTGTGTGAGCCTGTCTAACAGGGCTTCACAATGCCTGACCTCTGAATGGGGCCATCCCAAGGCCAGGGTCACTGGGCAGGCTAGCAATTTGGTTCCCCCTTCAAAACAATGTATTTTAAATAGCCAGTAGTTATTAGAGGAGAAGAGCTTCATGTAAATAAAGAGTGGAGAACGTTCTGCAGACTTAGGCCAAAGTTTGGCTGCCTCCTGACCTTGACTTCACTCGGCACAACAAACTGAACCAGCCTTCAGAAAAAGGAAGTTATTTTCTGCAGCTTGTTCCTAGGGCTTTGATTCTTTTCCAGGGTAGCCTGCCCAAGTCACTTCCTACCACACCCAGTGTGCTGACCAGACCCATACCCCCTCCAGCTTTCACTTGATATTTAGTGTCCCTTTAGTCCACCCTTTAGTGCAGTCTTAATGTCAACATGTATGATGTAAGGTGACTGAATTTTGTTTAAACAAACCTATTTGAACTTGTGTTTTGGTGAATGTTCCCCGTCAAGGATTTAGCCCACACTTAAAATTGCTTAAAACAGCACGTGTAACACATTCCTTTTGAATGTTCTCAGAGGTGACAAGTTTCATTCTTTGATGTTGAGATTTCCCCCCTCTCCCTCCCTCAGTAGTTTAAGAGTTTTTTAAATCCCAGTGTAGTGACTGGGGGCAGGGATTGAAGTTATAACTATACAGTAATGAGAGGGGCCCTTTTGAGGACCCTAAACACAGTGGCTCTTAAATGCTAGGCTGTGGATTTTCTCCACCAGACAATGCTCTCACATGATTTTTCATTGAGTTTCAGAGTCCTCATGGACCCTCTGAAAATTTATCTAAGAACCCTTCTTGAATTACTGTAAAAGTCATTCATTTTCATGCATTGGTTCTGAGATTTTGTTTTAAGACTTTTGTCTTGGAGTCAGACCTTGTGTCTTAGACATGGATGTGGATTTTGAGGTTAGAAAAAGGCCAGGGTGTGTATCTGTGCCATACAGGAAGCCTGTTTAAATTTTGGCAGCTTTCCTCACTTTACATGTCAAGTAAAACTCATACAGGGGACCATCTGTAGCTAAAGGACAGGAACTGATAGATCTAAAAGGAGTTTCAGACAATGCTTCACCAAAAAGTTAAAACCTGAGGGGGAAAAGTCAAGCATACTTGAAAATAATGCCAAACCTGAAGTAATACACATTGTTTTCCAAGTGGTTGTGGTTTTCTTTCTTCTAAAATGAGATTATACATGTGAAAGCAGATAGTCAGTTGGTTCTGAGAATATGTCAGCTAAATACATTTCTGAGTTTCAAATATATTTGTGATAACGGCATTTCCCTTCTTCTAATCTAAGACTTTCAAGGTTTTTCATAAGCTTGTATTTTAACGCAGTATGTTTTCATTATACTGGAGTGCAAACCCGAATGTCTAGCTGTTAATC
>NW_006292095.1:4450878-4458988 GCF_000327345.1 Myotis davidii | reverse complement strand
CCCGCCCCCAGTGTGTTACTTTAATCTTTAAGTTTTTGGCATTTCATGCCTTTTCTTTTAAAAATATTATAAAGGGTGAGGGAAACATTTCTTTATACAGAGTAGTCTACATCCTGAATGAATATAAGAGAGATCTTCTGTTTGAGAGCATCCATGGGCGATTGACACAACCTTTTAGATTTATGGGGGGCTGACTATGGAAAGGAAGTTTCATTAACAGCAGCAGACATGGCAGAAGTGGAAATGGTGGTCTATTTTTAAATTTCCTCTGTGTTTGCTTTGAATTCATCTGCTTATCTAATCGCTGTCTGTGTTCACCAAGCCACCAGGCAGTGTGGTACTTGTCAGACTCATCAAACTCATTTCAGGGAGAAAGCTCTTCAGTTCCCTGGAGGAAGATTTTAAGGAATCCAGGGTTTATTAAAAATGGAAGGATGAAGAGAGGTAGGTTAGTTACACAACAGTGCTTTCAGATTAGAAACGGGAACTGACAGCTGTGGCTAGAACTCTTCACTGATGGAAGTTTGGGAGCTGGAGCCTACTGAGAATGGGTGTTTTACTTAGTGAAAGTTACCTGTGGTGTGATGCTTGAAGTTTAGGTTCTATCTTGTGGCAGCACTTAGGGATGTGGGGTCAACTGGTGTTGGACATGCACTGTTTAGAGCATAAATTAAAAAAATCTTGCCCTAACTGGTTTGGCTCAGTGGATAGAGTGTCGGCCTGTGGACTGAAGAGTCCCAGGTTCGATTCCGATCAAGGGCATGTACTTTGGTTGTGGGCGCATCCCCAGTAGTGGGTGTGCAGGAGGCAGCTAGTCGATGTTTCTCTCTCATGGATATTTCTAACTCTCTATCCTTCTCCCTTCCTCACTGTAAAAAAATCAATGAAATATATTTTAAAAAATCTTACTCAGACATACCTTGTTTGTTGAGTTATGTGATTAATTAGTTTTTTTGGTTGATGTTCTCATGATTCCCAAAACAGTTTTAAGTCAATGAGCAATCTTCTCCCGCCCCGCCAGTACTTTCTGCTGGTGACTGAAGATATAGACCAAGGTGGGGTCTGCAGTGCCGAGGTGTAGGACTGACTGGCAAGTTTACTTACCTGGCACCTGGCTTGAGCTAGCCAAGACATGCCAGGCGGGGTGGTGTCTTCTTGGTGGAGCTCCCTTCCCCACTGCTCAGTGTGGGGGGCTGAATTCAGATGAGGATGTTGGTTTTCCTGCCCCACGCCACCCTGGTACGTGGCATGATTTCTGATACAATAGGTAAAAACCTTTATTTCCTAGAGCTACAGGCAGAAGCCACGGCCAATCCCAGTCATAAAAGAGTCATGTAAAAAGGAGTGTACTTCCCAAAACTTTTTCAGTGATGCTCAGGTTTTTGATCCTGCATTAGGATTAGGATTAGGATTTGGTTTAGTGGGTCATCTCTGAGTTTCCTTTAAAGTCATGAGATACTGTGATAATAACCAGTTTATTCAGTTTTTGCTGCTACTCTATCATTATTTCAGATATTTAAGTCAGGAAAGCACAATTTAGTTGGTGCTTTAAATAAATACCTTCATTACACCTTCCTAATTAAAGCAATTCTCCTACTAAGACCCCCAATTAAAAAGAATCTTTATTTTTTACAAGTGATTTGAGAGAATTCCTGACCCAACTCAGAAAGCCCTTGTAAAGAAAAAATGAAGTTATTATTTTATGACTTATTGTCTTAGCAAAATAAGGGCTATTTGTTTTTTAAAGCCATTTCTGTGTCTGCTCTTTCAAATTTTTTTTATTTGGTTCTTTTAGATTTTCAGTCTAGAGAGAAGTTATTCTGAGCTGGCTGAATTAATTTTGAAACAGTTGAATTATTTAAATTCCATTCTGGGGAAGAGGGAGTACTTGTCTTTAACATCCAAAATTAACATCCGCTTGCTGTGTGAAATCTGGAACCTGGAACTATTAGGCAGTGTCTGGGAACTGTCAGTGCCAGATCCCCTGCACCTGAGCTGTCAGCATCTAAAGCTTCTTCCAGATCCGTCATTTTAACCTGCAGAATTTTAACATCAATCATATGCTTTTCAGTGCACCATGATCTACTAGCCTTTTCCTAAGTAGCTCTGTTTGGTATAATTATTATTTGTATAATTTGGGTAATAGCTTGGGAATGGAAAATTCACTTTTGGGTGCAGTACCGGCTCTTCCTTTTGTGGCTGTGCTGCCACAGAGATGCTTAACAAAAGCAAAGAGGAAAGAGCCTACTTGTCTATGTGGATTCAGCAAGTAGAGAATATTTACCAATGCCAAAAGATCATTCGTTAATAGATGGCTTTTGTGTTTTGTTTTAGACTCACAAGAAGTTGATGAACAGCTGATAGCAGAAGTGGTTGCAAAATGTTCTTCTGAGACTCATTCTAGACCCTCAGAAAATGAGGTTTCACAGCAGGCTATTGATTCTTACTCAGTCACGGATTTCAAAGAAAAACCTGAACACGATAGTAGCAAAATTTCAGTAGTGAGGCCATTTTCAATAGCAACCAAGTCCACGGATAACTCAGAGGCAGCTCTTGGGACAGAAGCAGCATATGGCGGTGTAACTGCCATCTCAGGCGAGGCTCTGCCCTCCAGCCCGCCAGAAGCCATCCAGGACAAGGCGATGACAGAAAGCACCATGGGGGTTACACTGGAGGCTTCCACAGAAGCTGACCTGAAGAGTGGGAACTCCTGTCCGGAGCCAGTGCCCAGCAGAAGCAAGCTGAGAAAGCCCAAACCCATCTCTCTGAGGAAGAAAACAGTTGGCGAGTTCTCAGAAACTTCCAAGGAGGGCATGCCTCTCCCCCAGGCATCCTATCCTGATGAAATGGATGGGAACACAAGTCCTTTGCTAGGAGATGCCAGGACTCAGAAATCTGCCCCTGACGTTAGGGAAACAAGCAGCACACCCAGTAGTGACACCAATGATTCCGGGGTGGAGCTGCTGGAGGAGTCAAGGAGCTCGCCTCTGAAGCTGGAGTTCGATTTCATAGAAGATGTGGAAAATGTAGAGTCCAGGAAAGGCCTTCCAAGAAAACTTGGCAGGAAACTGGGTAACAAACTGCCTCCAAAGGTACAGAAAGATGGCATCAGTAAGCCAGGAGGCACTAAAGGTTCGGAACCGCCCCCGGACCAAGCCACAGACGATGCCTCTCTCTCCCAAGCGTCTTCTAAGCAGAATCCCAGTTTCAGTCCCCTGGGTGGCCAGTCCACACTGCAGGACTCCCCTCCCCTCTCCTCTAAGGGATCCTACCGCTTTGATGAACCCACGGATCCCTTTAAACCAACTACAGCTTTAGCAAATGGTGACTGTTGTTCTCCTGCTGGTAATCATGTTAATGAAAACTTAGAATCACCCAAGAAGGCAAAGTCGCGTTTAATAACGTGAGTGATGAGGGGTGTGGGTGTTGTGTTCTGTGTACACTCTGAAAGTTTGGCAGCCGGCTGCTGTGGGTTTTGGTGATCTGGAGTTATCTTTGAGGTGCAGGTGGGCAGACGCAAAGCTTACGACTTCATATTGCAGTCTTCACTGTTTTAAAGCAAACTTTTGTGTGGAATCAGATACCAGAGGTTTCCTTTTTCAATGGCTGCCTGGTTTATGAATCGTCAGCTTATTCAACTGAGCTCTTTCCCCACCCTACCCCACTCCCTCCACCCCCACTTTTGGTACTTTTGTCCTGTTTAACAAGATAGGCAGGTAGAGATTTGATGGTTTTCAAAAAACTCATCTGGGCTGTCAGGAATTGCTTTACTTACAGAATTCAAGTGATATGCTAACCACCATCTTCAGATTCTCTATGGATAAAACAAAAATTCCAAGCCTACAGATTAACTGTCTAGTGTCAAGAACTTGTAGAAAGTGGTCCAAAAGGGTCTTATAGAAGTTTTTCACTTAAAACAGAAAGCTGTGATTTTTGTTGGAAACAAACCACTGAAAGTTGGGGAGAATTCTTATGTCTTTATGGTTAGCTTGTGGTTCCATCAGCAAGGAGGTGAATTTCCAATAAGAATCAGGAATATTTTAAACGATGACAGAAATCTGACTAGACTTTTGTTGTGTGTTGTGACACCACCCCTACCCTACCCCTTGCCCTGGGAAATCTAGAGCCACTTTTGCAAGCTCCTTGGAGTTTTCAGAGTGATGACCTCAGGCCACAGTCCATGCCAAGTTTCAGGTTAAATTTGTTATAGGGTTCCCTTATCACAAAACTAAGTAGTGACAATGTACCCCTTTGTGACACTGTGGCATTTTGCTAAAAATTGAATATAAGAGAGACCAGTGACATAGAAGATGAAGTATGAAAAGGGAAGTTGAGAAGAAATATCATGTTTTTAATTGTCACCATAGATCATTAGGGAAGAAATTTTTAGTATTACTATGACTTCAAGAAAAATGCTGGATGGTGTGGTGTATTACACTAAAGGGAAAGGTTTAAAGAGCAGAAAGTATCAATCCGGACGAAGAAGCTCGAGCAACGTAGGAATCAGTTCTTCCGCAACTTCAGAATATCTAGGGGAAAAAGATGTCAGTAATACTTGCTGATCTGTTCTCTGATTATATATGAGCAGTTAAATGGTTGCTGAAAAAGATGATCGATCAGGTGTCCTCAAAGTGCTCTTCTGTGTCTAAGGTTAGTTACTGTTGTCAAGACAGTGCTTGGGGTATGTGTTGGACATGTCATTGCCTTGGTGCTTCCTGATATGGGTATCCTATATATGGGGTGTCTCTGCCCAGCAAGGTTGATAAGTCATTTCATTTGGGCGCCTTCCTTCCGACATATGTTGAAGGCATGTAGCCATTGCATTCATGTTAGATGAAATTAGATCAAAGGGAAGGAAATTGATCCTACACCTTATTTTCCGTAGCAAGAAGCACCCTCTCTTGAGTCCTACCACCCTCACCTGGTAGCATTGTCCTCCTATTCTGTTTTTGGTGAATGGACTTCTTGATCTAATAATATACCTTATAGATTTTTAAAAAATTCTATGCAATCAAAACTCTTGCCTCTGAGAAGGGTGCTTGACCTTTGTGTAACTGGGATTTTATTTAGCAAAACCCTATTGGTAGGAAAGACTGAAAATATACATGTGGTGGTAGAATCTAGTTGGAGAGTTAGAAGTTCTGTTAGCAGGGTACTTGTGTGACTTTTTAAAAGATGTATGTAATTGGTGTCTCAGATTCTTCTATGAAATGGAGACATCATCCTATGATTAGGATTTTTGTGGACCAAATAAAGTATGAAAAATCATTTTAGGTGTCTAGTGACACACACCTACAGCAGATAGAAGCAGATGTATCTTCGACTTTATTTTTATTCACGCATTGCCTTAGCTGACTAGACATTTAAGAGTAAATGTGTTCAGCAGTGAAGTGCTTATTTTTTCATCTATAAGCTTGAGTATGTGGCATTTCTGAATGCTTCTATCACTCTTACTCATTACAGATGAGATTCCTGACAATCATTCACTCACCAGTGATAACATTCATAAATATGACATTTTAAATTTGTATCTCACCTCATGGAAGGAACTTTGCAGCCTTTACATCTACCAGACTAGAGATAAATATTCCAGGCTTTACATGATTTTTTTCTCCATCTGTCTGTCTCTTTCCTGTTTCTCATTTTGTTGGTGCCTCAGGACTACTGAACAAGTGAAATTTCTCTGTTTTCTGTTGTAAGTACCCCTACTGTGGTTTCTGTTTGTCCCTGGGACTGTTGGCAGTTCCTCTACCCTCCTCCCAGACCACCTCTCCATAGCATGTTGGCTTCCGGTTCTGAGTTTGACCTTCTGATTATTTTTTGCATTTCATTTGCCACTTCATGAGTCAGCTTAGCCTTGTGATTGTCTGTACCCGAAGGAGTGGCGATCGGCCTTCCCACCTGAGGTGCGTGAGCTTGCGCTCCCTGCCTTGGCACGCCTGTGTGGCGCTTTGATACCGAATGCTGGCTTGGCCCCAGAGATCATCTGGCAGTGGTTTCAGGCACTGCTCTGCTATTTAATGTTGGAAATAATTGGCTTTCATGATAGGATAAGGCTGCTGGGTTGGAGCAGGGGATAAAATGGAGACATCATACTATGATTGGAATTCTTGTGGACCAACTTGAGTTTGGCGGCAAGGGGTGGCACTCAAGCATTAGGAAAGAAAATCATGAGCCAGATAGTGGTTGTGCACGTTTTGGTAACGTATACTCTTGCCTTTTTTTGTTTGTTTCCCCACACAAGAAAAAAAGTTGCAAATTATTATTTTTTTTTTTTTGTCAGAGTTGCATTACTGGAAATTTTAAGTTCATTCAAACAAGAGAATTTGAACTAGTCTTTGGATCGCAAATTATGCGCTAGTTTAAATAACTGTTGGTTTGAGTTTTCCCTGGTTCCAGCCATAACATTCTTTCCATCTTACTACTTAATAGGAATGGTAATAGTTTACACATATATTTTCCTTTTGATACTTTCTGTTAACCCCAGTTCTACTTTGTTAGCACACATGTCCGGAGTTGTCTCATTAGACTTCTATGGCTTTTAGTGCAATAAAGGATTTTTAAAGAATCTAGTCCAGCGTGGTAATTTTTCTAATGAATGCCAAAGCCCAAGTGAGTCAGGATCAGATGAACTGAATGTCTCTGCTAAGGTGCTCTCTCAAAGGCTGTGGTGGTATGTAATGGAAAACTCCTCCTCTTGAGGAGGTCTTTTCGGAGAATGAATTGACTGTAGTTCTTTGCTTGGCCCGTCTCTCCAGAGAAGATTCAGAGATGTAAAAGCCGCTCCCATCTCTGACATGTAGATGTACGACTTGTGTGGTGCTGTATGCCTTGGCTTCTATCTGCACACACTGCTCTCTCTGCTCCATCTCTCAGCTAGGAAGTTGTCAGTGAGATTCCCAACCAGCTTGGTTAATTTGTTTTTCTTTCAGGAGTGGCTGTAAGGTGAAGAAATACGAAACGCAGTCTCTTGCTTTGGATGAGTGTTCACAGGTAAGTCTGTCTATCACCAGAACATCTCTTAGACCAGTGGTCCCCAAACTACGAATGCATCACCCCACCCCCAGGGTGGGGCATGGTGGTTAATGGAGACTTCCCACTGGGTATTGGAATATTCAAATTTAAGAGAACCAGCATCCTAAACTAATCTGAAAAGGCCTCTCAGGACCAGGAAACCCTTTCACAATTCCCCCTTCCCCACTATTTTATGGTTCACTCTCACCCATTTGAAATCACCACTGGCTGTGAAATCTCTGGGACACCAAACAAAGGGGAGATTGAAATATTGATGTAGGTTTTAAGGAGGTGATTGATTCCAGTGAGCGGATAATGTTTTTTTAAAGTCAGATGATTGCCCTGACCGGTTTGGCTCAGTAAATAGAGCGTCGGCCTGTGGACTGAAGGGTCCCGGGTTCGGTTCCAGTCAGGGGCATTGTACCTTGGTTCCGGGCACATCGCCAGTGGGGGGTGTGCAGGAGGCGGCTGGTCAATGTTTCTCTCTCATCGATGTTTCTGACTCTCTATCCTTCTCCCTTCCTCTCTGTAAAAAATCAATAAAAATATTAAAAAAAAAAGTCAGATGATTTTCCAACTCATCACTTTCAACCAAATAGGAGAACCTGAGTTGATGGAAGTGAAGTAGACTGGGAAGTGCAGGTTCAGAGAGGAAAAGGAATGATGTACATTTCTGACTATTAAAGAGGTTGTTCGTGTCCAATTTTAAATACACTGTAGGATATCAAATCATTAGAATAATTACATTGAATTAAGCATGGTAGTATTTAAACTACATTAGATATTATATCCTTCAAAATTATTTAAACTGATGCTGAACAGTTTTTAGATGGCACTTGGGAATACAGTGGGGTACATAGATTTTTTTTTGGTTTAATTTAGGAGGCTATGAGCAGAATATTTGAAACCACTGCCTTGGACCACTGAAACTTCTTTCTCATAAATTTAGGTTAGAGAAGGTTAATTTGTCAAACCTCAGATTTAAAGCAGAAAAGCTAGGTGCTAGAAAAAGGCAACATTCTGTGATTGAAGGACTCTAGCTTCTTCCTTCATCTGTACTCAGATCTGTGGTTAACTCTAAGCAAAGTGGCTGCTG
>NW_006292095.1:4448094-4450855 GCF_000327345.1 Myotis davidii | reverse complement strand
CCCTACCTAATGGTAGCATCTTCTCTGTTGCCTTTCCCAGGATGAAGGAGCAGTGATCTCCCAGAGTTCAGACATTTCTAATAGGGACGGCCATGCTACCGATGAGGAGAAACTGGCATCCACTTCATCTGGTCAGAAATCAGCCGGGGCCGAGGTGAAAGGTGAGCCAGAGGAAGACCTGGAGTACTTTGAATGTTCCAATGTTCCCGTGTCTACCATAAATCATGCGTTTTCATCCTCAGAAGCAGGTATGGAAGTACATATTCATCTTTCTAATGTACATAGCATAGAAATGTCTGAAAGCTTAAAGCTGAGACGCCTTAGAGAATTTGGATTCTGATCTAAGCTTTGCTTCTTCACCTAGAAAAGAGACACAAAAAGGGTGTCTTATCAAATACCAGGGACATATGGATTAGTGTGGCAGGATGTACTGGAGGCACTAATGTGTGGGACTGCTTGAAATTTTTTATAATTTATTATAAAATTATAATAATTTTTAATAATTTATTTTAATGTGGCCATACCTCAAAGTATAGTGGCCTTTAACCATGATGTGATTATTGTGCTCCTTGTTCAACTTACAGAAAATAATAACTAACGTGTAATTCCTTACCATGTGCAGGCATTGTTCTAAGTGCTTTACATGTATTAACTCACTACTGTTTGCTACATATTATTTTTTCCCCATTTTTCAGAGAAGGAAAGTGAGACACAGAAGTTAAGTAACTTGGCCCAGGTCACTTGTAAATATCTAGTAAATGGTAGAACTAGGATTCAGACCTTAGCAGTAGGTTCCATGGTCTTTTAATCTCAAAGCTGAAGTATAAAGAGCTTGTTTTCATTATACTAGACCATTGGTCGGCAAACTGCGGCTCGCGAGCCACATGCGGCTCTTTGGCACCTTGAGTGTGGCTCTTCCACAAAATACCACATGCGGGTGCGCATGTACAGTGCGATTGAAACTTCGTGGCCCATGCGCAGAAGTCAGTATTTTGTGAAAGAGCCACACTCAAGGGGCCAAAGAGCCGCATGTGGCTTGCAAGCCGCAGTTTGCCGACCATGGCACTAGACCATTATAAATTGTCCTGCTCACAGATGTGGTAGACTGAAATTAACCGATGCCCTATAAAATCCTTCTTAATGTCCAAATAAGAGCCTAGATAGACTAACTTTCTTGCTAACCTTCTTGCTGTTGGACTCTCAGAACATTCTAGAGCAGAGGTCCTCCTTCTAGGTCCCAAGTTGTATCTGTGACCCTAAACTTGACTTGTGAAATGTTTAGAACCATGTTCCTGACTATATTAAACATTATTTAAAAAATCAACATAATTTAATTGGGCGTTTTTATACCTAGAATTTAAGAAATCATCATCTCTCATCAAACGAGGGAAGTGGGTGGAAATCAGGACTTTATTATTCTTCCAGCCTCCTTCCTGCCCCCAGGTCTCAGTTTTTCATCTATAAAATAAACGTGCCAGGCACTATTCCAGATTTCTTCCCAGGCCTCTTTCTGCTCTGACTTCTTTCCCAAGACTTCATTTGCCATTTCCCGTTATACCACCTTACTCAGTTAGGGGGGCTACACTTATTTCTCTTATTTGAAATATCTTTCTTTGCCATCTCCTGTAGAAATTCTGCCCATCCTTTTGGGTCTATTTCAAAAACATCACTTGGCTCCCACCATGCTTTATGCTCCCAGCACATTTCTTCTTACTGTTCGCGTTTTGTGTATTCATTATAGAAGGGAGCTTTGATAAGCTTCTCAAGGTTAAGAACTATCAGTGATTCATCTTTGAATTTCCTTGGCTGCAGGTGCATAAGTAGATATTTGTTGAATGATATTCTTCCTCACGTGGAGGAAATTCCTGCAACAGAAATTTGTAGAGCTGGGGTTCTGTTAGATACAGTGCTGTCCTCATAGTGGGTAGGTAGTATGTCACTGTGTGTAAGTGATTATCCATATCAAGGGAGAAGCAGAGGTCATGCGGGTGGGAGTGTGAGGTGGACGGGTGTACTGACCCTGTCAGGTGAATCAGAGAACATTTACTGGGGAAAGTCACCTTGGAGCTTGGTGTTGATAGATACAGACATAGATGTGCACCAGAGAATGAGCGTCTCTCTCAGGGTTGGGAAGGAACCTGCCATGTGGGTAAAATGCCCAGTAGCTCTGTGAGGACAGGGTAAGTGGGAAAATGAAGTGGTACTGAGGATTTGGGGCTTGCTTCTGTAGGTGGAGGGGAGCCATTGAAGGTTTTTTCTTTTTTTTTAAAATACATTTTTATTGATAGGAAGGGTGAAGGAGAGAGAGAAACATCAATGATGAGAGAAATTCATTGATCGACTGCCTCCCGCACGCCCCCTACTGGGGATCAAGCCCGCAACCTTGGTATGTGCCCTTGACCGGAATGGAACCCAGGACCCTTCAGTCCGCAGGCCGACACTCTATTCATGAGCCAAACCAGCCAGGGCCATTGAAGGTTTTTAAGCAGAATAGTCACATTTGTGTTTTAAAAATAATTCATTATAGACAGAATATGCTAAAATAATAATTTGTTATTGCTTTGTGGGAGATTGTAGTCTTATAAAATTTTAAAATATTTTAAAATTGTCTTCAGTCCTGGTCATTGTGGCTCAGTTGGTTGGGCATTATCCTGTGCACTGAAGAGTTGCCAGTTTGATTCCCGTTCAGGGCACATGCCCAGGTTGCAGGCTCTATTTCTAGTGCAGGGTGTATAGGATGTTTCACTCTCTTTCTGCTAAC
>NW_006292095.1:4428620-4448067 GCF_000327345.1 Myotis davidii | reverse complement strand
TGTGGGGTGTGCAGGAGGCAGTCTATCCATGATTCTCATCACTGATGTTTCTCTCTCCCTCTCCCTCTCCCTTCCTCTCTCTAAATAACAATATTAAAAAAATTGTCTTCAGTGAGAGCATATTCCTTTAATTAGAAAACATCTAGTATCGCTTCTCGGCCTTTTGGCTAAGATCAAGTGTGAAAACACCTAGTGTTAGGTTTTTAAAAATGTCTCTGGTGGTAGAGTGGCAGGTACAAAATGAATTTAGTTTTGTGGGTATTGCAATTTGGAGCTTATTGTTTTATCTGCTACTGCTGCACTACTTAGATTGAGGATACCCTTTTGGGCTGGAGTTTAAGACTTTGGTAATAAAACAGCATTCAGTGTTTCCTCTTACTAAAATAATCCCGTGGTTAGCACATGGGCACCAAGGGACAGACTTGCTGTTCTTTGCATCTGAAGATTGTGGATTCATTTATGACTGACTAACTCCGCACTCCTCTTTCTTCTAAATATTTTGGACTTTTAACATGGACAACACAGTGATCAATAGAAAGCCAGCGCCCCTTTGAGACCTTGGGGTGCGTTCATGTGTTGTAGATGTCATTCTGGGCCTGCGCTGGGGGTTTCCCAGTGCCTTTCACTAGGAAGGGGAGGAACCAGCTTCTTGGGTTAACTACAAAAATGACTCTGTGTTTTAGGCGTAGAAAAAGAGACGTGCCAGAAAATGGAGAAAGATGGATCTGCCGTGCCTGTAAGTTCCTAAACTTGGCGGGGGAGGGGGAAGTTAAGTGGAGCTCAGGTTCTTTCAGCATTTGTTTCGAAGCTCATGCTAAATCTTTAAATAAATTATGACCATTGTTTGGTGATGGGGATGAAATATAAATAAAACACAGCTTCTTCACTTGAGGGGCTCACACTCTATCCCGAGATTCCCGGACAGTACCCCCTAGCGCATGTGCAGCTGAGCACTTGATGTAGCTAGTCTGAGTGAGATGTCCTGTAAGTGTAAAAATACAACCAGTTTTTGATGACTTGCATAAAACGAAGGGAGGTAAAATGTCTCTATCTTTATATTGATTACATGTTGAGATGATAATATTTTGGGCTAACTAAACTATGTTATTAAAATGAGTCTCACCTGTTTCTTTTGACTTTTTTGAATGTGGCTGCTGAGAATTTTTAAATTGCGTATGGCTTGCATTATATTTATTTTGAACAGCACTGGCAACAGGTACAGAATGGAAACGAACCACACCTGTGGTGAAGTTATACTAGAATGTGGTCCTCGGGGCTGTGGGAGCCGGGGCTCACCGGCTGCGTGGCAGGTGGCAGGAAAGCTGAAGCTGTGCTGATGAGAAACAAAACAACTTAAAGAACTCTAGAATAGATACTGATATTTTCCTTACTAAGAAAACCAAGTTAATAGAATGGTCACATCCTTGATAACACAAGGGTCATGGGTGGCACAGGGACGTTAGTTCCTAGAGATGGGGATTCTGGCTTAGAGTAATAAACACTCACAAAAGACAGACTTTAAAAGGCATTAATTTAGAATCGGAAATGTAACAAGGCGAACCAAATGTGTTTGCCTAACGTAGTACGTTATCTCCCTGTAGGCAATTACATGGGAAGCAAGACTACGGGAAAGCCTCTTGATGATAGACATGGCACAGGAAGTAATAGAATGATCACATGTCCGGGGTGTATCAGTTGTCCACAGCAAACATGTATTACGCCAGCATTTTTGGATCGGAAACCCTGGGATGACTCCAAGTCTCATGGGCTGCAGTCAGGTGTAGACCAGGGCTGCGGTCACCTCCAGGCTCACTCATGTGGCTGTTGGCCCACCTCGGGTCCTCACTGGCTGTTGACAGAGCCATCAGTTCCTTGCCACATGGACCTCCCCATGGCTTCTCACTGCGTGAGAGCTGGAGTCTTTCTGTAAACAAAGTGTCACACCATGACTTTTACCATGTTGTGTCCTTTACGAGTGAGTCCTTAGGTCTAGCCTGCTCCAAGGAAGAGATTGCCCGAGAGGATTAGTGCCAGGAGGTGGGGTCACGGGAGCCATTTTAAAGGCTTCCCGCCACAAGGGACTGTTGGCTCTAGTGATAGCTCTGTCCCAAGATAGTGTTTCTGAGGAGTTTTGGACTTCCGTCAGCATGTGGTCCACCCTCCCCCAGATGCTGCTGCAGAGGGGCACGGCCAGCCTGGGGCTTTGCATTTCCCTTTCTGTGGCCTAAGCCCAGAGTTTCTATACCGGATGAGGTCTGTGAAGCTGTCTGCACAATTGTGTATTTTTGAGTATTTTTTAGAGAAAGGATGAGTCTATAATGACCCTGGCAAGTTTAAAAGCCACTGATCTAAGTGAACCTTGGACTTTATGTTCAGTTCTGGTTCAAACAAAATACCAGAGAGCTGATTGATTATGAGAAATAATTAATAGATTAGTTATACTGACATTTAAGATTATTCCTAGGTCACTTTGGCTGGCATTTCAGATGTTACTTGATGAGCTTTTCCCCCCATTTATACAAAAAGCTTACTTGTATAGGTAAGGGGCAAATAGCCCCAAAAATGCTTTCTAGGAAGGAAGATAGTACAGAACCTATATTCTTGTGAAAAATAAAATATTAACCATATGTGGCTCTCTAGAACCCGGGTTTATGATAAAAACAAGCTGGTGTATCAGAAAGTGCAGTGCTGCCAGACAGGACTGAAACACTAGCAAGGAAGAACCAAAAATGGGAGCGTGGGCACGTTGTCAGGAACAAGTAATGGTGCACACCTGACGGCATCACTGGGCTGGGCCACATCACTGCAGAGCAAGGACTTTCTGGTGATCCTGACTCGCGCGGGCTGGGTGGGGTCAGGCACATTCACCATTTTTGCCTTCCTGGGCCTGAAACTTAGTAAAAAAAATTTTAGAAATATTTCCATCCAAAGTGACTACATAGACACACAAAGCATCAACATGTAAAAAAAAAAAAGTTGACTTTCTTTGGGAAATGTATTTACATGGAACACATCATCCCCAGAAACCCCTTGAAAGATGAGCCACGAACCAGGTAGTGTTCTGTTTTTTGCATGTAATTCTTTAGTGACTGATCACTATGGTAATTACACTTCCTTTTGGGGGCTAAGAAGAAAACTTCTCTAGGCTATCTGTTAGACAGCAAGACACCCTGATAATCCTTAGAACAAGTTTTTCCTTTAGATAGCACTGTAGCTAGACTTGATTTTTTAAAAACCCTGCTGGGTTTTTATTGTGTGTGTTTTTTTTACTCTAAACATGTTTTTAAAGATTGTGATCAATGTAGCAATGAGGAAATTACTGAAAGATGCTTGGGATTAAGAAGCTGAAGATTAAGCGTATTAAATGTAACCTCTTCCTCGACCCCCCCTACCCCCCCAGGGACCATTGGAGTCCCCTGTGGAGGAGGCCCCCATGTCCGTGGCCTGTGGCGGAGAGAGCCCCCTGGATGGCATCTGCCTCAGTGAATCAGATAAGACAGCCGTGCTCACCCTGATAAGAGAAGAGGTAAATGCTTTCTTGTTCCACCCACTTATCGCTCCATTCTTTGTGAAGCCATGTGCAGCGGGCAGATTCCATCTCTGCTGGCCTCCGTTATCCCCGTTGGAAGTTCGTGTTTCCTGCAGCTTGTTTAGCTCAGATAAAGGGCTCCCTGTAAAACGCCACGTTGGTGCTGGGGTCCTGACATTGTGGTGTCCTCTTTATCTTTTAGCCTTGAAATTTTAAATATCAAAGTTTGCTAACTTTATCCACATGAGTTTGTAAATTAGTGCCTTCATTTTACAGAGCACATTAGTATGTAGTATGCTCGTACATAAAAATTCCTTAAATTCTAGACTTGCACTAATATACAGCTGTTTCCTACCTTCATCCATTCTTTAATTCAACTCTCAAATACCTTTATCATGTTTCTTGAGCAGCCTCTGTTCAGAAATAGGTCACTGCTAGGCCTTGGATGATCTGAAAAATATGAAAGACATTGTTATATACTAGTAATCAGTTATCACTGTCTCCTGTTATATTTCTGTGCTATATTTATGTACTTGGCTTGTGTATTACTTGATGACTCCACCCTATTTTAAAGCAGGTGGAGCAATTTTATTTTTATAATGAGATGAAAGTAGTTAAGTACCTGTGATACATGTCTCTTAAAGCTTTAAAAAATGGCATTAAGGACCTAGCTGGTTTGGCTCAGTGGATAGAGCACTCATTGACCTGTGGACTGAAGGGTCCCAGGTTTGATTCCAGCCAAGGGCACATGCCCGGGCTGTGGGCTTGATCCCCAGTAGGGGGCGTGTAGGAGGCCACCAATCAATGATTCTCTGTCATCATTGATGTTTCTATCTCCCTTTCTTTCTGAAATCAATAAAAATATATATTTAAAAAAATAGCATTAGGTTGGTAATGAGAGATGTCAACTAATCCTGTTGTCAGCTTGGGTGCAGTGGTGAGGGGTCCCGCCCCCCCCCCCCCCCCCGCCCCACAACCCCCCCCCCCCCCCCCGCCCAATCTCGTAAATGAGAAAAATGACTTCACCTTCCTCCTGAGAGTTAAACTATGAGATGTCCCCCTCATGGATCACAGGAAAGATGGAAAGATGTGTTTAGTCACCAAAGCAGATAAGCTGGCTTCTAGTATCCTGATTAAAGGCACCAAAGTAAAAATGTACCAATTAGAAAGAGAGAAGCACAGAGAAGTAAATAAAAAGAGAACAAGATGTGCCCATCCAAGCCCTGTGCAAGGCAAGTGGAGTTTCAGGCAGTGAATTTAGATAATTTCTTTTCCATTTAGCATGGGCATCCCATGGGTTCTGCACAGCTTATAGTGAGATGGATGCACTGGCTGGAGGCATTGAACTTCCGACTCTTTCTGAGTCTATTTTTATCAAGCAATCAGAAATCTCTGCAGAAAGAGAATATGCTGGTCGTGCCAACTTCTAATGCTCTGACTTTGTGGCAGTTTCGTTTCTCATCCTAACTACGATTGGTGCACTGGTGTCTCCTGGGTTAAGGGGACTGTCTGTCAGATGACGCTCTGCTCTGGATGTCTTGTCCCAATCTGTGTTCTAGGCCTACAGAGCGAGAGCCAGACCCTGGCCTGAGGTTGAATTTACAGAGAACTTAGTTACCAATTGGAATTTTCCTAGGAGATGTTCTACTCACCTTTACTCTGGTGGCTACGTTTCCAGCATCCCATGTGGCTAAGAGTATTTTCCTAAATGCTTATGAGCATTAGATAGATGATGAGGTTTTACATTCCTAATGTATTGTGAATGACTTGGGAGGAACTGTTTCAAGTCTCCAATCTTAAATTCAAGCTGTAATAGATTGAGTAGGTAAAACAAAGCTTTCTCTCTATTATAATCTAGATAATCACTAAAGAGGTTGAAGCAAATGAATGGAAGAAAAAATACGAAGAAACCCGACAAGAAGTCTTGGAGATGAGGTGAGATTAGAGGTTTGGGGAGGTATTGGATACCTTTATGCATTGTTAGATTTAATACAAATGAAATGATGAAAGTATTTGCTTATCACAGAACCAGCTATTGAGAATGTGGGGCTATGCTATTTATACCTTAATTTGAGATTGATAATATCATTCCATGAGCATTGCTCACCAGGCATTATATTCAAATACTGTAGTTTATTTTGCGGTGTTCAGAACATTACAAGTAAGCAGAACTCACATAATTCTTATCTTTGGAAATAACAAATTTGTGTAAAAATATCCCTTTGAAATACAGAGTAATAAGATTTCCTGACATTCAGTTATAGAGACATTATAATTCATAATATGTCTTTAAAATTTATCTTTATTGTTAAAAGTATTACAGATGTCCCCTTAACATAATACTTTACAAAAACTAATTATTCATGGTAGCGTCAAATCTCATAACCAATAAATAGATTATAAAAAGCATGTTAACAGGAAACAGAACTGATTGACATTTTAAAATTGAAATCTTTTTATTTTTGCTGCTCACTCTCCAAAAAGGAGATTTAGGAGCCCTGTAATAACTAGAGATGGCATCAAAGAAGAGGGGAAAGGCTTAAATAATTTATACAGTCAGCACTTGAATAGGAAATATTTTAAATAAATAAGTCCATGTTAATTTGTGTCTCTTGTATTATTATTTTAATTTTTAAAAGATGTTTTTATTGAACTTTTTTAGAGAGAGAGGAAGGGAGAGGGACAGAGAGAAACATCGATCAGTTGCCTCCTGTACAAACCTGCAACCTGACTGGGAATTGAACCAGCGACCTTTCAGTGCATGGGGCATAGTTCAACCAACTGAGCCAAACTGACCAGGGCTATCTGTTTTTTGTTTGTTTGTTTGTTAGTTTGTTTGTTTGTTTTTTGAGCATTTACTGGGTGGACGTTGCCATTCTGGAAATGGTGGAGAAGAAGGAACAGCCCCTATCTTTGGAGAGCTTATAGGAGCTATATGTATTAGAAGCTTGGATGCAGGGTCAAAGTGATGGGCACGACCAGTGAGGAGAGGGGGAGCCATCGTTTCTCACTGAGGGATCACAGGGAAGAGCACCCATCACTTAGGCCAACATTATTGCATTTCACTTAAAGGAAGGTTTACATGACAGGATGATCTTTGAATAACTGTGTTGCTTTGGGGATTAGGATAGTAAAATAAAACTTGTAAGTAAATCAGAGGGGACAGATGTCAGAAATGGTGGATTGCGGCCAGGAAAGCCTGAACACAGATCAGATTAGGAAGCCCCCGCCCCATAATATCATTATAGTAGTTCCCCCTTACCCACCACCAATATGTTCCAAGACCTCCTGAAACTGCAGATAGTGCCGAAGCCTACATGTACTTTTTCCAGTACATACATACCTATGATAAAGTTTAATCTATAAATTAGACACAAAAGATTAACAATAATAACCTATAATAAAATAGAACAGTTTTAACAGTCCTATATAATAAAAGCCTAATGTGCAAATCGACTGAATGGCAGAACCACTGGTCGGCGGGGGGCGGGGCCTGTGAGTGGGCGGCCCCGGCCATCCAAACGGGTGCCAGTGGGCAGAGGGTGGAGACGGCGATGGGGGGAGGACAGCGGTGGAGGGGCTATCGGGGGGGTGGGGCCAGCCATCTCCCTCAGAGGGAGGCCACCGGCAGCAGCGCATTGGGAGGTGGGGCCAGAGCTGTCCCCTGGTAGTCAGTGCCTTCCCACAGGGATGTCTATGGAGAGTGGACCTAAGCCATCAGCCTGACATCCCCCAAAGACCCCAGGACTGCGAGAGGGTGCACGCCGGGATGAGGGACATCCCAGAGTGTACAAATTTTTGTGCACTGGACCTCTAGTATACTATAATAAAAGTAATTTGAATGTGGTTTGTCTCTCTCAAAACATCATCTTGTACTTTATTCATCTTTTCACTTAAAGGAAACACTTTATGGCTTCTCTTTGGCAAAACTGAATTGCCAGCATCAGTACTCTTGCACTTTGGGGCCATTATTAAGTAAAATAAGGGTGACTTGAACACAAGCACTATGATACTGAGATAGTTGATCTGATAATCCAGCTAAGTGACTAACAGGCAAATAGCATATGCAGCTTGGAGACACTGGACAAGGATGATTCACATACCAGGCAGGACTGAATGGGTTGGTGTGTGATTTCATCACACTACTCAGAACAGTGCAAAATTTAAAACATTAATTATTTGCTTCTGGAATCTTCCATTTAATATTTTTGGACTGTGGTTGACTGAGGGTAACTGAAGCTGGAAAGTGGAACCACGGGTAATGGGGGACTACTGTAACTTATTTTGTAAAAGATTGATTTGTCTAAGCAAACTTAAATCTATTGCCTGGAGGTAGTTGTTTCTACAAATAGAATGAAGGCTTATCTATGCTAATAAAAGCCTACGTGGTCCTCATGCCCTCGCACGATGCCCTCACGTCATCCAAAGATGACCGCCACAAGATGGCTGGCAGGGGAGGGCAGTTGTGGGCGATCGGGCTGACAGTGGAGGGCAGTTGGGGGCAACCAGGCTGGCAGGGAGGGCAATCGGGGGCGACTGGGCTGGCAGGGGAGGGCAGTTGGGGGCGACTGGGCCGGCAGGGGAGAGCAGTTGGGGGTGATCAGGCCAGCAGGGGAGCAGTTAGGGGCGATCAGGGCTGGCAGGCAGAAGTGGTTGGGGCAGGCAGGCAGGCAGACAGGGGAGCGGTTAGGAGCCAGCGGTCCCAGATTGTGAGAGGGATGACATCCCCCAAGGGGTCCCAGATTGGAGAGTGTGCAGGCCCGGCCGAGAGATACCCCAAACCCCCTTGAACAAATTTCGTGCATCGGGCCTCTACTTAAACATAAAATCTTAAGAAAAATCTTATTGAACATTAAGAAATCTTGTATTAATGTTAAAAAAAGAGAGAGATCCAAAATGCATAAATGGGTTACGTAAATCTGTCAGTATTCAGGGTGCTGCAAAAATAGGTTTACAGTTGTGAGTGCGCAAACCAGATGTTATTATTGTATTATATTAATTGTATTATTTTCCAAGTGAACAGCTGTAAATCTACTTTTGCTCCACCCTGTAGGTTAATGTGTTTAATTGGGAAAGTATTTCTCCAACTTCTGTTGTCTACAAATTCTCCTCTGATAATAATTTTTTTTTTTTAAGGAAAATTGTGGCTGAATATGAAAAGACCATTGCCCAAATGATTGGTAAGGACATTTTTTTCCTAGGGTATGAGCCATAGGATCCATAGATGAATTTCAAATCAGGATACAAACTTCACTTTGTCCATCACTTAGATACGGTTGATTCTCATTTGCATTAGTTATGTTTTATGAAGTTGCCACCAACACCGAATTAGCAAACACTGAACTGTTGCTTCTAGGGAAGTACAGGGTTAGGTTCCTGCAAGCTCTGGTCACACTGTTTTAAAATTACATAATCTTGTCTTATGTGTGCTTCTGTTTAAAGACATTTTATTTTATTTTATATATAGTGTTGATTCATTAATATTGACCTCGAGGCCAACAGTGCTATATAGCCCATGTGTGAACAAAACTTACTGAGCATGTATTTTCCCCAGAAGGCACATCACAGCCTTCCTGCACTTAGGAACTCTAGACAGCTCTGTAGCACTACACTTGGGAGCTTTTTTAAATACAAAAATCACCAACAGAAAGTGCGCGCACGCACACTCACACTCACACACACACAAGCACTAAATAGACTGTGGAAAGGACACTTGTTTACAATATAAAGCGAGAAAGCATCACCTTTCTCAACCTCAGCTGTTCTGCACATGTCTGTGAATGATGGGGAATGCACCAGAAGAACTGATTTGGGGGTTACAAATATATTTTAGTAAGTAGGTAGATTCACAGGTGTGGAATCTGTGAGTGACGGGCATCAGCTGTAGTTGGGTTCATTTTAGAGGATGGCAAACACTGGGAGTCTGTGAAAAGCCCTCCCCCAGTACCCAGAGAACTGGCAGCCTAGCACATCGTTCGTACCCCCAGGTGGTGCAGTGCCCTCACTCTACTGCTAGTGTACCTTCTGGTATCAGACCCATGGTGCCATTCCAAAACATCAGTGGTTGATCGTCCTGCACTGGATTTAGAACTTCCTGGCCAATGTTGTAAGGACTGACTTCTGAAACCAGTCAGGTCTGTCTCTACTTAAGCATTGAAGTGGTATTTTCTACTGTCCTCGTCACCTAATACCTTCCCAGCACGTGGCCTTTGCCACAGTTGTTCCCCTCATCTGCTTGGAATCTGTTCAGATCTCTCCTGAGTGAGTCCACGCTCTATAAAAAGGGAACCCCCCCCACCTGCCCTGCCTTGTTCCCCCATCACTTGTCACCACATCTCTCTCCCATAGAAGGTAAGTCTTTGAGAGGGGGGACTTTGTAATGTCCACTCTGAGTCCCACCAGCGAGAACACTAGCTCAGGAGGGCAGCTGCTAACTGTTGATTGAATATGCCTTTGCTTTTGATTGTGATTCACAGAAGATGAACAGAGGACAAGTATGACCTCTCAGAAAAGCCTCCAGCAACTGACCATGGAGAAGGAGCAGGCCCTGGCTGACCTTAACTCCGTGGAAAGGTCCCTTTCGGATCTCTTCAGGAGATATGAGAACCTGAAAGGAGTTCTGGAAGGGTTCAAGAAGGTAGCATGTCCTTTCTTCTGGAATCTCTTGCTGTGGTGGTAGATCTTTAGATGTGTATGGCAGAGGAGTATGGGTAGCCTTTTAAATTGGGTTTTGGGGCCCCTGTTGGCCTGTATCTTCTGTTCCAGGGAAGCTGGAGGATCCCCTCCCCGCTTTTCTGTGTGGGTGGTGTGTCTTGGTCATTCCTCTCCTGGGTCAGGCCAGTAAACCCCAGACACAACCAGAGTGTGGCATGGAGTATAAGAGCCGTGGAACCCTCGGACTTTAGGAGAATTCTAGAAATGTTCATTTGATAATTCGCCAACTTAATATTAGTAAAAGTAAAAGGGATTCTAGACATAGCCCTGGGAAATTCAGGCTGCGTATTCTAGAGAAAAGTAAAAAAAAAAAAAAAAATCAAATGTTTCAAATTTAGGTGTATTGACTTAATTTATCATCAATGAGATAACATTTATAGCAGTGAACATTCTTTTTGTCCATATTAAAATAAAAATGAGACTGGCTAATTAATCTGTGGGAATCAGATTGCCATTCAGAGTTGAATAACTGCCTTCCTAAAGCAGGTGTACTAATGTAACTGAACCTTGCTGTATGAAAATTAATATATGCCCCTTACCTACACATGACGAAATTATCTAGAATTTCTTGGGTAAGTTTATTTGTGCCTGTTTCAAATTACCATACAGTATAATTTAAAGGCATCTGAATTAATTGGGTTTCCTTGTTTTTAAAAAAATGAGAACTCTGATACATGGTCTGTCACTAGCAGCAGAAGAAGAAAATGACCCGTTTCTTTTGTTTCCACTTGTCATTTGAGAACAGAATGAAGAAGCCTTGAAAAAATGTGCTCAGGATTACTTAGCCAGAGTGAAGCAGGAAGAGCAGCGGTATCAGGCTTTGAAGATCCACGCAGAAGAAAAACTGGACAAGTAAGAGCTTGCACATAAGAATGTTACTTTTCATGATGTGAGAAGATTGATGGAGGCAAGGAAGAAATCACTGTTTTGCAACTCTAGATGGCGTGTGTGTGTGTATATTTACTTTTTTTAAAAAATATATTTTATTGATTTTTTTTTTTTTACAGAGTGGAAGGAAGAGGGATAGAGAATGAGAAACATCAAAGAGAGAGAAACCTCAATCAGCTGCCTCCTGCACCCCCCCCTACTGGGGATGTGCCCACAACCAAGGTATATGCCCTTGACTGGAATCGAACCTGGGACCCTTCAGTCCGCAGGCCGATGCTCTATCCACTGAGCAAAACCAGTTAGGGCTGTATTTACTTTTTTGAATAGGTAGAATCTTCCCATGTTCTAATATTAAAAAGAATAAGAAGATATACAGTATCTCCCTCCACACCATGCCCACTCCCCTGGGTTTCCTCCTCTTTCCTGACCTGGGGTCATCAACATTTTATCCTCCCAGATACTCTTTTATCCCCCTCTGCTTTCTCCCCCAGCTTTATTGAGACATAATTGACATATAACATTGTGTAAGTTTAAGGTATACAGTGTGCCAATTTGATATATTTATGTATTGCACCATGATAGTGTTAGCCAACACCTCCATCATCTCAATAATTACCATTTTTTAATATTGTGAGAATCTCCTTTTTTATACAAATGATAGCATACTTCGCTTTTCTCTTTTAGCAATGTATTTTGGAAATCTTCCTATATCAATCCATGGAGAGCTTCCTTACTTTTTAAACAGCCATGGCGTGTTCCGCTGTTGGAGTGATCATTCCATTGTTGGAATGTCCCCCCCGTTGGACCTTCAGGTTATTTAAAATCTGCTACCAACAGTGCTGCAATAAGCAACCTTTTATGCTTATCATTAGGCATGCATGGGAGTTATCTGTGTGGTAGGAAAGGACTGTTGGGCCAAAGAATATAGGAATTTATACTTACGGTACTGTCCCGTTGCCCTCCTTAGACTATTATTTGTTAATATTCCTACACAATGTATGAGCGTCTCTTTTCCCTGCAGCTTTGCCAACAGGTCAGATTTTTGGTTTTCTGCAAATATAATAGATGAGAAATGGTATTTTGGTGTAGTTGGTTGGGTTTTTATGGTTGTTGTTCTGGGGGGTTTTTTTTGGCAAGTAACAGAGCATTTATTCATTGTAGTTTTGATTTATGTTTATTTTATGAGTGAAATTGGACATATTTTAGCAGCTGTCCATACAGATACTCGCTTCACTATGAATGACTGTTCTTTGCCCATTTTTCTATTGTCAGTTTATATATGTGTTACCTATAGCACATTATTATACTTATATATTAAGGATGGCAGCCCTTTGTGATATGAGTGGTGAATAATTTTTCCTGCTTGTCAGCTATCCTTTGGCTCTGCTGGTAGTGGTGTGGATGTGCAGACATGTATTTTTGTTAGTGAAATTAGCAGTCATTTTTCTTACAGCGTCAGGATTTCCTGTCATAGGAAGAAAGATTTCCCCTGGGCTGAATATAAAAAGTTCTCCCGTGTTTTCTGTTTAGTACTTTTATGGCTTACTTTTTTAATTCTTAAAACCAACACATTTGGAATTTATCCTGGGGAATGGTATGAAGGATGCATCCAACTTTATTTTTTAACTAAAAACTAATACATGCGTGTACATTTTGCTCACTGTCCTCCTATTTGTAAGACCTTTTAAGTTCCCCCTTACCCATTGCCACTCCCAGAGGTACTGCTATGGAAGTTTATGGTGTATCCTTCCAGTCTTTGTGCCTTTACAAATACTGCCCATACTAGCTTTGACTTTTTAAAAAGTATAATGGAGGCAGCATATTACAAAGTTTCCTTTTTCATTTGATAGTATAGCATGGCCATTTTTCATGTCAGAATATACAGTGTAATCTAACTCACCATTGTGCCAGGGGGAATATTGCTGTGGATGGATTACTAACGGGGCACTGCTGGCCCAGAGTGTGTATACATGTTGAACTGTAGTGGTTACTGTCACATCACCCTCCACAGAGATGGTCAATTTTCATTCCCTCAGGGAGCTTGTTTCCTTGCATCTCAGCCAATACGGGACAAGATCATTCTTGTTAATTTTACCCAGTCTGACGAATTTTAAAGATTTATCACCTTAATTTGCATGTCTCTGATTACTAGTCAGTTTTTACCATCCTTTTGTCAGTTAAGTGGCTATTTATCAACTGACATTTATGTTTTTTAAAAAGTGTCCTTTGCCCCGCAATAGTAAAGTCGCTTTAGGACTGTGTCGTAAATGAGATGGTTAGTATCCTGCGTCTTTAGCTGTGATGATCCCGAGGATGATCCTACCTGCTATTGTACTGGGTTAAAAACCCCACAAAACTCATTGATTGTTGTAAAAACGGTCATGTGATTCCATTTTCCAGTGACATGAATTTTGAAGGACACTATGGCCTTTGAGATTAACTCTACCATTGGTTTGCACCGTGCAAACTTGCCTAGCAGTTGTATGTAAATTGAGTGTTTATAAGTTAAAATTGAATTATTTAGGTCATCGACTCCTTTTGTTTTCTCTTGTCATGAAGTCAGTTCGTTTAGGTTGTTTCATAGATGTCAGTGGTTACTGTCCTGACTCTTTGGCAGTGACTGATGACTAACCATGTGCTTTTTGTCCCTTTATTCTACAAACAAAACACAAACAGAGCCAATGAAGAGATTGCTCAAGTTCGAACAAAAGCAAAGGCTGAGAGTGCAGCTCTGCACGCAGGACTCCGGAAAGAGCAGATGAAGGTGGAGTCCCTGGAAAGGGCCCTTCAGCAGAAGGTACGAAGAGGGGTGTGGCCACAGGGACCTTGGTTCCGGTCCTCCGCAGTGGCCAGCTTGCGGTGGATCTGGATGAAAGAGGCCTCGCCTTTTTGTCCAGACACTTCAGTCCAGTTCCTTTCTGAGCCAATTCAGGGGGAAACGAGGCAAACCAGGAAATTCCCAGACACATTGGTGGGAACTGTCCACAGGCAGGGTGCAGAGAGGAAGTGGCATTAACTAAACTTCAGGGACCAAACGCTGTTTAGTTGGGCTCTTAGGCTCCCTTTTAAAAAAAGTTCTCTGTGTGTGTGTGGTGTTTTTGTTTTGTTTTTTTGTTTTCTTTAATGTAATATAAAAGCCATCTTCCCCTTAATTATCATTTTACCGTGCAGGGCACATTTGGCAACACCTAGAGATATATTTGGTTGTTATGACTAGGAGATGCTACTGGCATCTAGTGGGGAGAGGCCAGAAATGCAGCCAAACATCCTACAGTGCACAGAACAGCCCGGCAAGGAAGACGGACCCAGCCCCAAATGACAGTGGTGGGTGGTGGAGCAACTGGTGTAGGTGAATAGTGGTGACAGTGGTCCCTAGTGCTCCCGGCTCAGCGATCCTCAGGCTTTGGTGGCTGTCTGCCTCTAGTGTTTTCCTTCCTATGTGACCTCCACTAAGTTAGGACAGGGTTCTTACCATGGTGTCTGACAAAAAGTCAGACAGAGTTCCTGGGATACGAAGACTCAAGCATCCCAGGTCGCTGGAGAGATGCTATGGATTGAGTGAGGCCCAGATACTTGTGTTTTTAACAGGTACCCTGGGTAATTCCTATGATACCAAGTAAGCCTGAGAAGTAAGGGGTTCGTGGACAAGCTGCAGAGGGCCAGCGACTACCCTCACCCCTTACTCAGTTTAAGCATAACTTTGTGCACTTGGGCATTTTCCAGGGGGGAAGGTTTAGCGCTCTCCTTTTCTTAAAGGAGAAAAGATGTAGAAAGAGCCCCGGAGTGAGAGTAGAGCCAGTCTGGGGACTGTTGGTTATAATTTCCTTTATCTCAGGACACAGTTGACCTGCACAGTCGTATCACTTGTCTTTCAGAACCAAGAAATCGAAGAACTGACGAAAATCTGCGACGAGCTGATTGCAAAGCTGGGAAAGACTGACTGAGTTTCCCCTGTTCGCTCAGGGGATCTGCGTTTGGCTGCTTCTGTCGTGACCACAGTTATCTTGCCTTATCCAGGAATTGTTGCCCCTTTGCAGAGAAAAACACTTTGAAATAGCACATCCCACTGCTGCCTGTCCCGCTTTGCTGAGACGCACAGCCCTGGCAGAACCCGGGAGTGTTGCACCGTCGCCGGAGTGGCAGCCGGCCGTCCTGGAGTCCTCACAGCACCGCCCATGGTCTGGTAGACAGGCTGCTACGTTGGGTTTGTGATTTCTCTGTTTTGATTCATTTTTTCTTACAGCTATGTACTTTATTAATATTTTCACACCACAGCTTAACATGAACAGCATATTCTCCCATACTTCAAAGATTCCCATTGCCACATATAATTCACTCCAGAGGCATATAGGTTCTGAAAAATACTGTTCTCAGTGATGGGGAAGAGCAGCTTTTTAGGAACTCTTCCTGCTTTACCATTTAAAAAAGGCTCATGGCTGAGGAAGCACCCCCACCTTTCGTTCCCTGGAGAACTCTGAGCTAAACTTAATTCTTTCAGTTCTATGTTGCACACATATAAGCAGTTCGGAACTTTGCACATGAGCAGGAATCAAAGTCAGATGCAGAAGTGGAATTTTAAGGACCATTTATATATCAGGGCAGAAGCACCACTGGGATTCCCATGACGATGCTATTCTGAATGTGCTTGGTGCCTTCTATTGCACATGCCAAAGGTCAGTTCTGGAGAAAGCAGAGCATGCCATGAGTGAGCTAGACAAGTCCCTTGGCCTCTTTGTACCTTAGTTTCCTTATATCTTGTGTAAAAGCTGCATTCCATGCCAGGCCTGAAGTGTTCCAAAGCTCACTTTTGTTATTAAATTGCAACCATGACTTATATATTGCAAAAAAGGAATGCTGCAAACGCATTCCTTTCAATAAATTCTATTTTATTGCAGGTTAAATCTAAATACTGGAGGGAAAGCAGGCCTTCACATGAACCCTCACATAATTCTCTCAAATTATTTCCACTGGGATTTTACAGCATCATCTCCTCCACCCATCTCCCCACAACCGCTCTGGGCATGATCCACTGAGGCGGGAGGGAGGGGAGGCCTGCTGCAGCCCTGGGTCCAACCCCACTCCCGCACCCCTTTTAAGTGTTCACCCCTTTCCCCTTCGTCCTAACATGGCGCCACCACAGCCTGTCTTAATTCTTTTGGAAGTCCACTTTGCTTTTCCAACTGCGTTAAAATTGTGATTTTATGACTACGATTTGGGATCATCTCCTGTTCACCATGTCTCTGATTTTTTGTGTGTGTTACATATTTATTTCATCTTTTAAATTTAATTTTCAGTATTGGTGGTTTTATTTGAGGAGGTAATTTGGCTTTTGTTACTTTTAGTTTGTAAACAAGAAGGGGCTCTGAGTATCCATTTACATACATACACAGACACATATATTTACATATGCTGCTGTTTTCCCCTGAAGTATAGTCAAATAAGAACCTACAGAAGAGCCTATTTCCATAAATGTAGAAACTTATTTTGGAATAGAGTCCTGGCTCAGAACGCCAGCTTCAGGATTTGGGGGGATTGAACATGTGGAAACCCCCAACCCCTGTCATGACTCATGACCCCAGCTCAGGTTTCACGTCCAGGGAAGACTTCGCCATAATGTTTGTTCCTGGTATTGGACACTTCTCAGCCGTGGCGAGTGTGAGCGTGGCCCCCCCGGGTGGGTCTGCAGGCTGACAGCGGCTGCTTCCTGCAGGAACAGCTGAGGGGGGACTCTCTCAGACCTGGGTGTGGCTAGGCCGTCCTAGAGCCACTTCTTTGCTTCACTTGTTGCTACAAAACCAATATTTCCTCTTGATTATTTGAAATATGCTGAGAAAATCTACTTGAAAAAGGTTTAGATGATCTTATAATTAAAAGGTAATTGTAATCCCATCAGCAAGTCAAGGGGAAGAAACAGTTGTTTTCCACAAATGGGATGTCTTGTTCTTCAGATTTTTTCTTTTGAGTAAAAAAAAAAAGTCCTTTCAAACTTAAGACAGAATTTTTAACAAAACAGGCAGTAAACATCACGCGAACCACTCTGAAAATCAGCACATTGTGAGTATTTTTACACAGAGGCCGTTTGACTAGTGGAGGCGGGAGCGCAGGGAGCAGGTCCGCACACACAGAACCCACGTCCTCAAGCTCTTCCTGGGCTTGCTTCAGAGGGGAGAGGCCGCTAGCCCCCAAAGGAAAATCCCCAGCGTTTGAGAGGCAAAACCAAACCTGCAGGAGTTTTAAAGCACTCTTGTCTTAACCTTAACGCCTGCAGTCTTCATGGTCACATGCACTGTGTTCAGTACCTGTAAGTTTTCGTACTCTTCCGGTAAAACTATTGCATGATCCACCTTCAGCAGTGAATTGTGCCAGGTGGAGAACCTCTGTAAGTCTTTAAACGCGGATTTTCCTTTAGAAGTGTACTGTTCACAGGGGTGCAATCTTTAGCCCCAAGGAGGTCAATAATGCCTTTTAAAGCCAGAAGTCACATTTTATCGATATGCGCTTACATAATTGGTGCTTAGGCTGTATTTTAAAGCCTATTGTCTTACCACTTTGTACAAAAAAGAACAACAGAAGTGATGTGTGGTTGGAAAGGTGACAGGACAATCATTTGGGCTTTGAAAACAGTCCCGGGTTAATGTGAGTGCTGGGCTGCAGTGTATTTAGCTCAGTGGAGCGAGGTGTCTCCAGGTGGCGCCACTGATTTCCTCCTTTGGGCCTCTCCTACCAAGAAAAGCAACTGCGTTTTGCAGAAAGAAACATTGCTAAACCTTTTTGCTGCTGTGTTTTGGTGACATGTCCATGTTTACCTGCTTTCTGTTGATCTGTTTTAAGCATGGAAGGCTTATAATGGTCTCCATCGTAACTCCTGGTCCTCTTTTTAGGTTTCTTGTGTATATAAAAAGGTAGCTCTGTGTTAAAACAGGTGACGACAATCCTCCCCCAGCACATGGGTAAAAGAGATTCCTTCAAAACTAGACCCTAGAGTGAAGTTGCTGCACAAGGAATACGAGAGGACCCCAGTGAAGTAATATTTGCCTCTGGTCTCTCAGCCCTGAATGACCGTTACAAGAATATGTTCTTCCTTCTAATGTAATAGGTGGATATTCTCCAACGAGAATAAAAATGTAGCTTGTGCAGTTGGCAAATCAAGAGACTATACTGGACAGAATAAAGTATATTTCTTTATTTTTCCTAAAAAATAAGCAACAACCACAAAAAACCCACAAAACAAACAAATCAACTCCAAACTTTTAGAACTCTGGAGTAAGAAGACAGCCTAGAGTTGGCACTTAGAGAGCCAGACTCCTTATTAGGCAATAACAAACACTGTTACAAAAGTGAAAAGACCTGAGTGCAAGTTGCTGACCTAGATTGTGGTTGGGAAGTATTTGGTGATCTTGTTGAGACTCTGGGTCCAGAGACATTGCTTAAGTTTTTTACTTTGTCAGAGTGTAGATAGGTATATAGTCTTTTTCTTAAAGTATTTTAATTGGAGACTGAACGGTTTGTTGCTTGGTTAGCCAGTTGGTTACAGTCAGACCTCCTGACATGCACTATACTGGGGGGAAGCTCCTGAAGGCCCGCCCACACCTTTTGTTCCGTAAAACTGTCCTGGAAATATTGAGAAGCCTGGTTTTCTCACGTGGTTTCCAGCTTCCTCAGACCCAGCCCAAATTAGGAAGTGCAGAAACACATCGGAGGCTCTGGCTGCCTTCCAGTGTGATACGGAGTCTAAGGAAAGACTGATGTTTGGGTTTGAGGATGGCCCAAGTTGAATTCTCTTTCCAGCCAGTTACCCTTTCCACCTGCCCCGCACTTTGTGCAATTCTCACAGCAATACCGAAGTCTCCGTGGGACAGCCCAGAGGTAGTACTGTTTGTGAATGGGAGGAGTAAACCCCCAGTGTTCCTGGGCTGTCTGTCTAAAAGCGGCCGGAGGGAAGCACTCACTTTAAATAAAAGTAACCAAGGGCTTGCTGGGGCTTTAAAGCTCAAAATGGAATTTTTAACGAGCAAGCCTCGGCAAACTTGTGTGCACCAGTTGGAAGTGACCCAGCACATCCTTTTCTCGTGGTGTAAAAGCCCCAGAGCTCCCTCTTTCTCTCCTTTTGGTTTTTCACTACAACTAGCAGTCATCTCGCTGAACCGTCTTTTCATTGTGGTTTTGTGACCAGGTGAGCTTGCTCTTGGACTTCATTTCTTACTTTATCCCCTTATTGGAAATAGAGAAACTAGGAGTTGAAAGAGTAAATGATTCAGCAAAGGATTTTAAAGTAAAGATGTATATATTCTGAAGAATTTTAAAGATAGCAGATTA
>NW_006292095.1:4415007-4426247 GCF_000327345.1 Myotis davidii | reverse complement strand
AGGTTCTCTTTTTTATTTAAATTATGAACTTGAGTTTTACCATTTAATTATGAGATAAACCTAACCTCCAAACAGGACAAGATGGCATGGAATTGTTAAGTCATGTGACACAGACTACATGCTGAAGGAGTCTAGGAGGAGGGACAAGAGTAAGAGGGAAGTTACACACAAGCCGGGTAGAGCAGCAGGCCGCGTAGAATGACACTCCGGGCTTAGCCTGGCTTCAGATCCCAGCCACAGCTATTTCACCTGCCTGGCTTCAGTTTTCTAGCCCTGGTGATAACAGTTCCCACCTCCTGAGGTGGTCATGAGGACTCACTGATAATGCTGGCATAGTGCCTTGCCCTTGGGGCCTTAATAAATGACAGTGATAATCATCTCCTAAAACCTTAAGTTTATGAAATTTTCAAATTTTCTAGGACTCCCCCTTATAAACAAACTGGAGGCCTGGTGCACAAAATTTGTGCACTTGGGGGGAATCCCTCAGCCTGGCCTGCACCCTCTCGCAGTCCAGGAGCCCTTGGAGGATGTCCGACTGATGCTGAGGCAGGAGAGGTCCTGCCACCGCAGCGTTCGCCAGCTGTGAGCCCCGCTTCTGGCTGAGCAGTGCTCGCCCCGTGGGAGCACACTGACCACCAGGGGGCAGCTCCTGTGTTGAGCGTCTGCTCCCTGGTGGTCAGTACGCATCATAGCGACCAGTCGTTCTGCTGTTTGGTCGATTAGATTTTTATTATATAGGATTTTGTTAGTTTCATTAGACATCTAAACATAACAAAGCTTTGGAAACTGAGGAGTTACCTAACTTTATTCTTTTATTTGAGATTGGTAGGAGGTGGAGTGGAGGATTAGCTGAGGATGGAGCCCCATGTTGGGGTGATTGAGTTAGTAAGTAGGGAATGGAAGTCCGTGTGTTTCAGATAACTCCGAGACTCCCCAGACCTGTACCAGCCACAGAAGGTTTCTGTGATCTATTTTTTCTTTGCCAAAATGTGTACATCTTCAAAGTTTGGTTCCCATGGGAATACATATGTAAGAACAGATTGAAGCCATAACTCAGTTAACAGAAATTCATTATCTAGCCAATTTAAAGCAAAGGATAATTGACATTTGAGTTTCCTATGTTCCAGGTGCCTTTACAAATATGTGATATTAGCAATTCCATGTAGATGGAATTGGTGTTTGTTTGTGTACCAGTGCGTGGCGGGGGTGGGGGGCGGAAGGAATGAGGCTAAAAAACACAAAATATCCATCCAGCTACAAAGGTGGAGCTGGCGTGTGAAACCAGGTCTCACTGATCTCAAATCCAGTTCTCTTAAGGCAGCGGTTTTCAACCTGTGGGTCACGACCTCTTTGGCGGTTGAACGACCCTTTCACAGGGGTTGCCTAAGACCATCCTGCATATCAGATATTTATATTACGATTCATAACAGTAGCAACATTACAGTTATGAAGTAGCAACGAAAATAATTTTATGGTTGGGTCACAACATGAGGAACTGTATTTAAAGGGCCAGAAGGTTGAGAACCACTGTCTTAAGGCCACTCCATGTTGGGCAAACTTTGGAATATATTCTTCAACAGAAGGAGGACTTGATATTCACCAACTGAATTTTCTTGCTCCTTTTTTTATCTCAAGTGGGACTATTTCAATGGATATCAGAGAAAACTCTGCAGAATCATGTCACCAAAGTTCAACAGCATGAGAACACAGAAACCTAGCAAATATGCATAGTTGTATTACTACATTGGAAAGGTGCTGTTACTTAGTAAAGGAAAACGAAACGCCTATCCGCCTTCCTGTTTAGCAGAAAGAGCTTTGGTCTGGAAGACTCGGATGGCTTCTAGTCCTAGTTTTTGTCAACTGTGTTGGGCAGGCCCTTAACGCCCTTCTTTGGACTGAGAATGCTAGGGGGGCCCTTGCTGTGCTTTGCGATTTTAACTCTTCCTAAAGTGCCAACTATAAGGCAAAAGGTTCCTCAGTTTCCCTGTCAAAACCATTCTGAAAATACATCTTGTGATTACAGCATTTAGAGGGGTGACCATCAGCCCACATCACACAGGAAAGGAAAAGGCCTGGGCTCCTCTCAACGATAAAGATAAATTTAAAAAAGAATAAAATTGTACTTAGAACTAAGTCTATTAAAATCCACCTTATTTACATTTAATTCTGATTAATTGCTTCTTTTACATCCATGGAAAATACATTCAAGATATTACTGATCAATCTTCTAATAACATTTTCTACAACATAGTTGTTTTGGAAACGTTTTTTCCAAATGGAATAAATATCAGCTCTATTTGTGTAAGAAAATTTTAAAAAAGGAAGAAGAAGAAAAAGAAAGAAAAGGCCTAGGCTCAAGTCCCAAACCAACAACCAAGTCTGTGCTCTCATGTTCTCGGGCCAGCAGCTCCAGTATGGACCTCGGTTTTGTCTGCAGGATGAAGACGCTGGGTTATATCCTCTATGGCCTCTCCCATCAGTGAGTGTCATTATAGCCACTGCACCCACACTCCTGTGACACAAGCTGGCACACACCAGCATGCTCGCAGATTCATTCAGTTGCTTGCCCAGTAAGGATGGCCCCCTGCATCATCCGAATTTCTGAAAATAAATTAAATTGACAACATGTGTTGAGTTCTTAAGATGTGCAAACTCGTAATCACAATGATTCAACTGTAGACTCAGAAAGGCATTTTTGTTCTAGACATCAAAATGACAGACAGCACACTTAGCTAATCTGGTGCATTCAGGCATAATTACAATATTTCACTAAAATCTTAGAGTCCAGACAGACCAGTCCAGACCTCAGGGTAATGCGCAATAATAAATGTGCCTTCTGTTTCACCAAAAGGCTGGCACTTACTGTCATTTGTCTCTTATAAGGTCCTGATTTTTCCAGACACATTTGTTTTCTTTCTCCCTTTCAGTTGATCTTTGTAACATCACCAATTTTTGGCAAAAATAAGATGTCTAAAATATGATTTTATTTCCTTCTTCAGTTTCCAGTGACAATGTGTGTGAATGGCCACTGGGGGGCTCCACTCCCAAAGACTTACAGTCTTTAGAGCCATGTTTTTCAACCTGCTGGTCAAAACCCATTTTAGAGAATCTGAATCAGAAGAATATAGAAGAGGGTTTGCTGTAAGAATAAATAGTGAAGGTAAGTACTGTTTTTGACAAACTATTTCACTTGCACGTTTATATACGTATTGGGTTGCAATCTGAAATGTTGGGAGCCTGAAAATCTGAAGAAGAAAAAAAGTTTTGAAAGTTTGAAAGCCGCTCACTTTAGTTATAGGGAAGGGGAATTGTTAAATCAGTCAAGAGTTTTATGGGGTTAAAAAATAATTTATGATTGCAACCCCCATCTTTTAAAAGTAAGCTGCAGAGTTAGAACACTTAGTGACCAACCACCGCAGTTCATAGCGACTTGAAGAAAAGCAAAACTTTAGGGCAAGAACATGAAGCTGCATTCAGAAAATAGGATGTAAAATTCCTTCCTAATGCTCAGTTGAGAGGGGAAGAAGAGAAGAGGAAGTCAGGAGGAGAGCATATAAAGAATAAAAGCCTGTGAAGCTAAAACTGCTCTAAAAAATAATCTTTTAATAAAAGGAAGAAGAACCCTAGCCCTTGTGGCTAAGTGGTTAGAGCGTCAGCCTGTGCACCAAGTGGCCTCAGGCATGTACCTGGGTTACAGGTTTGATCCCCAGCCCTGGTTGGAGTAGGTGATTTTGCTTTTTTACATTCATGGATAATACATTCAAGATAATACATTCAATTATTATCTATTATTATTGAGATTATATAGGATTTTGTTAGTTTTATTAGATATTATTTAGACTTGTTTATAATTCAATTGATTCCAAAATAATTGAATATATGTAGGTGAGGAAGGCAACCAATCGATGTTTCTCTCTCTCCCCTCTCCCTTCCACTCTCTCTAAAAATCAGTGGCAAAAATATCCTCAGGTGAGGATTAACAAAAAAAGAATAAGAAAGCAAAATTCTCCTTTCCTTCCCCCAAACCCCTTTTCTCCCTGTGGCAGCTGAGAGCGGGCTACTTAGGTTCAACGCCCTGTTTCTGTGTTGCTACCACAGCTAACAACTAACCTGACTCACATTTGAAAAAATGAAACCTCTGCTAGAAGCAAGAATTCTCCTTGATGGCAGGTTCTTATACTTAACTCTCTTGCACAGTTCAATTCTAAATTGTGAACGTTTGGATACGCAGTAAATGAGATCTCTTATTTGAATCTTATCTATAGGGTGATTTTCTGTTACCCCCAATGTCGTTCTTCCATTGAGTAACCCCGAGCAATGAACACACGAGGGTTACATGAGTAAGGGACTAAGTTGGGAGGCGCCCACTTATTTTGAGAAGTGTGAAAAAATAAAACTGGAAGTTGAATCTGAGGGGTTGGGTTCAGGAAAGAAAGTTAAGGAGAAAACCAGGAGGTTCCCACAATGTCACACAAATAGAAACCAGAGAATTCCAGAGGCCTTGGTAAAATAATTGGTCACTTGGAATATGTCACTAGTTGAAATAACCACTAGCTTCTCCTCAACATTTTAAGGTTATTTTGGAATCGTTTTAGACTTACAGGAAAGTTGCAAGGATCCTCTCAACTTTCTTCCTTCGTGGTTGGCTCTCTACTTCTGCCCTTTGCTGTGTCTTAAACCGCAGTGACGATGCTCCAAGAGGCTTTGAGTGTTCATTGAGCATTTACCATGTGCCGGGCCTGGGTAGGTGCTGATGGGAGAAAGCTACCTTTACCATATCTCTCTCCTGCGGTCTCCCCATTCTTCCAAGCATTATCCTACTTATGTGGTCTGTGCACAGGGACAGCGAGGGACCCTGAGCCCTTCACCTCCACCCTCAGGACCAGCATTGTTGTGGTTACAGCTGAGTGGTGGTATCATGTGCAATGTCTTCTCCAATGAGGGATAGTACCTTAATATTTTTTAAAGCTACGGATTGATAGGTGATAATTCACCTGTGTCTTCTATGCAAAGAGCCTGAGTCAAGCTCCAAAGAGAACTGTCTTGGAGACCTCACTTACACGGGGCTCCGGGAGTCACTGTGTTACCGGGAGCCTCTTCCCTGACCACAAAACACCAAAGGTTTGGACTCCCTCTAAGACCCCGTGTTCTTTCTAAAACTACAGGTGTTCAGGCATTCGAACATTTTACATAGAAAACGTGAGCTCTTTTTCAACTTCTGTTCAGATTTCCTTCTCATTCCAGATATGTTGCCCCTGACAGAGCTGTTCTCCTACTTCATTTGGTCATCATCTTGCACCGAGAAATGCCACTTGTTCCAGAATTCCCATTGGAAAGGCCGCCATCCAAACGCACCTTGGCCGGAGCCCTAAATGAAATCAAGATCACACACACACACACACACACACACACACACACACACACACACACACACAAACACACAAATGGAATTAGGAAGCCCTAAGCAAAAATATAGCCGTACCTGTGTGTGTGTAGCTTCAGTAACTCAGTTCAGCTGGGACATGTGACTTTCAGGGAGGGGACGGTTCTCCTGGCTGACGGCAAAGCCTTTTGTTCTGCCTGGGAGACAATTGGAGTGAGGGGGAGGGAGGCGTGGACACCGGGAGGCAAAGCAGGCAGCATCTGCCGATTCCAGCTGGGCCCAACTCAGTTCTGTAGGTGGATCCAATTCTGGGCCTCTCTGTGCTTTTGGACACTGATCTGCCTTTTTCCTAATTCTGCAACATTCCCAGTTCTGGTCTATGAAATTGACCAATGCCAATGTCACATCGTCTGATGGTTTGTCTTCTCTGGAGAGGGTATCTTGCAATGTGATCTGGTCACCATTTTTGATCAGCAGATATTATTTAGACTTGTTTATAATTCCATTTGCTTTAAAATGATTTAAGGCCATTTACAAGCAGAGTACAAAGCCATCAGTGTCGCTTCAGATTTCAGTTAGGAGTAATTATGACAAAGGACATGGCTGATGCAGTTAGGTCCAGTCACTGCCACCCCACCCACATGATGGGCGAGGCCAAGCCACCCATCATCCTGTCATCACTACAGATTCAGTCTTTTTGAAACCGTTTAGCTAGTTTCTCTCCCTAAACCTCTCCCTTTTGCCTTTATCCATTTGTTACTTAATTCAACAAACATTATTTGGACATATATTACATGAGAAGAACTTCATTTTAATCTTCATCAAAGAAATAATACAGAAATCTTGGGAGTATAGAACTATTGCAGAACAAGTTAACATCACAGCAATGCAGTAATTTCCACTCAAATATTATACATGCCTAGTAATAGCTAGTACTTTGTGAGTGCTTATGTGATAGGTACTATCTATCTCTATATATAAAAGGCTAATATGCAAAGTGTCCCCTCAGGAGTTCGACCGGGAGACCAGGAGTTTGATTGCTCACTATGTTGTGTGCTGGCCACCAGGGGGAAGTGCAGAGCAAAGGAAGGCCCCAGCCAAGAGCTGGAAGGCCCAGATCAGCCCTGATTGCCGACCAGGCCTAGGGACCCAACCTGTGCGTGAATTTCATGCACCAGGCCTCTAGTATATTTATATACACAGTAAACTTGTCTGGAAGACATATATGGGGTCCAAAATTTTTCAATCCCCCAAAATGCAGGGTTTCATATTGTGAGGTTAATGAAGTGACTGGGTGAGCTTGTGCACCCTGCTGGCCAGGCGTTCCAGAGGCTCAGCTGTGCTATCTGATTCCATGCTATGGTTCGGCACCATCCGCCTCATGGGGACTGGGCCCTTGGGCTTAAATGTTGGCAGGGTCAGTCTCCCTTCCTGTGGTTAGCTGGACTGGCAGGACGGGAGCAGCAGTTTGGGGAACCTCCTAGGTAGATGGTGCCAGGGAGATGGGCTGGAAGAACGCTGGGGGTGCCAGTGTTACCTTTCCCTCCACATTCTCTTCTCCTCCAGCTCAGCATGGCACTGTGAATGTACTTAGTGCCACGGAAGTATACCCTTAAAAATGGCTAAAATAATACATTTTATGTTACGTATATTTTACTGAATTTTTTTTTAAAGAATCTTAGCCCAACCCTGGCTGAGAATGGGAGTTGGATAGAGGGTGGAAGCCAGGCACCATTTCTCATATATCTCATTGCCTTATTGCAAAGGGCATTAAGGTGGGTTTTGTAGACATGAACCTGGATAACTCATTTCAGTCACAGTGCCCAGACCATGCTACCGTTCCATGTCTTGGCTTGCCTATTTCCAACAACAACCAACAACAAAAAAATGCATTCCATCCCCCATATTATGCAGAATAATTCAGTAATTCCTCCACTAGATCTGTCTTTTCAGGCTCTGTCCCATCTTTTAAAACCTAAATGTGTCTTCATGGTATTTTCCAAAACAAATCAATTCCATCCTGCAGGAGGGTTTCCAGCAAAGAACTTAACAACAACAAAAAAATCTCTATATTGAAAGATGACCTTGAATTCACTAAAATTTCTGTTTTCAAAACAATCACTTTCAAACGCTAGTGCCCTCAATAGGACTAAGTTACTTGCAATATACGCCCCAGTGATTGAGAAGCACTGCTCTCATTTTCTGGTTTGGCGCGTGTGTTAGATTACAAATCAATTTCAAGGTTCAGGAGGACTGTTTCCACACTTTTGTCCTCACAACCTGAGCTCCTGACAAAGGCTGGCTGAATGTAGCCAATGAAGGAGACTTCTCCCCCCACCCCTTTCCTGGGATGTGATATGGCAGGACGGCTCTGGGATTGGTCAGGTAAGTGTTTCTCCACTGCCCTCCACAGCACCAGGTATGACCTTTGCCAGGAAATATTGGCCAACTTGTGATTTGATAGGGAACAAAACCCAGGAGGAGCCGTGATTCAACCCTCACAGCTCAAAACTGAGAATGGAATCCTTTGTTTCCTAAGCTTCCCAAGTTATCTGGTCAACTTTCTTGCCCACCCCCTCCCCCCGCCTTTTTTTAAAATTGTTTCTTTGCAAAAGTGAGACTCTGAAGGGCCACAGCTGCTGTGTGACCTCAAGTGACCACTTCAGTTAATTCCTCAAATGAGTTAATGCCTCTCTTTTTAATGGTGCGCAAAAGATTCAAGTTCAGAAAAGCAAGGAAGGGAACTGGCACAGTAAGTCTGCATTCACGGAACTTCAAAATCCATAGTGCAGCCAAGAGCTAAAGTCAGAGCCAGGCTGAGCCGCTAAAAATGTGGGAGTGGAGATGGAAGAAAGTGGTTAATCAAAAACTCCCACCAGGGAGCTTATTGATCAAAGAAATGACCCTTTCTGCTGCTTACAAAACATGGCTGCCAGAGAGGGTGGAGTCCCCGCTCCTTTATTTTACAGATGAGAGACGTGACAGCCCAGTGACCTGTCCCAGGCCACATAGTAACTTTATGACTGTGGTAGGACCTACTTGGGTATTCTTTCCACTCAACCATTTTACCCTTCTTAACCTGCAAAAGCAAATTAAGAGATGTCCTTAAGTTCTAAAGAGGAGAAGTGGCTTGTTATTGTGATGATTATATTGTAGTCTATGTGAATGGCGATCCCTAGAGTCGTGACCAGCCCATGTACGCTGATAAAGGGACATGTTTTGAAACTGAGAGATAATCTGTTTATAAGGAAGATTGCACCAGATTGGACCAAGCTTTCAATGGCAATGTCAGAAGAAAAGGCGTGAGGAGAGTTATTCTTGCGGGCCGATTACAGAGAGCTACCGAGTTCCTGGCTGAAGAAGAAGAAGATGTAATTTGCCTGCTTCCCTGTTTGTGACCTCTGGGCTCCCGTGGGTGTCATAGTTAGAAAGCTCCCCCTCTCCCCCTTTGCCTGGTCCTCGCCTCGCACTGAGCCTGTCTTGTCCCCTCCTCAGTCCCCTCCTGAGGCAGCTCTGGCCTCCCGCTGACCGTGCCTGCGTGGAGCGATGATGACTCACCCTTCGTGACCCGTGCTGGCTTCATTCATCTTCGTGGGCCAAACACTGGCTGCAGCCCTGGGGAGATAACCTCCCCAAATTGGAAATCCCTGAAAGTTGGGGAAATATTTTAACCAACAATAGAATCAGTTTGAATTTGAGTTGTTGAGAAATGGGGAAGTTGGTGAGCGAGAGTCAAGTCAAGTTGAGGGTAGTGAAGGGAACACAGTCTGACTGGTCATTTGAAAGAAGTTTCCTTAAAAAATGTGAAAATAATTTGCAGAGGAATGTTTACACAAAAGCTAATCTAAAGAAAAAACAACTTACACACCGGAATGGAAATGTCACTCGATTCCCAGAGGGAATGAGCTCACGAGTTGAAAGGAGAGGGATCCTCTCCAACTATTAAACATGGTTTGCTGCAGGCTCCTTTGGGCTTAGATTGGTTCCAGGAAGAACGCAGGCTCTTTTCCCAGGAGAGGTGTCTGTGCAGATGCTAGTAGGAGGGCCCAGCAGCTCAGCGCTGGGAATGGGGGCGGTGGGTGCGGAGGGCAGAGGGGTCAGCCAGAAATGTCCTGTCAGTGGTGGTTTCGGCCGATAAATTCAGCCAGATTTTGAGATCAAACATTTGGAACTCGAGAAACTCCCTCTGGGGCTGCTTTTGTTTATCATACTTTCCCGGCCACTGGAGTTCACAGAGTCCTATCACTGAGAGAACTCAGCAGGGCGGTCCAAGTTTTCTAAGGCGCAATCTTAGGAATGGAAAACAGCTATGCAGCCGGTTTGAAAGGGTCATAAATAAAGCTTAGTGGGCAGTCTTGGTAAGCACCGCCCGAGCAGGGCAGGAAGTGGGAGCTACAGCTGCCCGACTGCAAGCAGCGAGCTGGTCACTGGAGGAGAGAGGAACCAGGTTCCCGACTCCCAGTCTAGTTCTTTTGTTATAAACATTCCTCCAGAATGTAAGTCACCCTCGCAAGGATAAGAAGAGCTTCAAAGACGAAGCTGATTTATATACTAAGTGCAGAAGGAGAGCCTCATGTCCCCAGGTGCCAACAGGATCCAGACCAGGAAGCCCAGTTGTCACCGTCAAATCCCAGGGGAATGAGAGAGTTGCTGCCACCCCGGGGGGAGCAGGGAAGCGAGGGGAGCTTGGGGAGGTGTGAGCGAAGGGCCTGGCAGGGAGGTGCTGTAATTTCAGGAGGTTCCTACTTCCCCTTTTGCAAGGCCTCTGACTTCCTGCCCCCGTCACGGGCCAGTGCCTGAAGTTCTCCCTCTGCAGCTTCACTCGTTTGCTTCGGGACACCCCTCTGTCATTGTGCAAAGGCCGGAGGGATTCCTTTTACTGCAGGTGACTTAAAGGGAATACTGGTCATTCTACCCACCCCTCATTTCATTCCCTCCCCTCATCTTTCCCTGCAAATCCTACCCCCTCCTTGTTCTGTTGTGTGTGTTTTTTTAGTCCATTATTTTGTGTCAATAAGTCTCCAAACTCATTACTGACAGCATGTGATCTGCTACCGCTGAGTCTTCAGCAATTTCCATTCATTCAACGAACCTTCATCAAGCTCCTTCTTCAATCCAGGCCGTCTGCCAAGTATTAGGGATTCAAAAGGCCAGTCCTGGCCCCTCCATAGCCTGGTGGGTGAGTCAGAGAGTCAAGCACTAAGGACAACAGCTCTGGTGGTGAGGGGTGTCCAGGGCAGTGCCTATGCAGAAGGGGAGGACGGTGGGGGGCTTTGCTTGGAGATCTGGCACGGGATAGCCCTGTGGGGAGGATGCAGGTGGCAGGGGACCAGAAAGGACACTTGTGCAGAGGAATGGGATGAGAGAAACCATTTCTGGGAATCGTGGTGGCCGGGGAATGAAGACCACCAACCCGAAGGGATGTAGGTGTTTGATTTCAGTGTTGCTTAGGTGGGTGAGGCCAATTGTTGAAGCAGTTAGCCAGACACTTACAAATCTATTCACTTTATTAGATGTACATTTAAGGGGGGGAATGCCTGCCTTTGCTACCTTACAGAGATCTTGGAAGATGGAGTGAGAATTTAAGCAAATGTGAAATGTCACATACATTGGAATTGTTGCCATTTGATAGGAAAAACCAAGTGTAGACTGGGCTATGGTCAGGCGTCTGGAAGCTGAGTGCAGATCCCAGGGTGTGAAGCAGGCTGCAGCCCACGGACTGAGAGGACAGGACTGAGAGCCACCCCCTTTGTGCCTCAGGCCAGGGCTACTGCAGGCCCATGTGCTGTCTCTGTGAGAACCAGAGAAACAAGCCACTTCCTAAGCAGGCCTTGTCACTTCAAGAGCCTGCCTCTAG
>NW_006292095.1:4410466-4414948 GCF_000327345.1 Myotis davidii | reverse complement strand
CTCTTTCCCCAAAGTCCTGTTTTTCTCTCTTTTTTTTCTTAATCCAGATCGTGGAAATTCTATTCTACAAGACAAAGTCAGGTCCCCTTTCATCTTTGTTCTCTCTAACAGCAATTTCCCAGTATGCTTTTCAAAAGCCCCCAAATGATGGGTAGTCCTACCAGACCCCGAATTCAGCCAGAATAAAGTCAAAGCTTCCCCCAAATTTGACTTGCACCCCTTGCTCCCTCTCCGCCCAGGCACTTGAGTCGAGTGTCCCCAGGCAGGAGCATCTGGCTGCAGCTCTGGGACTCAGAGGAAGTTATAATGTTCAGTGGTCAACCCTCCCTAGGAGGTCAGGCCTGCTTGGATTTGTCCCAGGAGCTGGGGGGGAGCAGTCCTTTGGTGCCTTGACTCCCAGAGCCATAGTCTTTACCTCTGGGGCCCTGGGCCTCATCACCTATCTCCCAGAGGGAGTTGTGAGGATATGGCCACCGCTGCATTAACAGACAAGCCTAGGAAGGAAAGGAAAAGGCCTGTTCTATAAATAGCCACTCCGCTCCTGGATGAGGCCCTGCCCGCCTCCCCACTCCCAGCCCAGTCACCCTTGTGACTCTCGGAGCAGAGCAGCCTCCAGCCAAGGGATTAGTGCAATCACAAGGTCACAATAGATACCCTGGTCCATAAATACTCCTGGAGAGCTTTAGTCATTGAACAGGAGCCAGGCAGGGGGAAGAAGGAAGAGGGAGGAGGGAGAGAGCACTGGGAGCCTGCTAGGGCTGGCCTGAAGATCTATAGTTAAAAGAAAAGAAAAGAAAAAAAAGACTGACTTTCCTTCAGAATGTGGAAAATCTATAGAGGAGTGGAGAAGGGAGGGGACAAGGGCAATTCCCACAAAAGTACTGCTGCTTGTAGGGTGGTAAGCCTGAACCTTGGAACACGGATCTGGCCCCTAAATGTTGTAAAAAAGAAATCTGGGAGCTGGTACCACCAGAAGTTTCAGAATTTCTGTTACAATAGTCAGCATCAGAATTACTGAAAGTTCAAAGACAACATTTTGGCACCTCTGAGGTGGAGAATGACAGAGAAGCAGGAAGAGAGAGCAGGGCTCCTGCACCGATAAAGCTGGGAAGGAGGTTAGTGTCTAGCCTCCTTGGACATGCAGACCCTAGAGGAAGGGGATCGCTCGTTGAGGGGCCTGTTCTGTGGTTCTGAGGACCCTGGGGGCCTTGGGGGCCTCACCCTCTTTTAGGGCACGCACACGTCAGGTGGCACAGGCCGATGGGAACCATGGGGAATGTGACCAGGAGATAAAAAGCTCCGTGTGGGAGCAAGTTGCCTCAGAGCATCGTCCCTAAATAAAGAAGCCACAGTGCACTGATACTCCGCGTTTTCACAGACAGAGCGGCGGGCAGAGGGTGGATCAGCTTCACTGTCACCAGCAGGAGAGACGACTTCCAGAGCAGCTTGCATGAGTCATCTTGTGCGCGCGCAAACACACACACACACACCACACACACACACACACACACAGACATGCGCACACACAGACACGCACACACAGAGACACACACACAGACACGCACGAAAAATAAATATGGAAGATGGGGATGGGGAGATGCCAACCCACAAAATCTGAAATTGGGGTACATAATTTTTGGACCTGGTGTGTTTAATTCTGTCTTCAATTATTGAATCTTTGGTTTCTTTTCATTGCAACCTTGAGTGACTTACCGAAAGGCTGCGAGTAAGCTGATGTTAGAAGGCAAAGACCTAAGTTACTGAGGGTGATGTGGCCAATGTAAGCAGCTAATCGAAACAGAAATTCGCTAATCGGGACATGGTCACACATGTTATTAACGTCAAGTGCTATTAACCTCTTTGTTTTACTTTCAGGGCCGCAGTTCAGGTTCTTTGCTCCAGAGTGAGTTCGCGTTTACAGCTGATGTTCCAAGGAGAGCTTTGCAACACCACCTGCCTGCCCCTCCCAGACCTCGCCCAGAACCGGTGCTGGAGATGGGGCATTGCGTTGGACACACAACAGATCTGACAGTTGTGCCAGTTCTTATCCACAGAGAAGAGCTATAGAATTAAATTCCTCCTTTGTCTGAGGACACAGATTCAACCTCTGCAGAAAATGTGACTAAAGAAGATTATGAACAAGCAAATGAAACCATTAGAAACTCTCTGTCTTGAGAGGGTTAGAGGTCAAACGCTAGCTAAAAATAGCTGTAAAGGACTTTGCGTGTGCAGTCAGAGCTAAGTGAATATGGACTCTGGATCAGGTGGTAGTCAATCAATATGAAATGTCTTGCTGTGACCTAAAAAGCCAAAACTCAACATGTCAGTCCAGCAACAGATATTTTATTTAGTACAAGTTTATTATGTGCAGTGAACCACACGGGCCCCTGCTCGGAACACGTCATGTCCTCTATAGCACATTAGATTGGGGAGCCAAGAAATAAATGCATGGAAAGCTGAAAAACACACAAACAAAACGAGAGCCAACTGCAATTTTGTAACATTAAATGAGGAGATACCCTGCCTTAAACTTCCCTGAGAAGCCCCATGTGCTTGCTGCTTGAGGCCCAGTGAAATCACCACAATTAGGATTTATGGAAGGATACGCCATCATCATTTGTGGTTGGATTTAAAGTTTTCGAATCTTTCTTCAGAAATTGGTAGCGATGACATCTCCTTGGAGCTGCAGCCAGCTGCCCTCCCCTCCGTGCTGCTCCGGGTGACGCCGGCCCAGGCATGAGGTCTTCTTGGTGGAGCCTCTGGGCGGACGGCTGCAGCTGCCAGCTGTTGGGGGAGCAGGAACATTGCTGCTGCCGGTCTTCTTCGTGAGGAGCACATGTGGCCCGGGTGTCCCCCTGACTTTTTCTCAGTGAGAACTCATCCAAAAGCAACCAGTGGCAATAGTCCTCCTGACCCAGAGAGCAGAGCCCATGCCCCAGGGCTCAGCAATCTTCGCCACCTTCTTGCCAGTCCAGGTCAGGTTCGTGTGCTCTTTTCCTGAGGTGCAGCTGCTGAGAAGGCAGGACGGGTGTAGGTTCCACGTGCATTTCTCAGCCAATGGCAAGCCCTTCGAATCAGCAGCCGAGAAACAACACACGTGGCAGAGTCACTGCCTGATTCTCTTCCGGGTCAGCCTCGCCTGCGGCCCAGCCCATGTAAGCTGGTGGAAGCCACATGGTGACTTTCAACATCAAGGGGACGAGACGAGGAAAAGTCTACGGCATTTACTGCCTGCAACACCCCAGCCACTTGGTTTTATAGTCCTAGGTTACTTCCTACCTGTGTCCTGCCTATCAACGTGTCAACTGGCAAACATCAATGAGTGTCTTGTGTGGATATAGTCATGGTCTCCCTCACTCCACACAGCAGATAAGCTATTTACTTCTGGATTCATCCCAGCCTCCGCTCCACAGTGCTGAGCACTGTGCAGGAAAGGATAAAGGGACGGGCTCCGTCTCCAGCAGTCCTGCGTCAACCAGTTGGTGTATCTCCTGTACACCTGTTACTGCGCACTCCCTGCCGAGATGCGGGATGAGGGGGACAGTGCAGATGCTGCAAGGTGCTTGACAAGTCAATAGGTTTCAAAACAACACACCCCACCTCCCCAGGGATACTTTTACCTGCTCAAACTTTTTCCCCTGTTCCCTCCTTATCTGTGGGGATCAACGAGCTGATGCAGCTAATGGTGGGGACACTAAAAGCTCCAAGACGGGTGGATCTGCTAGAAGTCTTACCGTATTTGCCGTCGTATAAGACGATTTTTTGGCCCTGAAAAATATGCCTCCAAGTGGGGGGTCGTCTTATACGCCAGGTACACTTCAGATAGACTGCCCATAGTGCTTGCCCCGTGCCATAGTGGCCTCCCGATGCCCGCCCACTTCATTCCACATACCGTTCAGGCATCAGCAGCGCTGCTGGGTGTACGCTCGGCTGTTATGCGATTTTGCTGTTATGCGATTTTACCACACTCGCAAAATCGCACACAGCCGACCATACACCCAGTATGATAGCGCAAAATCACGAATCGCGATACCATACTGGGTGTATGGTTGGCTGTGTGCGATTTTGCGAGTGTGGTAAATTCGGGTTACCGTATATTTCTTTACATATGCATTGAAGATTCGCGATTTTGCGCTATCATGGTGCCTGTTAGAATGTTGAAGAGCTCGCACTTGCGCACTAGTGAGGTCCCAGGGAGATGCTGATGCAAGGGTGGACCAGACTGCTATAGTGACAGGGCGGGCAAACAGGGAGCAGGGACCAATCAAATCAGGCTTTGTATACAGCCAACAGCCAACCACAATACTGCCCCATTGTACAGTACAGCATAGAAAATGTCGACCAGTCAAACCCCTATCATCCCTATCATGGCACCAAGATGTCGTTGATGAACTTTTAATATCAGATGATGAAGAGGAGTTTGAAGGCTTTTAAGGTGAAACTGTCACGCCAGCAAACTTGCTAGGGACTTGCCCAGGAGAG
>NW_006292095.1:4389313-4410405 GCF_000327345.1 Myotis davidii | reverse complement strand
GGGTCGTCTTATACGCCCAGTCGTCTTATACGCCGGCAAATACGGTACCTGACATTTTCATTACAGTCCTTACCGAGCTTCAAGCATCTGGGCTCCTGCTCCTTTGGCAGAGCCATCCTGTGTAATCCAAATATGCAGAATGGAGGCCAACTCATTCACTTTACACAACGAAGTCTCCCAAGATCTATGCTAAGTGAAAGGGAATAAATGTGAGCCAGAAAGGGTCATGCGTGGACAGGGGAAGATGCATGTAAATGGGAAGTGCCATGAGGTACTAAAGGGCTTATGCCAGAAGTTCATCCACTGCACGCCGGGGCACAAAGCAGGGGATGGTCCATTCTGCTTGGGAGCAGCGATTAGGCAAGATGACACAGAGGAGGTGACATTTCATCTTTTTTCTCAAAGGATGAGTCAATTCCTGTTCAACGATGGGGTAGGGAATACTGGGCTCAGAAGAGACAAATCCTGAGCAAGGACACAGCTGTGAAACAGCAGAATCCATCAGGGGAGCTGGAAGTCACTTGACGGGGCAAAGCAAAGAGGATAGATAAGGAGGCACAGGGAGAAATAGCAATGGAGAGAAACGTGGGGCCAGGTCACGAAGGGCCTTGTAGGCCAACCTGAGACGTTTGGGTGCTGTTCTGGGGGCAAATGGGAGCCATGGGAACGTTTTTAAAACCACAAAGACACATAATCAGATTTTTGTTATGGACAGATTAACCTGGAAGCAATAGTGAAGGATTCCAGGGGTAGACACAGGAAGACATTTCACTCTCCTGCTTAAAATCTTCCAAGAGATTAAAATAAAATCCAGGTTTCTCTTCACTGCCCAGAAGGGCTCCCCCTGCTTCTTTATGCCATCTCGTACCCCTGCCTTATCAGGGGAATACTCACCAAGCCACAGGGCCCTGTGTCAGCTTCGCAAACATGGCAAGTTTTTCTACCTCAGGACCTTCGCACTTGCTGTTTTTCTTGCTTAGAGGGCTTGTCCTTGGCTCTCCCTGTGACTCTTCCTTCCCAGCGAGGAAGTCTCAGTTTTAATCTCACCTCCTTCAAAGGGACACAATGTCCCTGCTATCTCTTTAATGTATTGTAAACACGTGATTCTTCTGTTGGTTTCATTATTGTCATTTGCCCCCTCAAATATCATTTAGGAGGGAAGAGGGCATCCTTGTCTTTCTCACCAACATGTCCCTAGATTCTAAATGAATGAATGAATGAATGAATGATACATCAAACAAGAGACAATAAGGGCCTGAACTAAAGCTGAGAATGAGGAGGAGGGAGTGGAATAAAGAGATATGAAGCAGCGAGACTCGATCTGGCTTGATGAGCAAATGGATGTGGGTGGTGAGGGAGAGGGAGGAGTAAGAGCGACATTTAGGTTTCTGGCTTGGGCAACAGAGTGGATGGTTATCCTTTATAGAGACAGAGAAAGTGGGAGAGAGATTTGTGAGGCATAATCAATGAGGTCAGTTGTAGAGAGGTGGGAGGCCAGGAAGCAATTAGCCATGGGAATCCAGAGTGAAGGAGAAAGGTCCAAGCCACAGACACATATTTAGGCGTTGTCAACACTTGTGGTAGTTGAAATCAAAGGGAAGACATCAATTAAATTAGGGGAGGAGAGGGTACGGGTGTGAATGGGAGAAACCAGAGTTGAGCATCAGTTCTTTCTAAGGACATGTCTCCCCGGGGACAGAAGGGATATCAGACAGTCAGTACTGTGCAGGCTTTCCTCGAGGCTTCATAGGATGGTTGTCCCCTTTGCTGGCCACACAGGTGCCCGTGGTGGCAGAGCTCAAGAAAGGGTTTCCAGGGGCCACGTGGCAGACCCCTCCCCTTGCCTGGCCTCTCCGAGGAAAGAACAAAGGGTTTCAGTCACCCAGGAGGCCAATCACGGATGAAGTGCAGCATGGCTTTCACCTGCTGCTTTGAAATTGTGGGCAGGAATCTTATCAATGTAGTACGTGCACTTGAGACCAAGAACCACTTCCTCAGTCTGAACTCTGCTCAGGGGAGTACAGTACATTCTGTCAGGGTGGGTAGGCCTCTTTCCATCATTCTCTTTCACCTGTTTATTTGAATAAGGTAAATTTCAAATAACAATCGTTTAAAATCATTAACAGAGAAAGGAGACTATGAATGATAATTTTCTAAAAAGAATACTACAATTGGCTTTTCTTCCTTCTAGGTTATTTTTCTCCATAGGCTTTTCTGTTTCTTCCTGCCTGCGGGCTTCATTCTCTCAGAGCAACTTTCTCCACCAGCCATAGGTTGACTCACACCCAACTTTGATACCCACAAGAGGATCCGGATTTATCTTCCCAGCTCCACTTTGAAATCTCCCCCAAATAAGTTGACTAATTGGCCAGATGTGGGTCACAGACTCATTCCTGGACCAACCCACTGAGTCAGGTGGGGGGGACACCGTGATGGGTTCAAATCAGAGCAGGTGTCCACTGGGGACTAACGGACCGTACCAGGAAGGCAGAGTTTTGGGGGAAACGTGGCTACTTCCCTCTGGAGCCAGAGTTGAGGAGGGAGAAGGAGTGTTTCTCAGGAGGGTACTGGTGGGGGGAGGGAGCCTTCTCCAAAGACGAGGTGTGTACAAGTGTACTGGGCAGACTACATGCCAAAACCAGTCCTCCATAACCTGTAATTATACAACTGCTTTCCAGATTCCCCATCCTCCCACCTCAACCCCTCCCAGCCCTCACACCAAATGCTCACTGGCTTTCCCCCAGTGAAAAACAGTGACTCTGATGGAAATAACATCATTCCTATTTTCTAGAATTATTAAGCTTTGTGCAAACTGTGCAGGCGAATGGCACCTTCTTACCAAAGTCACCTGAAGTGAAATGGGCGGAGGTGCTCTTTTCTTCATGAATTATTCCACCTGCCGTTTACTGGTCCATTATTTTACTTCCCCTTTCACATCTGTTGCTGGCTTGGCCCTCTACCACCTGCTGCTCGCTATTATTCCTCCTCTCCTCCATAGTAACAATCCATTACCATTGAGGCCACTCTCTTTCCTCGGGGCAGCGTGGGGCCCCCAGCAGCCCTGTTTGGGAGTAGTCGTGACTCCTATAATCATAGCACCAGCAGGGCCTCTAGCAATCAGCTGGTCTAATCCTTTTATTTTAGGGGGAGAGAAAATAAGGCTAAACGCTCCTACCTGAGTTTGTCTAGGTCCCCCAGTATGTGAATGGCAGAGGACAGCTAAAGTCCTGGTGTTTTCTGGTTCCCAATCCAGGGATGTCTCCAGGAACTGGACGGAGTAACTAACAAAAAAGAGAAACAGATGGTACAGAGAACCACTCAAGCAGTTCCTCAGGCCTCTGACAAAAATACCCACTGTCATCCTGTTCTAATTATTCTTTTAAAATAAATATGTCCCCTTCAGGGACACAGGCACCGCAGGATCTCACTGCGGACAGGCCTCCCCTGCTTGCTCAGCTGATAGTTATCAAGCCATGACCAGCCTCGGCGGGGAATGCAACAAAACAAAACAAAACAAACCAACCAACGAACCAAACAACCAACCAAAACACACATTAGTTATGGTCCCTACCGTCAGAAGAGTTTTCAACCAGTTTGGGGAGAAAGGCCAAGCATATTTGATCAGGGTTAGGGTACAAGGACTGTCAGAGAGCAGAGCATGTTAGAAAGCAAACAGGGGGGTAGGTAGGTAGAGACCAAGCTTCCTTACCCTTAGCATCTTATCATCATTTTATATAAAAGAAAAACGAAAACAAACAAACAAACAAAAATTCCCCAAGCTCCATAAACATGCCCCCAAGTTTCCTCCAGTTTATTCTAGTCGTTGAGTAAAAATTATAATTATTGTGGAAAAGGGATAGACATCTAGTGCCAGGAGTTCAGAGGAGAAGACTAGCTACTGGGCTCCAGCTCTGGAAAGGGGAACTGGGCGTCATTGGCCCCGCATGTGACATGCAGTGAACTGAGATCCTTTCGACTGGAGGGAACGAACTAGGACCAGAACTCAGAATGTCTGTTTTGTTTATTTTCAAATAAGAAACGGATGCACACAGTTTTAAAAGGCAGTTAATAATACTATAAGGCTTGTAACAAAAAACATAGCTCCATTTCTTTAAATGCTGCCCTCACCCCAGAGATACTTACTTTAAACTCAGCCGTGTCTTATGCTTTTTATGCTGCTAGCTTTTGACTTTTCCTTCTACGAACATCTTATTTTGGAATATGAGATTTTAGCTTTCTTCCTATTCTACCTTCCAGTTGCATAAACACTTTTGGTAAAGTCAATGTTTAATGTTTACATCAGCATTTATGTAAACATTGTTCGGAGGAGAGTCATGTAGCAGATCGTGATCCCTTTTTCTTTCCTGCATAATTTTGTTTTTCCTGGAATTAATAACTGCCTCTTTATTATTATTGTTGTTTAATTGGTTTTTTATGTATCTGTCATTAATTCATTCTTCCAACTTTATAAGTTATAAAATTATAGTTTAAGTATAAAATTCTTAATTTTATAATTAAGACTCTAATTTGATTAATAAGAATTAAGAATTACTATAAAATTCTCCCAACATTCACACACATCAGGTGATCTCCCTGTTTATTTTTTTCTTCGGAGAGCTCCAAGTTCCAGCAATCTTGAATTTCTCTGTCCTCCAGCTCTGATGTGACTGTCTTTTCCCTCGGTTGGATATTCAATTATTATTTTGAAACTTCATCTTCATCCTGGGAATCCCCTCCACTTCCCTCCTGTGTTAGGCCTACATTTTCTAGGGACCTTCTTAGTTTGTCTACTCCCTTGTTTTAGAGGAGCACATCTTCCAGTAGCTTCTTGAGAATGGGTGAATGCGAAGTGAATTTTTTAACTTTATTTTTATTGTTGACACTATTGTCTCCATTTCCCTCCCCCCGCCCCCCTTTGCCCACCTCCACCTAGCCCCTTTCCCCGCTTGGGAAGTGAATTTTTTGAGACAATGTGTGCCTGAAGAGTACCTTTATTCTTTCTTTGTGATTGATTTATACTTTGGTCAGGTATAGAAGGGTAGGTTATAAAACATTTTTCTTTTTTGAGGTTGTTTGAAGGCCTTGCCCTCTTTGTCCTTTAATTCCAGTATTGCTGTCCAGAAGGCTAATGTCATTCTGATTCCTTGACATCTCTGAGTATGACCTGCTTTTCTCTCTGGAAGAAAACAAAAAGGTCTCTCTGGGGCCTCTTCTGTATCTCTGAGATTCTGAAATTTTACAGTGATGTGTCTTGACGTGGGTCTGTTTTTCATTCACTGTGCTGGGCAGTCATTGGCCTTTTTAATTTAGAAACTGATGTACTTAAGTCCTAGGATTCTATCGTTAATTAGTTGCTCTGTTTTCTCTTTTTGCAACTTTTATTTAGCAGATAGTGAGTCTCCTGGGCTTGTATCTAGTTGTTTTCCACTTTCTAGTTTTTTGTTTTTCAATTTCACTTTCTGGTAAATTCCACAACTTTATATTTCAACCCTCCTGTTGAATTTTTTTTTTTTTTTTTTTTTTTTTTTTTTTTGTCAACAGATTTATAATCTCCACGAGTTCTTTCTTCTCCTCTTAATGTTTTCCTCTCTTTAAAGAGCATCTTGGTTGGAGATTTTTGGTTTGTTGTTTTAATGATGATTATTTAAAAAATGAACATAGTATCTTCTTTTACTTCAATATGATAGTATTTTTTTCTCTCTCCCTGTTTCTTCCAAGTTTCCCCATATTGCCATATTTGTTTTTCTTGATCTTTCGTTTATGTTGGAGGATTCCCTCAAATAGTTGGTGGCACTTGATGCATGGTTCCAGAACCTTGATCCAGGACACATGTTGAGAAAGGGCAAAGTCTCCACTCTTGACCAGCAAGGGAAATGGGGCCAGGTTGAGGATGGGAGTAGATATTAATTAGATGATGAATTAATTAAAATATATGTACTGAGTATTCACTATGTTCCAGCCATTGTGGTAGGTAAAGGGGGTATAAAAATAAGTGAGATGTTTAGAGTCCAGTAGGAAAGAAAAACAGGTAAACAAATACTTCATAATGTAATAAGCATACTTTATGTTCAACGAACATTCATTTAATCTCTACTGTACGCTAGGAACTAGGCACTTTCATTTCATTTATTCCTTACAACAACATTGTGTGTTACACATGATGACTCCTTTTTAATAGAAGAAAACTGTCAAAAACAGAGTAATATACAGGTGCTATTAAAACTGAGAGGTGAGACCGCTCTTTGGTGCCTCTTTGGCCAGGCACCAGGGGCACTGAAGGCAGAGGTTCTGCCTGGCACTGAAATTCCCGGCTCTCATCCTTGGGCATCCCTCCCTTTTACCTCCTTCCTCCCAACTCCAGGTCTAAGGAAGCGTCTCAGGCAGGGTCAGAGGGAGGAAAGGAGTTCCACGGGTAATTCGCAGTGCTTGGGGGCACTGTCTTCAGCATGGAAAGGACAGGGGAAGACAAGTCATGAAAACCTTGAACTAAAGGTGTCCCAACCACAGGAAACTCTCAGACGTGCAGTTCTTTGTCTTCCTCATTTTTATTTTCCTTTCCTTTTTCTTGTCAATAACAAATTTACTGAAACAGTGGCTAGGGAATGTTCATGAGGGCGGAGGAACAGGGCTGGGGATAAGGGGAGTAAATCTAGAGAGTTTTTTTTTTATTAAGGTAGACCAGCTGTCCCCCAGAGGGAAATCAAGGGATCACGTGGGTGAATTGGAGAGAGGGAAACACACATGCACACACACCCTTTCTAAACGTAATCAGTTTTTAAAACTCTGTCTCTAAAACAGGAACTTGCCTTGGGTATCCTGAACCGAAGAGCACAGAACTTGCCTTCCTCCTCTTCACAGTCATCTTGTCCTTTGAAGCAGAGAGCCCTGCTCTTCCACGGCCAGGGCAAGGTAAGTGGAGCCAGGCTCACAGGGGCACCCTGGGGCTCCTTTCACTTTTGTTAACTACGGATTAGGTCGAGAAGGTTCTTTGGAAGGTGGTGGGAGCCCGAACTCCCCATGTATTAAGAAAAGGAGGTGGGGGCGGGGTGCAGCCAGAGATTTTTGCCAAATTACAGATGGAGCCAGCTAGATCCAGAACAATCCCCAAAGGAGGCCACAGGAAGGCCAAAAAAAGGCTTGAAATTCAAATTATTTTTGGTGCCTGGGAGATGGAGGGGAGCGAGCGAGGGCAGTGCTAGGACATAGGACCGGAAGAGGGAAGAAAAATCAAAAGGCTTGGCCAGCATCTTTCTTGAGGAGCAGCTCCGGAGAGCACCGAATATTAACCAGAATGTGGCTGGCCTTGAATAATATTTTTTATGACGTGTCCACAGGGTAGACTGTGAAAGAGAAAATTCACAAATTTTACATCAGTTTGGTTCTGACCTGAAAGAAGCAGCTGCTGCCTCTCTCCGTCCATCGGCCTCTGTGTCGGAGGTGACAGGACAGGGCACTGTGCCCACACTGCTCCTCTCACCCCGCTTCCCTGCCAGGCTTTCCTCCCGCGGCCGACCGTCTCCATGAATGTTGTCCGCCCATTTTTTGATGGTTGTTTCTGCACGCACTTTTGCCGTTTGGGTAGGAAGGATGGGGAAAAGGTAGGGGGAGAGATAGGACGGACGACACCAGGATGAGAGAGGGGAAAGCAGTAACTCCATCGGAGAATGAGGTAGAGGGAGAAGTAAAAGGCTCAGGGACCTCCGCCTTCTCAGCTCTCATTTTTCTCATCTCTTAAAATGAAGGATGTGGGACTGGGCACCCAGGTAAAGTTGAATTTTAGGTAAACAGCAAATAAATTCACTCTGACATTACAATTCTGTGTATTTAGGTTGTTTTTAAATCACCTCACTGCAGTGATGTTTATGGTTTTCTTGTTTGTTTGTTTTTTGGTTAATCCTCACCCGAGGATATTTCCCCATTGATTTTTAGAGAGAGAGGGAAAGACAAAAGAAACATCGAAGTATGTGCCCTTGACCAGAATCAAACCCGGGACCCTTTGTTCCACAGGCAAATGCTCTACTGACTGAGCCAAACCAGCGAGGGCACTGCAGTGATGTTTAAAGGACAAGTACCCACAGGGGAGGGACCTGCCTGAGATAGAGTGAGAGGTCTTCCCTGCTCCCACCTCACCTTTCACAGAGTCCTCTCTTCCTTGTAAAAGAAGAGGGCAAAAGGCATTGTCCTTGGATTTAAAAAACATCCAGGGCCAAGACAAGGGACACTTAGAAATATTTGTGTTTGTGTTGAGAAAGCAAAAGCTCTTTTAAACTGATACATATCATTTCACCAGTGAGGTAGTTTCCAATTCATGGCAACAACCTGGAGAAAAGCCTAATTGAGTTACCACTGATGGATCAGTACAATAATTTTTATAAACAGACTTTATTTATTTTAAGAGCAGTTTCAGGTTCACAGCAAAACTGAGCAGAAAGCACAGTGAGTGCCCATAGCAACCTGCCCCCTCACGTGCACAACCTTCCCATTGGATAATTGTTGAAGGAAGAGCCATTTCTAGGTGACATTGACCTATGGCTCGAAGGAGTTCAAAGAATGGAATGACATTGCCAAATTCAGCCCTGCTGACAAACAAATTTAAAGTTTCCTGGCAAAGGTGAACTGGCTAGAAAGCTTCACATCGGGTTTGAGTTCATAGGCAGTTAAGTCCTTCCAGGCTCCCCCATGAAGCCATACGTCCAGAAATATGTCCTGATTTTCCTTCTTTCTCATCAGCCCTGGACATTGTCACAACAAAACTCCTACAGACCCAGCTACTTAGCAATGTGAACAAGGTTTCTCAGCACCTACACTCATAAAAATGAGAAATAGGGATGATATTGATGGTCAATGTGCTCATTCTTGCAAAGAGTCATATTAACTGGAGGATATTCGAACTGTTACATGTATGTGTAAATACATAGAAAGACACTATATTTAAAAGTCCACCCTCATCCATCTCATTGAGAGAATGATTTCCAATATTTTACTCTTATGTTTAGTGAACAATGAAATACATGTTTATTTTGTTACTAATAGTTGTAATGATGAATTCGTCTCCAAGACTGTTTTAGCACTGGGAGGCTTATGGTCACAAGATGTTTTTTAAATTGTAAAATCAATTTACATACGCATTTTTGTTTCAGAGCATATGATAGGGTATCAAAAGATTATTAAATAATAAAGATGTCATAAGAATATATGACATCTGGATACAATTCTTTAGGGAAAGTGGGATAGAAATATAGTTCAGGGAAAGGAATGATTTAATATTCTGACAAATAACTGCTTGTTTCTTTTGAAAAAGGGATGATGGTGGCAAATAACTGCGGTACTTAGATTCTATTGGATACATTTAAAAAGAGTGATATAACCGTTCTATTTTAAAACACTGCTTGTTAACAATCTGCAGCACACATCCTTTTCAACCACTCAAACTTATGGTTAGAAGTTATAAAGGTCAACTTCAAGAAGTGTGTAAAGGGGTGCCTTCTTTCCCAGCACTTTTTAAGGGGTGTAGTGAAGAGAAGTTCAGAGTCCACTGGTTTATGTCATCTTCTTACTGACATTTCTGCTCATAACATAGTCCTTCTATTTCTAGAACCTTTGCAGCTTTGAACAGTTAAAATTGTAGGCATCATCCTACCTATAATTTCAGAGGCTTCCTCTTTCCAAGTTCTTTGTCCTCATCATGCTGCCCATCTACTCTAAACTGGGTGGTAGCTACAGGGTCACGGTACAAGGGCTTAAATTGGACAAACTAGAAATAAATCAGCCCCTGGACCTCACAGCCAAACTATTTCAAGAATATGCAGTTACATCTCAGTGGCCGTGATTTGACTCATGGTGTAGTCAGTAACATATAATTACGAGACGCATTCCAACGGACTTCTAACTGTAATGTTTGCTTGTCACCTTCTGACTACCCGGGAGCCACAGCAGGGTTTTATGGTAACTAATTCAAATGATCTAATCAACCCTGATGTGCACCCTGTCATAGGAAGGTGACTTTCTTGCATACCAGCTGAGGCTCAGGGGGGAGTTTCTCCAAGTATTAAACACTTTCCTTTTTAAGGAAGGCAGGAAAATGGATGGAAGCAACCCTATGCCTGAATGGCCAAGGAAACAGCCATGGGGGAAACTATGAGATATGGACTGTAGCAGTTGAGGTAGGAGAGAAATAAAGCACTGCTCTTCATATCAGAACTAAAAAATGAATGTCAGGTCACCACAATTTCAATACAGCCCCAGCGTGTGAAACTGCTTCGCCAGTGTGTGGAGTTTGTAGTGGCCAGGCCTTGGTTCATCTAGGGTCGAGCGGGTCCTGTCTCACCACAGGTGATTGCTGAAACTAGGTAACATCTATTTAAGCACGAAGTTCTGCCAGTGTTTGTTAGCTTTAACTTTTTTCGTCAGTTAAACCTTTTATTTTGAGATCATTGTAGATTCCCATGCAGTTGTAAGAAATAAGCTGGAGAGATCCTGTGTACCCTTTACCCAGTTTCCCCCGAGGGTGGCATCTTGTGAACCATAGTACAACCTCACAATCAGGAAAGTGAGTCTTTTGCAGCCAAGAGACAACATTTCCATCAGGAGGAGGGTCCTGGTGTCACCCTTGTATAGCTACACACACGTCCCTCCTACCCCACACCCTTTTTAACTCTTGGCAATCACTCATCTGCCCTGTTTCTCTAATTTTGTCATTTTACGAATGTTATGTGAATGGAACCAATCATACAGTATACCTTTTGGGGCTGTCCTTTTTCCACTTAGCATAATTCTCTAAATATTCATTCTGGTTGTTGCCTGTATCTATAGTTTCTTCCTTTTTATTGCTGAATAGCATTCCATGGTATGGATCTACCACAGTTTGTTTAACTGCTCATCAGTTGAAGGACATCTGGGCTGTATCCAGTTTTGGCTATTATCAATAAAGCTGTTACAAGCATTCATGTACAGGTTTTTTTTTTGTGTGTGTGAATTTAAGTCTTTATTTCTCTGGGATAAATGCCCAGAAGTGTAATTGCTGGGTCTTAAGATAGTTGCATCTTTAGTGTTTTTAGATACTGCCAAGCTGTTTTCCAGAGAGGCTGTACTATCTTACATTCCCACCAGCAATGAACCACTATCCATTTCTCTTCATCCTCACCTGCATATGACATTGTCACTATTTTTTTTATTTTAGCCATTCTGATAGGTATTTAGTGGTATCTCATTGTGGTACAATATTTTTTTGGTATCTTTTGAATTTTCCCCACTTTTATTGTGATATAATTGATATAATATTGTATTAGTTTAAGGTGTACAACATAATGATTTGCTATATGAATGTATTGCAAAATGATCACAACAATAAGTTCAGTTAACATCCATCACCTCACATAGTTATAAATGTTTTCTTTTCTGTAATGAGGACTTTTAAGATCAATTCTCTTAGTAACTTTCAAATATACACTACAGTATTGTTAACTATAGTCACCATAGTATTCATTATATTCCCAGAACTTATTTATATTATATTTGTTCCTTTTGACAACTTTCACTCATTTACCCACCCCCAACTCCTGCTTCTGGCAACCACGAACCTGTCCTCTGTTTCTATGAGTTCTTTTTTTTAAGATTCCACATATAAGTGAGATCATATAGTATTTGTCTTTCTCTGTCTGACTTATTTCACTTAGCATAGTGTCCTCAAGTTTCTTCCATGTTGTCACAAATGGTAGGATTATCTTAATTTTCATGTCTGAATAATATTATATATTTAATGTTATTATATATCACATTTTCTCATCTATTCATCCATCAATGGACACTTAGGTTGTTTCCATGTCTTGGCTATTGTGAATAATGCTGCAACGAACATGGAGATACAGATACTCTCTTTGCGATAGTGATTTATTTCCTTTTGAAATATACCCAGAAGAGGAATTGCTGGATCATATGGTAGTTCTATTTTTAATTTTTTGAGGAACCTCCATACTGTTTTCCATAGTGGAAATGCATCCATTTACATTCCCACCAGCAGTACACGAAGGTTCCCTTTTCTCAACCTCCTTGACAACACTTGTTATCCTTTGTCTTGTTTATAACAGTTATTCTAACAGGTGTGGGGTAATATTTCACTGTGGTTTTCATTCTTATTTCTCTGATGATTTGGGATGTTGAGCATCGGTTCATATGCCTGTTGGCCACTCATGTGTCTTCTTCAGTTCCTCTGCCCATTTTCAAATAGGATTGTTTTTTTGTTTGTTTGTTTTTTTGTTTTGTTATTGGGTTATATGAATTCCACATATATTTTGGATATTAACCTCCTCATCAGATGTATGATTTGCAAGTATTTTCTCCCATTCTGTAGGCTGACTTTTCATTTTTCTGACTGTTTCCTCTGTGCAGAAACTTTTTTGTTTGATGTAGTCCCACTTGTTTATTTTTGCTTTTGTTGCCTTTGCTCTTGGTGTCAAATCCAAAAAAATCATTGCCAGGACCAATGTCAAGGAGCTTACCCACCACATTTAGTTCTGAAAGCTTAATAACTTCAGGTCTTCAATATTTTTAATTTAAACAAGTTTCTTTTCACAGATTTTGTTTGTAAAGTCATTTAAAATAATTTTAAAAATTTAAAGTATGGAGCATAAGATGCATAACCCACGGTATTATATTTTAAAAGCACAAAAGAGTGTGAGTGAAACCTAAGTCTCCTCTTACCACCTCAGAGGTGAACTGCCCTCCGAGGTCACTGTTCCTACCAGCAAAACCACATGAAACTTTCCACCTAAAATAAAGGCCCTGATCACTGTTCAGCCACCTTTTCCTACCCCAGTGCCATCACCAGGAATGATGAAGGTCATCTTGAGCACAAATGACCTCTGAGAATACAGTCAACTTCTCTTTCCTTTGTTGTTGTCTGCTAATCCATTTAGGGACATAGGAATGAATTGAAGAAAGTCATTTCCCCCTCTATCTCTTCCCTTCTCCCATCTCCAATAGCTTTTCCATTCTGCTGTTGTTTCTAATTTGCTGAGGGCTAGGAAACCACATAATTGGACCTTTGGAAATTAGATATTCAATCAGAACTCCTAAGCAAGCCTAAGAAAGGCTCTTCTTATTAGTAATGCAGGGACTTGGTCTACTCAGAGGCCCTTCCCCTCTCAGCTTCTAAATTCAGAGTTCTGTTCCAGAGATTGACATTGCCAGAGGGCAACCTCTAGCGCAGGGTCCTGTTCCTGTGTATGTCTCTTCAGCAAGCCAGGACTGTGACATCTGACATCAGACACTGGAGCGTGCATTTGGCTACTTATCCAATTAAAACATTCACAGCATCATTAAGTATTAGGTGTGAGTTTACATTTAGCTTGTTATTGTTTAATTACTAAATGAAGAAGGTAAGCTGGACTGGGCTTAATTCTCCAGCCTTGTATTATACTTAATTTTAATATAGTTTGATAGACATGTGGAGTCATTATACAAATGATGATGAAATTTGAAAGAAGATTCCTGAGTAAATTACCTGTCTCCAGTGGCTCACACTGAATTTCAATAGGTCCCAGGGTTTAAGCTGTTAATCAGGTTTTATGTATTTTTTTCCAGTGGCAGGAGTTTTCATGTGAATGGCTATGAAATTGGCTAAGTTTTTTTGAAAAATGTGTCCACAGACTGACAAGTATTTTTAAGATGAGGATAAAGTTAGTTCTGTGGTGTTTTGTTTGTTTGTTTTAATCACAAAGCATCTATGAGATTTCTGAGGTACTTTTAAGTGAAAAACTATTTACTTGTAAAACTAACATTTTTTTCCTGATCATAAAATAATACATGCTTATTGAAAAATACTTGGAAAAGTCAGGAATAAAAAAATTTCTAAAACTTACCTATAAATCTAACAATCAGATAGTTACATTTTAAGTTTTATCCTTGCAAATTGAATATTTTTATTATTAAACACACACATACACACAAATTGATTACCTCTGCGGAAGAAAACAGTGTTTGGCAGACATGAGTGGAAAAAATATTTGTGCGTTCTTACTATTTGTACCACTTGAACTCCGTACAGTGTGCATGTTTTTCCTATTAACAAAACAGTGGAAAGACATACATCTATCTGTCCAAATATCCCTTTTGCTTTTCTTTGTTTTGTAATACAGTGGGGCCTTGACTTACGAGTTTAATTCGTTCAGAGACTGAGCTCGTTAAGGAGCTCATTAACTCAAATTACTCTATCAACTCAATGCAAAAAATCCGCTGAGAGACAGCTGGTATCTCAAAAAACTCATTATCGGGACACTCGTAAATCAAGGCCCCACTGTAATCAGCTCATATTGAGAACCACTGATGTAAAAGTCCATCCACTTAACTGACTGCCATAGGAATCGCTTGGAAAACTGGACGGAGTTTATTCTAGCTAACAACTTTGATAATATTCATCCATAGTATTTGCTAATAGTAGCCCGCATGTAGGCTCAGCGCTGAGGAAAGGAATCATGTAACTAGCTTAAGCAAAAATAAAGTTAAATATACTGCTAAAACGTGGTCATGGATTCAAAGCTAAGGTATTTATTCCTTCTCTCTCTCGGAATCCACAGGCCCAGTTCTTCCCACATAATCACAGGGCATCGCTGGGGATGCAGAATCCTAGCAGTGCACTGCGCTTACTCAAGCCGACGGAAAAACAATGCCATCAGCACGATCGATAGGGACAGTGCATTTAGCAGGCAGCCTGTTATTTCTGGGGACAGGATGCGCACTCAATTTTGAGGTTTATGTTCGTGCCAGATTTAGCAGGATAGCCACGTTTTCTAAACTTTGTGACCATGACATAATGTTGGCACGTGTATGTAACGCATGTATATGTGTGTATGTGTGTCTGTGTATAAAAAATACTATAGAATGTGTGGCTTAAACAGCAGACATGTATTTTCTCACAGTTCTGGAGGCTGGAAGTCCAGGATTCGTTAGGTTCTGGGGAGACCTCTCTTTTTGCTGTGGGTTCACATGGCCTTTCCTTGGTGCCTGTGGAGAGAAGGGAGATTTTTTTCTTCTTCTTATATGGCCACCAGTTCTATTGGATTAGAACCCTGCCCTTACAACCTCATTTAACCTTAATTATCTCCTACCTAAAGAAATCTCATTTCCAATTAAGTCTTTAACATATGATCTTGGAAGTGTTGGGCACAATTCAGCACATCTATACTTATTTTTTATAAGTTTTATTTTATACACAAATTTCCAGGTATCCCACCAAATTCTTTATATTTTTTATTTTACTTTATTACTGTCCTGTACTGCTGTTTCCCTTATCCTATGAATGGAAATTGCCAAAGTTTCTTCCACTCCCCAATTTTCCCATTTTTAAGGCTCTGAGAATTTGAGCTAAGAGATAACCCTGATGTTGAACAGAGATCACTGAACTAGGATTCAGAACTCATGGATTCAACTCATAACTGGCTGTGCTCTCCTGAAAACCTACGTGGTCCCACCTGTAAAAGGAGATTAATAATCTACAGTCCTGTGAAAGTGGAAAGAAAGAATAGTTAATAATTTATCACATAATGCTAGCTCTCCGTAATAAGTTTCAAAATGAGATGCAAAGATTTTAGTTCAATGGTAGACTGATTTTTAAAAATGTAACAGACATTCTCAATATTTACCATGTGTCCTAAAAACACTAACCCACTCAATCTCAACAACAATAGTATGAGGTAGGTTATCTGTTATCACCACCTTTCCCCTTTCACAGAAACACAGAGAAAGGAGTAAAGTTACTGGTCCATGGCTATCCAGCTAATTAGTGACAGTCAGGCGTCAAACCCTGGCAGCTTGGCGCTCGACTCCAGTTACTGTGCAATCACTATGAAATTGCTTATTCACTTCTAATTGTGTCACTTCCGTGCTCACAAGCCTCCCGTGGCACTTGATGCCTAAAGTAATAAGCACAACTTCTTAGCTTAGCAATAAAGACCCTCCAGCTACCTTTCTTTCTTGTTTTGTTCCCCATGAAAACCCTTCATCAGTCCTTTCGTGCTCCAGCTGAATTGGACCAGTCACACTTCCCTGAATGGATCCCCTGCCTTCCTGCCTCTCTGCTTTGCCTTTGACAATCTCTTGATCTGGAATCCACCTAGTCGCACCAACCCCTCTCCACCTTCTGCATCTTATCTTTCCTTCAACGTCTTTCTACAATGCCCTTCGTACATTTTCTCCTGCGCCTCTCAACCCCAGCTGGTTGTGATTTCCCACAGAATTTTATCTCTTCCCTCCTCTCTGCATCTATCAGTTTCTGGCTTTTATTATAGTTATTTCTGTACATGTTATAGTCCCTCACTAATAAATGATGGGCTCCTTGAGGGATGCAGTATGTTTCCTCATAGAGCCTTTTAAATTTTTTATTAAAATTTTAAATCATTATTGTTCTTCCCTCAGAACCAAATGCATGCATACTTATTTTTAAATATATTTTATTGATTTTTTTTACAGAGAGGAAGGGAGAGAAATAGAGAGTTAGAAACATTGATGAGAGAGAAACATCAATCAGCTGCCTCTTGCACACCCCTTACTGGGGATGTGCCCACAACCAAGGTACATGCCCTTGACTGGAATCGAACCTGAGACCCTTCAGGCCACAGGCCGACGCTCTATCCACTGAGCCAAACTGATTAGGGCACATGCATTCTTATTGCAAAAAAATTAAACATTACAGAAATCCATCTCTTAGAAAGTGAGATCCTCCGTCTCTGCCCTAAGAAAACTGGGATTAACAGGTTGGAATGCAGTCTTCTAGATTTTTTTCATGTAATAGGCATGTATAATTTTTATTTAGAGAACTGGGGTCATACTATACAGACAGCTTTGTACTTCCTTTCCACTTAAGATATTTAGTATTTCTTAATATAGAGATGTAGCTCTTTTTTTTTTTTAACAGCTGCATAGTATAAGATTGTATGAATGTACCAATGTTTACCTGTTAAATCCCTTGTTAATGATCATGAAAGTGATTTCCAATGTTCACCATTATAAACAATGCTGCAGTGCGTATGTGTAAATATAGTTCACGTACATATACACATTCCATATATACACATACACACCATATGTACCACATATACCTTCAGATGCTTTTCCGTGGGACATATCCTTGGGCATGAAATTGCTAGGTAAAATGGAATAGAGATTCTAAATAATAAATACCAAAAAATGTGGAGGGGAAAGAGCTTTGGTTTATACCTTTCTGTATCCTTCATAAACGTAGTGGCTAAGAGGCAGGCTCTGGCACCGGCCTGCGCAAGTTTGTATCTAGGCTTGGTCTCTGTGTCTCGTCGCCTCATCTGTAAAATGTGGTAATAAGAATAACTTGGTCCCAGGGTTGTAAGATTTAAATGAGATAATACCTGTAAAGCAATTAGCATTTAGTAAGTATTTGGCAAATAAGTAAATGCAAGGTAGATGGGAGGAAACATGGTAAAAGGTTCAGATAATTGTTTGTTAAATGGATCGGACTGCATAGAACAATAGTAAGATTGAGTAATCTTTCTGGAAATGGATGGTGTTTTGCTATTGAAACCAGTAGTAACTATTAATAAAATGACCAGCTAGCGTTAGAGGTGCAGTGTGTGGCCTTGGAGCAATTTATCTTTGTGTAAAATTAACTGGCCCGAACCAGGACCAAACAATGACTTTGGCCCTTCAGTCTCACACTTTCCCCAGCAGCACTAACAGGCCCCAGCTGCAGCCTGGCACCTTAGATAATGGGTATCTCTGAGGACAGAGAACAATGCAGTTCCCTGAGGGGACCCTCGCTCACCACTGAAGGTTGGGTCATCCAGTCACCCAACCATTAACATGGAAATGTAGTAGAAATGCATAAGTAAACGGCCTGAATAAAGTAAAAGGTATTGTGGTTAGATTCTTAGGTTCTGGGCCAGAAGTCTCCATCTTCTTGGGAAAGTTTCTGTATCAGTGGTCGGCAAACTGTGGCTCGGCAAACCGTGGCTCGTGAGCCACATGCGGCTCTTTGGCCCCTTGAGTGTGGCTCTTTCACGAAATACCGACTTCTGCGCATGGGCCACGAAGTTTCAATCACACTGTACATGCGCACCCGCACGTGGTATTTTGTGGAAGAGCCACACTCAAGGGGCCAAAGAGCCGCATGTGGCTTGCGAGCCGCAGTTTGCTGACCACTGTTCTATACCAATACTAGAAGATTGAGAGGATAGTCAACTATGGCTTCTAGATCCAGCTCTACCACTAACTAGCTGCAAAAATGTGAGCAAACTGTTGAACCTCATCCTGCATTGATACAGTAAGAGGACTTAAGCACTGATGTGGAAGGCCCTTTTGTGGACACTCTTTTCCCCATAGGCAATCACATTTTCTGACACCAGTGCTATTTATTGTACTGAAAAAAAGACTAACACATGAAATCAGGCAATGGAAATACTTTCAAAATGTGTCAGTCATGAGACGGAAAAGGGTGACAGGAGGGTGCAGAATGGATGGATACCTGCTCGGTGGTGCCCACTACAGGAGGTGGTGGGGGGGTCCTCTGAGGAAACCCCAGGAAATCCAGGGGTAAGGGAATGCAATCAGGGCAGCCATTGTAGTCTAACTGGGGGCAGGTCCTGGCCAGGGTCAAATGCAGGAGAAAATGAGGCCCCCTGAGAATGACCCTCCCCCCAACCTTACATGTTCTTGCCCCCCACCACTGGAGTCAAATTGTACTCCATTTTCTTCTTCTCCTCAATCTTTATTGTTGAAAGTATTACATATATCCCCTTTTCCCCTATTGACCTCTCCCAGCCCGTCCCCACCCCCCACACCAGGCCTTTACCACTGTACATGTCTGTGTCCGTGTGTTATGCATATATACATACAAGGTCATGGGTTGATCTCTTCCCACCCTAGGACCCTCCCCTGTCTTCCCTCTGAGGTTTGACAATCTGTTCCATGCTTCTCTGTCCCTGGATCTATTGTTGTTCATCAGTTTATGTTGTTCATTGGATTCCACATATGAGTGAGATCATGTGATACTTATCTTTCTCTGTCTGACTTACTTCACTTAGCATAATGCTCTCCAGATCCATCCATGCTGTTGCAAATGGTAAGAGTTCCTTCCTTTTTTATAGCTGCGTAGTATTCCATTGTGTAGATGTACCACGGTTTTTAATCTACTCATCTGCTGATGGGCCTTTAGGCTGTTTGTACTCCATCTTCTTAAGCCCATTTCAAAGCCCACCTCCTTCTTGAGAACCCGCCTTCACCCCCCCACCCCCCCCCCCCCCCCCCGCGCCCCCCCCCCCCCCCCCCCCCTCCACACACACAGAGACATCTTTCTCCTCTAAAGGTTGACATCTCTGTGCCATTTTATTCCCAGGGCACTTCTGGGCGGAACACCTGCCCAGGTGGGGCTTTGGGAAGAAGAATGGGGATAAAGCTGGAGCCCGTACTCCAGCTCAGTCCCTCCTTTCAAGATGCCCTTCTACTGACACTGTATCCTCTCCACGGGACCCCAGGCCGAGGGCTCCTCTTGGCCTCCCAGGCATCCTGTACAGTAGCGCTCGGGAAGTATCTGTGGTTCTGTGACTGAGTGACTCAGGCAGGCCCAACGTGGAGTTGAGTTTTATGGGTTTTAATATGAACCATACCATGAAATCTGAGCTTTTACCTCATTGCTCACGCTGGGAACCATCGGTTCCAGTCAGATTTGTCTGGGGCCGGGTGGAATTTTGTTTCTTTTCACTCTGAAAACCATAACCTAATTTTTAAATTAGAAAACACTTACACAGCATCTACCTCGTTTTCGACAGGCATCTGAACACTACAAATGTTAACTCGTTTACTCTCCATAACGACCCAGAGGTAGAAACTGAGGCACCTGATGGTTAAGTCATTTGCCCAGGGATCAAAGCTAATAGGCGGCAGAGCTGGGATTCCAACCCAGCCCACCTGGTTCCAGAGAACATGCTACGCTGCCTGGGACTGGTGAGTGGCAACACTCTCGGGAGCAGCGAGAGAGAAAAAATGGACGTTGGTGTATTTATCGCAAAGGAAATGTGTTTTTTTCTTTCTTTCTTGTGTTCCCCTTTCCTTCCTCATTCAAAGCAAACCGTTCTCAAGCGAACAGCCCCTTTTCACACCTGAGAGAGCCGGGCGGCTCATTTTTGCTTTGGCAATCAAAATGGAAGAGGAAGCGCGTGTGGTTTCATCATTGTGCTTTCGGGGTGTGTGCCGGGCCCCGTCCTGGCTCCTCTGGCTCGGCCCCCTACCCCCAGGCTTTGTTGCCCCAGGTCCTGGAGACTCTGAAGGTGCCTGCCTTCCCCCTGCAATCCTGGGATGTGGGCCAGCCGGCGTCCCTCCCACAGAGCCGGTCCTTGTCCTAGAGCCTCAGGGATCGCCTTTTGCCCGCCTCTCCCTCCAAGCCGGGTAGGGCTCAGACCTGATTCACTGCATTTGCATCGCAATTCCCAGACACCGCACCTCCCGACCCTCCATCCCAGGGCGAACCCACGACATCTCTGTTTGGGATGTGGACTGCCTGTCCTGATGTATCTTTCACTGTCTACTCCGCACGTGGGAGGCCGGCGTCAGAACCTGACCGACCTGCATGGATTAACTGTGGGACCCAGGGCGCATTACTTCACGCCGCCGACTCTCGGTTTCCTCATCGTGATCGGGGATGGCTCCCCATCGGGCTGCTGTGTGTTTCCAGGCGATAACGCAGAGCCTGGTCCGGCTCCCAGGAGTTCTAGGAGGCTCCCCTTGGCAATTCTTACTTACCGCACGCCCGTCTGTTTCCCATGCCCTCCCCCCCCCGCCCCCAAGCGCCCTCCCGCTCTGCGGGCAGGAAGGGTGTCTGTGCGCCACACTCTGAACAGGTCCCTGCACCTCCCGTTAGGACGGCAGGCCCCGCCGGGCAATTGGGGCCATTTCATGACACCCGGGGAGAACCTCCGCTTCGTCTTCCGGGCCTCACCCTAGACCTAACCCCGCGGCCCCAGAAAGGCAAGGGGCACCGGGCTGCAGTCGCTGGGTGGGGCCTCGGGAAGAAGAAATGGAGATAAAGGGGGAGCCCGCCTCCTTCCTGCGAGGATGCCCTCGCCCCGGGCCCC
>NW_006292095.1:4385865-4388658 GCF_000327345.1 Myotis davidii | reverse complement strand
CTAGCGTGCTTCCGTGGGGCGATCCTTTCCGTTCCCGCGGGTCCAGCCCCGGCCCCGGCCTTTTGGGACCCCAGGCTAGGGGGTGACTTGGAGGAAAATTGTCCTCAAATGCAGATTCGGTTCCAGGTTGGGAAAGCGCTTTGAGGGGATCTCTCTCTCTCTCTCTCTCTCTCTTCTTTCTCTCTCTAACTTCTTCCTCACCTTACTCGCTTCCCTTTTCTGCTGCAGCCCTCCAGTTCTGAAGACTGTTATTTCATCAAGTTAAAAAAAAGAGGAAAGGAAAAAAGGAGGCCTTGTAGGAAGGAAAAGTGTCCAGGCATGTCCTCCACTTGAGTCTCACACTTCTCCTCCCCCAGCCCAGCCCAGCCCCCGCTTTCCCCCCAGTCTTTGGGCTTAAAGTTTCCTCCCTTCTTGATGAGTGTGGGTTCAAGCTGTGTCTTCCCCTTTGAATCTCCCCCTCCCCCTTTCTTTCTTTGGGACTCCAACTGGGGCTTTCTGAGGAGAGTAAACAGCAGAGAAGAGAGTGGGGGAACACATTCTACCAGGATGCCAGCTGTGGCTCTTGGAGGCACCTCAGCCCACTGAGTGGTGGCTGCACTTGGGCTGAAGTTCCAAAATTGTACTCATGTTGTTCTTCATATCTCTGACTAGGCCGGTCTCCTTTCTGAAGCTTCACCATTTTTCTTTGTTTGGTGGCAAAGCCTTCAGAAACAGCCAAGCCGAAGAGGTGGAAAGAATAGAAATGTTTGTTTTCCATTTTATTTGGATTCAGTTGCCTTCTATTGGATAACAAGGACATGAAAGGCAGTGACGAACAGAAAGCAGCCTCTGGCTTTTAGGGAGCTTCCAGTCTAGGAAGCCAAACAGATTCCTAGAACACAAAGCTGGGTGCTCACATAGAGACCCAGCGTGCTTTGAGAAACCAGAGGAGGCTTTTACAAAGCGCTGTCATCACTTCAGATATTAACCTCCCTCACTTGAAGGCAGGTGGCTCCTGTCATAGTGAAAGTCTAGCTTGTAGTCTAGACTCTGTGGCCGGCCCAGGCTATGACATCTACTAGGTGCTGAGTACATGTTTGTTGAATGAATGAATGAATGATGGCAAGCACAGGGGTTATGTGCATCTGTCCAAATGGAAGGAAGAAGGGCAGTGTGGGGGTGCCTCCAGCCTGTGGAAACTCAACCCACCAAGCTGGTTTACTCTGGATGTTGCCTTTACACTTAACTAGTCTCCCGCCCTCTTTGTAAGCCCCCCTTTTACAACGTGTGACACACCTGGTGGAGCTCTCCTTGGCTGATGATGGGCGCCTTGCTCACTTCAGAGGTGGGTAATCACTTAGATATTGACTTGGAAACCACCTCCTCTGTGGTGGAGAGTTTGCAAAGCCTTCTCTTCCTTTGTTGGTGTTTTCTTCTCTCTTCTGTAGAAGGAAGTAGGGCCTACGAATCCCATCATGTCATCGCAGTAAGTCGAGCCATATTTAGCTCAGTATTTCACCAGGTTTAAAATAAACCCTGAAGACATGCAGGTTTTGGGTGGTGCCTACCCCTGGAGAGATTCTGCAAAAGTGGGAAGGGAGATGCGTCAGCCGAATGGACAGGTCCTCCCGAGCAGCCCCCTGCAGGCTTGCAGGGTGTTGTTGAGGTGCTGGGACTCCAGGAAGACCCCAGCAGCAGGAGCTGGGTCTTTACTGTGCACATCCAGTTGGCCCTTCATTGACTCCGTCTTCTTCCTGGGGCAGGTGGGCAGGTGGGCAGGTGGGCGATGCCCCTGTTAAAAGGCCTCAAATGAGATCTTGCTGTGGGCCACAGGGCAGTAAATACCTTCCGACTCACTGAAACTGCTGGGGCACTATTTATTCTGGCTGATCTAGCCCTAGAGCTTGGAAAAGAGGATCTGGGTGCTGGAACATTGGGTTGCTCTGCCTCTTCCCACCATGAGCAGTTTGGGCTGCCTTACTTTCAGTTTTCCATCCGTCTGAGTGAGCTGAAGGCACTCAGGCAATCTAATCTGTTAGACTTTGGAAGGGAAGGAAGCAGAGCAAATATTATGGTTTGCCAGCCTATGGGGAGAGAAGAATCCTAGCCCTGCCCAATATAAGCCCATCATTGAGCCTGGGAATTGGACAGGGAGGGGAGATAGGGCAGCGGAGCGGTGGCAGGGATGGGGTCCCTTCCTTCCCGCACTGAGGGGGCCTGTGCTTAGTGTATGGGTACTTGGAATTGACCTTTATTCCAAATCTTGTGCTACTCTCTTTTCCCCTCCTCTGGCCCCTGCTGCTTGTTAAGCACAGCCAATCTTTTGGGCTTTATAACTTATCTTCTTTCTGAAAGCCCCTTCTCTGTCCTGACCTCCAGTGATTAAAGTGACTTGCAGAGGACTAGAGACTGGATTGGGCTCTCTCTCACCCTGGAGGTCCCAGCTCTGCTGGCGCAGGAGCTCCCGAAACTGACACTGGGCAAAAGGCTTTCAGCTTTGGGCCTATGATCTGCTTTTCTGCCCATAGAGGTCGGCCAGCTGAGATAAAGAGGGTGGGAAGCCAAGTCTGCTTGTCCATTAGCTCCTGGGAAACACTGCAGTTAAAGTGCAAAGGCTAGTACTTGCTGTGCTATCAGCTAGGACTCATATTTGGCCATCCACTTGCAAAGTGGCTCTCTGCTATTGTGATCCTCCCTTGGGCGGAGCATCCGCCCCCCCCCCCCCCCTTCCCTGGAACCCCAGAGGCTCTGCTGGGTTCTGTTAACTTTCAGGGAAAGCTGGCCAAAATAGAGTCTTTGCATCTCTTGGATTTT
>NW_006292095.1:4347798-4385831 GCF_000327345.1 Myotis davidii | reverse complement strand
GGAGAGGGATAGAGAGTTAGAAACATCGATGAGAGAGAAACATCGATCAGCTGCCTCCTGTACACTCCCCACTGGGTATGTGCCAGCAACCAAGGTACATGCCCTTGGCCGGAATCGAACCTGGGACCCTTGAGTCCACAAGCTGACGCTCTATCCACTGAGCCAAACCGGTTAGGGCTTTTTGGAGAATTTTAGAGAGGTAAAATATGGTTCTTGAGTCGAGGCCAGAGGGAAAAAAAATTATGCCTTTCTTTGCGAGGGATAACAGTGTCATGGCCTTTCCGTTGATATTTGCCTATTGATATTTGAGTGGTAGAGGTGGCCCTGCAGCCCTGGCCCTGCATTGGCCAGCTTTGCGGAAGTCATGGTAATCATGTACTACTTGTTAGGCACTCCTCGCATACAGACATCTTAACAACAACTGTTGCCCAGTGCTTACTCTGTACCAGACGTCCTGGTAAGCACTTTTCACACATTATTTATTTCATTTAATTCCCCACAAGCAACCTTTGAAGTAGGCACAGTGATGCTCTCCGTTTTGCAAATGAGGAAATAGGCCCAGAAAGTTCATCAGAGTCTGACTGTAAAACGCAGCCTCTTTCGCTGCGCTCTACCACATCAATGGGTAACTGAAATCAGCACACCCTTTTTCACGGCCACCTTCTTGCAAGAGTTTCAGCAAACCCACTCATGCTGATCAGTCACCTGCACATCCTCCTTGTCACACCCAGCCCCTCCCTAAATTCAGGGTTGTGAGCACATACGTGACTTTAGATAGATGCACTTACACTTTCCAAAGGCTAGTCGAGAGGAGAAACAACCATGCTTTCTTTTTTTCCTTTTCCTACTGCCCGCATTGTAATGGCTCATACTGTCAAACTTTAAATGAAGATTGTAACTCTGGGACTCCTGTGTGGTTCTTGCTAGGAAGCCCTACTGTGAAACTGAATTCATTGAGTCTTCTAAGTGGGGGACTTGGACCATTCTGCAGGTTGGAGATCTCCGTTTTTACAGGCTATTTATTTAAAAAAATATTTTTATTGATTTCAGAGAGGAAAGGAGAGGGAAAAAGAGATAGAAATATCAATGATGAGAATCATTGATCGGCTGCCTCCTGCACGCCCCCTAGCTGGCAACCTGGCATGTACTCTTGATCAGAATCATACCAGGGACCCTCAGTTTGTAGGCCAATGCTCTACCCATTGAGCAATCGGCTCTGGCTTTACAGGCTATTTAGAAAACCAGTGTGGCAGCTCGCCTACATGGTGACCTCCCTGGTGGAGGTGCTCTCTGGAGCCTCGAGCCATGGCAGCCCTTTGTTTCCTACTGGCTCCCGCAACCACATTTTCTCTGAACATAGATGAGGTTGTTGTAAGAGAGGTCATGAGTGTTTAAAATAGTTTGTTGTTTTTAGCATCGTTATTGCAGTGGTATCAGTGGTCAGTGACTCCTGCCATTTCCCCCGCGTTTTTTCCCTTAAAAGTTTCTTGAGTGTCTCTTGCCCTCCATTCAAAGTTCTTGGGTCGAGTGGGGATTGGGCTGCTGTCTGTGGTGAGGAGCTTCTTTTAACTTCCCCATTCCTGTAGATGTTTGCATTCCTCACCCTGAACTTCCGTTGGGAACATGTTCCCAGTACATTCCCTTCTCTCTCACATTACTCTCCTGCCATAGACTGTTTGGAGTTCGCTCTGACGACATTTTCAAAAGGCAGCGAGATTGTAACCGTAGGAGGTAGGTGCTCCCACACTTCCTCAGTTATCACCTTTGGCCCATTCTCAGGGATGCGTTCTGAAATAGCTAAGCCTGTGTTTTGCTATTGTTCTGTGGTTTTTACGGGGCCCTGGGCATTGTTGAGGTTCCGCAATACACGCCCATGGGTGCTGCAGTTGAACAGAGGTGAGCGCTCTGCTCACATGGCCCCGCATATCCCAGCTGAGTGCCCGCTCTTAACCTCCACACCCCAGTTCCTGTGCTGCATTACAGCCCTCGCTGAGACCTCTGATGTCATTTCCCGATAAACTTTCTCCTGTAGAAATTTAGCAATTTCCTGTTGGTATCCCTGTTGCTCACCGACGCTGGAGCTCCCACCCTCTTTCTCCCACCATCAGCGGGCAATGCGACAGGGGATGAACTTACTGCATGCCCCACTGCGTGGCAAAAACCGCCTTCCTGACTGTTTTCTGGACTAAAATTGCTGAAACTCCCTGTCCTGCCAACACTGAGTGACATGAAAGAAAAAATCTCCAAATTTAAAAAACAAATAAATTAAAAAAACTTTTTTTTCTAAACTGGAGGTTAGATTATATCATAATGGGGCAATGCCATTTAAGACTTTATCTCTGTTATGCCTTTCTCATATTTTTATACACCTCAGCAGTGTCAGCATGGTCAGGCAGAGCACTCTCCCTCACTTTATTCTTTCCCTTATCTCCAAACTGCATTACTGATCTTAAAAACCAAGATGTACAATACAGCAAACCATTGCTTGCATGACTTAGTAGCGCTATACTTTTCTTTAAAAAAATCTGTTCACCCATCTCTTTATCTAGCCACTTATTTAAAAAATGTCAACCCACTCTCCCAAGTCTGAAGAAGGAGAATTCCCCTGGGGGTCCTAGTTAGGTTCCCTTTCATTTTGCGGGAGTGCTGGGCTTGCGTGGCTCCGGTCCTGTAGCAATGGAGGTATAGAGGCATCAACTTGGGCATCAATATTGCCGGCTCCAAGGACTGAGGCTCCTCTTAGGAAGACCGGCGAATAAGGAACCAAACCTGCAGGGAAAGCATGAGCCTCTCTAAGAGGATGTTGAAGTAGGAAGTAAGACACGCAGCTAGAATGGAAGGTGCCAAAGCTCTCTGAGTGGGTACCTGGCTCTTGAGCAGTTGCGATGGGTGGGATATTGCTTTTAAAAGTCCCAAGAGAGCTATAATGTAGGCAAGGTTTTACTTCTTTATGGACTCTGGAGAATGGAGAAATTTGTTCTCGGCTTCAAAACATCTATGCTGGGAATGAGGGTTTGTGTGGAGTTAAATAGTCTTCCTTCCTACTAAATAAAATAACACACATCCCTGTAGAAAATTTGGGAAATACGGAAAAAACATAAAAGTAAGTAAAATTCACCCATAAATCATAGGTACTAACTGCTGACATCTTGGTGTCTGCATGCCAGTCTTTTTCTATCCAAATATAGAAATACAAAAATAATATTTAGAGGGTTGAGATCATGTTATAAATCACACGATATCTTCAAAAATCTTATCAGGATATGGCTCTCCCTAATTCATTAGAAATGACTTAAAAACATAGTTTTTAAATGATTGTGTAACATTTCCTTATGTGAATGTCTCATAACTTATTTAATTTTTCCTTAATCATTGGAGACATTCAGAGCATTTCCAACTTTTTGTTATTACAAAATCTATTGCAGTTGCTATCTTTTTATTTTAATCTTTATTTGCATCTTTGTTCATTTCATTGGATAGAATCCTAGAAGTAGATTTACTAGGTCAGAGCTGTGAACATTTTTAGCTCTCTTGTTATATATTGCCAAACTGCTTCCCAGAAAGGTGCCTACTCCTGTCCCCGGTGTATAAGAATCTTAGGGGAATTTTTCAAGTAGATAACGTTTGTTTTAAGCAGCAGTCTTCTCCTTACTCTTTCACTCCCTCTATTGTCTCTCTCTTCCATTGGGGTATGTTCTATTTCTTAGGGTCTTGGTCCCAGATATCGCTTACATATTATGAGCCTGATGAAGATGCCAATTGCCTCAATTCCTAGGGGACAATTTTATTCTTGGCTTGAATCTCCTCCAGTGATGGAACAGAGGCATTGAAATGGGCAATTGGGATATTTTGGACAGAGAAACCTCCCAATGCCCCTGATCTCACTGTAAGGTAGGCAGCCATTGATTCTCTTTTTCTTCATGAGCTTTGTCGGCTCAACTAGCACATGTTGGCCAGGAATCTTGGTTTAATTGACATTTAACCCATTTTCTCCTGCTGATCAATGGGTAACTTCATGCAAATCCACTTTGTTTTCCTCCAAAGTTTCATTGTCACTATAAATTAAGTATTTAATATATTTTCATTTGCAGTACTTACCTAGGAACTTATATACTGAAAACATTTGGATCATATAAAACTTTACTTTTTCCTAATTTACTTTTCTTTAAAATACATTATTTAGTTATCTGCACTGTGCGAGGCCATGTTTTGGTTTGGTTTGGGGTATGTGTATGAGAGAGAGACAGAGACAGAAAGAATTGATTGGTATTGATTGCAGGCACACATCCATTTGATTCGCATTTCACAAAGTCCACGAAGGGAGATGAAGCAGGAAATAGGTCTCAAGAATTGTAAAAAAATCACAAGCCATATTATTGCTTGGAATTTATGTTGTTTCGTTGTAAAAGAAGAAACAAAGCATGGAAATACGAATTTCAGCATCATTTATTGAATGTAATCTAGCTGAAACATTGAATATAATCTAACTGTCTAATCACGGAGAAATGGTTAAGTAAATTATAGTAAATACAGCCCAGTAATATGCAACCATTAAAAACAACGATCACAAAGACTATGTAGCAACAGGGAACATGTTTAGGATACAATTTAAATTTTTAAAAAGGCGGACTATGCAGACAGTAGCATGAAAAAGCATGCAGAAGTGAAAATGGCTGGCTGGAGTGATCTTTTTGAAATGACGACATTGTTGTATTGTGGTCTTTGCACGAAGCACGGAAAGCACTAGGGAGGTTTGGCATGCTTTGGAAGGATAGGGAGGGTGCCGAGTGGGGTGGACCAAGGTCCCTTCCTGCACAGATGTCTGCTCTCTTTGTCTTCCATGTATTGTGAAGGCTAAGAAGCTACTTGCTGGGTGGTTTCATTGTGGTGTCAGAGCGAAGGTGAAACGGCTAGGCTGAGAGAGGGGTATCTGGTGCTTTAAGCCAGTGAGAACACTGCATCCTGCCCCAGGAGATGGGGAGAAAGTCACTGTCAGCATCTGGGGCCTAGGGCATGCTGGGGCTGGGGCAACTCCTGGGTCCCACTACCCAATGTCACCCTCTACCCAATATTTTCACATCAGGGAAATGAAGTTAAAAATGACATTTAAGATAACAAGTGATTCTAGAGCAGGGGTGGGCAAACTTGACTCGAGGGCCACAATGGGTTCTTAAACTGGACCGGAGGGCCGGAACAAAAGCATGAATGGAGTGTTTGTGTGAACTAATATAAATTCAAAGTAAACATCATTACATAAAAGGGTACGGTCTTTTTTTTTTTTTTTTTTTTAGTTTTATTCATTTAAAATGGGCCGGATCCGGCGGGCCGTAGTTTGCCCACGGCTGCTCTAGAGAGTCAGAAAACAGGCTTAACCTACAAAACCGGAGGAATGTTGTGAGTTAGGAAGGACATGTCAAAGCTTTGTCTTGGTCTTGGTAGGGGAATTTTGGGGTGACAGTATGTGTGTGTGTGCATACTGTAGAACCAGTTGCTAGCTCTTTCCTCTCCCCCTTCACTGCCCAGTTGTTTGGGCTGAACCTGGGGTGGCAGAGTTGATTGTATTAGCGGGGCCCCTCTGGGAGAAAGAGGAGGAAGATGATGGTGACAGCTCTGAGGCGGGGAGGGGGCAACAGGCTCTCTGAACCCAATCCTAGCAGCTGTTGTGACAAGGACTGTATGAATGGGGTCTGAGTGAGCTGGCAGAGGGTTGGGGTAGGACCTCAGGTTTGTGTTCTGTGCCCGGCTTTGAGGATGTCACTTCTGTGTGGGTCGGCTGGTTGCAGCCACGTGTCCCTGTGATGCTGGTTCTCCTGCCGCGGATCCTTCCCCACCTCCCACACTCTCGATGCGCTCTGTGACTCAGCGGCTGCTCAGGACATCTGAGCAGCTTCTTTTTTTTTCTGGGGCAAGAACCACAGTCAGGAGATGTAACCAGAACGCTTCCTTTCATTACCTGTCCTTTTGGTTCATGCAGGTCTTCTCTCTTCCAGGGCTCCATGCCGACGGAAACCCCCCTGCACCACAGCGGGCTGTGGGAGGATTGTGGGAAGAGGGCCTTCTCTGGCCGCTGACTTGAGAAAAAGACGGGCCCTGGTTAATCCTGGTGGCTGAAAAGGGAGCATTTGAAAGCCGGCATGAAGTTGGGCACGGTGCAGGGAGTTAGGCCCACATAGTCGGCTTTGTTATCCTGTTGCATTTCTATGTTTTCTCTTAGAAATGTCCCCCGAGTGGCAAGTCCTGAAACCCCTGGAAATTCTGTCTGTGGCTGCATCAAGGGAGTTTGCCTAGTTTCGTGAGGGATGGGTGTGCTCCCTCCTCCTGACCAGACACTCTCAGTGGGAGCTGCCCCCGCCTTTCTGCAGGGGACTCCTGCTTTTCCCTATTCCTAGCGGGCAAGCTGCCTCCTCTCTCAGGGACATGCTCCCTCCCCACCATTGCCAGGCCTCTCGCCTTCCCATCTTTAACCCAGTGTCTGCAAGAAGACTTCAAGTTCCTCCCATGGTGTTTGTGCCTGACTCTTGGCTTGTCTCCATGTCTCTCCCTTTCCTGTGCTCACACTTGCTCAGCTGTGGAGCGGGAGCTGGGAGGAAGCTTTGCTCGGGAAGGCACGGAGAAGCAGGGCCATTGGCTGCAGGTACCTGTGCCAGACACGATGCTCCTTAGGGCAGGGCTGTTTCTCCCCTCAACCCCACCCTGCCACTGCCCCACACTTCTTCCTTCTCCGCTGCCATCTTTCTAATCCTCCTCTTTCCACTTCTTATTCTTTCCCACCTCCTCTTTTATTTCTCCGTTTACATCCTTTGCCCTGTTTACCTGCCTGCTTTATTCTTTTGTCCCCCATCATTACCCAGCAAGTAGCCGTGGGATCGCCGTTCTGACTGAGTCGTCTGTCCCCATTGGGGTTCTGGCCCGTCCTTACCTAGAATCAAGGGATTCACTGTTCATTAGTGTCCTTGTGTGTGGGGGGCACTTTTTTCCTTGGGGCAGCCTTTTGACACTGCCAGGCCCCTTGTGGGGGTAGAAGAGAACAGACTGTCTTACCAGTCACCACCCTTAGAATTCTCTGCTCTCCTAGGAATGTGTCTTCTTGCTGGTGGGCCCTGCTCCCTGGGCCTGGAAGACTATAGGTGTGGCGTCTGGGTAGCTTGCTTGCTGATCAATGTCGTAGTGCAGGGCATGGCCTTAGGTGGGCCTTCTTATGACTTTGCTTAGTTGTAGACTAAAAACCATGGTGGCCTTGGGTGTGAGTGGACTTTGCTTGTTGCAGCCAAGCAGGACCAGGGGTGAGCGGTGTCTGTCCTTGAAAGTCTAAATGGTGTTTTCTAACCCTTGTGGGACCCTGTGCATCAGGTTGGGTGTAACTGCTTGTGGGAAGTTGCTCACATTCCTTTGGGAGGAGAACAGAGCTCCTGGCCTTTCCGATGGCTCTTCAGAGAATCGGCAGGAAATCACAGGAGAGGGGAGGCTGGCTGAGGGTGCGGCACATCCCACGCCACGGAGACCCTCTTCTGGAGTCAGGGACAGCGTTCAGGGTTGGGCGCTCTTTCGCTCCCTCCTTCTTTCAGTTACAAGTGGCCCCCGGGTCACAGCACAGTGAAGTGAGTGAAGCGTGTGGCCCTGCCACGACGTCACAGGAACCTCAGGTTCATTCTTTGGTATCTTCACGTATCGGAGGGGCTGGTTTATGATTGCATTCCTGGCAAAGTTTTATCCAGGCATTTGAACGGGAGCTTAAGTCCTTTCTGAAGTAGTTTCTTTATGTATAAAACTGGGTTATAACCTACTTTCCAAGGCTTTTGTGAAGAGTAATAATAATACCTAGTGTTTATGAAGAACTTAATACGCACCAAGCACTTAATTTTCACCAAAGTTGACATATGAGACGGAGGTACTGTTATTATCCCCATTTTATAGATGCAGAAACTGGGGTGCACAAAGATTACATAGTTTGTGGTCACATGGTAAGTGGCCAGAACTGGAATCGGAACCCCGGCCTTTGACCCAAAGTCTAGGCGTGTATCCTCTATGCATGTAAAGTTGCCTAACACTCTGCTCGCTACATAAGAGAGCCGCAGGGAAGTTAGGTGATACATGTCACTGAGGTTTGATGACTCCTTATGAATGGAATTGGTAAAAGGCTTCCCGGGGCTGGTTGGGGAAAACATTGGGTGCCCCGGGGAAAGAAGCTGATGCAAGAAATTGCCAGGCCAGCTTCTCGCAGAGGTGAGTCAGGCCAGAGTGAGGTTCCCGCAGGCCCCGAGGCAGGGCCCATTTTACCCTCCTTCTCAACCAGCACCTCCCTCCCTCCTGCCATGCAGGGTGATGTGAGCAGAGCCCAGGAATGCATTATGTGGATCGGCAGAACCGAATCTGTGGGTTTCTGGACATCGAGGAGAATGAGAACAGTGGCAAGTTTCTGCGGAGGTACTTCATTTTGGACACCCAGGCCAACTACCTTCTCTGGTACATGGACAACCCCCAGGTGAGAGGCCACGGGGGAAGGAGAAGGGCGGCTGGCTGCCTGTCACTGCCTGGGAGGAATGCACATGGGATTAGCCTCAGGGCTTCGTCTCTCACTTCATCCCCGATTTTAGCTTGAGAAGAAACTCATCTCTCCTGACCCAGGGGATCTGGTGTCTTTTCTCACACTCAGGAATGTAATACTTAAAAGTCAGGCAGCGGCCAGCCAGGCTGGACCCAAGCTCTGAAGCCTGGGTTGCTCCCTCTCACCTCTCTGGCTAGGGCTGTGGCCTTGTGGCCACTCCTGCTCTTCCAGTCTGGGGCCCCTCCCCGGCAGGGAATGTGACCTGGTTCCCCAAGCTGGACAAAAGTCAGACTTCTCTGGTCTCCTGCATCGAGTCAGGAGTCCCAGTACTGGCTTGGAGGCGACCCCGGGAGTCACCTTGTTTTGCCTCCTCGCACTACAGATGAAAAAAGCTGAGCCTCAGACGTTGGAATCAGCAGGGGCCTCCTAAGTTTTATTGCCTTGCCTGGGAGTCCCAGAGTCGTCCCTGGTCTGGGAAGAAGTTGCTCTTGCCCTGATGTGGGACCTCAAGTCTTTTTTTTTTTTCTGGGGCTGGGAGTGCTTTGGCTCTTTCCTTCGCACCGCCCTAGAGCAGTTTGGTGCAATGAGGCTCCAAAGACTAGCGTGGCCCTTAAACGGCAAGATCGTATGGCCATGTTGGAGAGGGGAGGGACGTGGGCCTGAGATTTGGCTCCGGTTCAGAGACTTGGGAAGAGGAAAGTCTGAGTGTTGGGAGATGGATTCGGTCTTGGAGATGTGAAGTGGGAAAAGAGTCCTGTGAGTCTCTAGGTCATTATCCGGGGACTAGCCCTCTAGAGGCCTTGGGCATTTGTCCTCTGAATTTGATGGCTGAGAGAAAACACTATGGATAACAGCAAACATACCCAGAGATCAGCTGCCGTGACTCACCCTCTCCAGGAAAGACTTAACCCTAAATAGAACTGTCCCCCCTGTTTCACGCCCCTTTCCTGATAAACCTTCTGTTGGTTACTCTTATTTAAAGTGCGGAGCATGCAGGATGAAACTTACATGCGGACGCTTACGTCCTTGACTTAGCCTGGAATGCTTGCCTCTTGTGATGTTTTGTTTTTGGGTGTGCCTGCAGGCGCTGCTGTATCATTTTCCCTGCTTTTGCTCTGCAGAGGTGCCCACAGCTGAGTCAACAGATCTTGAAAGAAGTAGCATCTTAGGTGCCACTTCCCCACGGTTGGAGGAACTCGAAATCGAGCCTTGTGGCCAGTAGATGTGACTTCTGGCATGCCAGGGTTGAGACCCACTGACTTACGGTCTCCGAGTCTGGTCATTCCTTTTCCCTTTTTCTTCTATTGTATACCTTCTCCCATGTGCCTGCCATATTAGCTCAGGTAACTTGAAAGTATTTCTGTTCTGGTTCAGCTGCTTGGTGCTATGCTTCCTACTAGGACTGTTCTTAACGCAAATTCACTTGCCCGGGGAATTCTGCCTGGGTGTTGCAGCTGCCTCCCTGAGAGTTGGACCCTCCTTCATACTCTGGGCCACAGACTCTTTTATTTATTTATTTATTTATTTATTTATTTATTTATTTATTTATTTATTTATAAAAGGTATATTTTTGTTGATTTCAGAGAGGAAGGGGGAGATAGAAACATCAATGATGAGAGAGAATCATTGATCTGCCTCCTGCACGCCCCCTACTGGGGATCGAGCCTGCAACCCAGGCATGTGCCCTTGACCGGAATCGAACGTGAGGCCCTTCAGTCCACAGGCCCACGCTCTACCCAGTGAGCCAAACTGGCTAGGGCCCACAGACTGAATCTTGCTGTCAGTGACATGTTACCCAAGACCACAGCGTCACCATTTCCAATCTCAAATGTTGCCAGTTGTCATGGTTTCTCTTGCTCTTTCCTGCCTTCTGGTTTGACTGTCCCTTGGTTCCAGAACCTGCAGTAACCTTGGATGCTGGGCTTTGGGCTGCTTCCTGGGGTGTCTGGGGTCAGCCCCTGTGCAGGTCGCACCCTCCTGTGCTTCCCTGCCAACGGAGCTCTCAGGATGCTCTTTGTGCTAGAGCCTTCTTTGAGCTTGAGTTACCAAATAAAAGCCCCTGTTGGAGATTCTTTACATTTTCCCTGGAGGCAGAAATTTCAGCTGGCCTGGCACATGCCTAAAAAAGGAGAATCTAGCTGTGACACAGCACTATTTCAGAACATTTTACTTCTTTAGTTGTTGGCTTAGCTCTTTGCTGTGTTAATGGCCAAACAGCCATTCTAGACTTGAGAGTGGATATTTTTGTAAGTTGTAGAATAGTGTGAGTGAATAGTTACTACTGTGTGCCAAGCACTGTTCTAAAGACTTCATTGGTCTTCATTTCATTCTGACAAGAGTCTAATTGGTAGGTATTATTGTCCTCATTCTTAAGGTGAGGTGGGTGAGGCAGAGAGGGGAAGAGATTTGCCCATGGTTACATAATAAGAAAGAGGCAGGGCCAGGTTTCTAACCCTGGCAGTCTGACTCCAGTTCCCCTGCTGTCAGGGCTGATAGTGAGACAGTCATCTTACTCTTACCTGGGAGGAAGGAAAGCTTTCAAAAGTAGTCTCAGATTAAGAGATAGAAACCAGAGGACTCTCGGGGCTGGGAGCTCCTAGTTGGCAGGGGGCTCATCTGGCTTAGCTTTTGATCCACAGTGTCCAGCATTTGATGAATGTGTGCTCACTGAATGAATGGATGAATGAACTGAAGAGGCCCAGGTAAAGAGGTGGTCAGAGGGGGGCCTTTATGAAATGCAGAGTACCCCACACTACTCTCCTGGGGTTGGGACATGGCCTACACCCAGTGGAAGTTCTGTAGAGTGTCGGGAGTCAGGAGAAGGGGGACTGGAGCTGGTCCCGAGAGCAAACTGGAGGGTTTTGTTCTGTCCCCATGAAGAGAGACATTGGGAACTCCCTTTGGTCACTGAACATCTTACTTATATAGGGAAAAGGAGACACCTGATATAATATCTTAATTATTTAATAGACATTAATAAGTGGGGGGTTTTCCGAACCCAGGTCTCTGATCATTGCCTGTTTAAGCGATGTAGTGTTTATGGAGCCGGTTTTTACTACCACTGTTACTACTGTTATTACTCACTGAAGGTTGTACTTACTGAGTCTTATTGAGTGGTTACATGCGTTGCATGTATCATGTCATCAAGTCCTCACAAGAAACCTGGGACTCAGGGATGACTGACACTCTGACAGTATTCTGCAGGGTGCAGAGAAGTCTGGCGACTTTGCTGAAGGTTGCACAGGTGGTAGGTGCAAAGCTGGAGTTGGAGCCAGGCCTGTCTGATGCGAGTGTCTGCACTCTTCACACTTGTCTGCTTCCTTCCTCCTGCTGATATCTGTGCTCAGCCTAGGCGAGGTCCTGAAGATGAGGTGGACGGGAGCTCAGTGAGGTATTTGCCACAGAGAAGCTTCAGGTTTAGTTGGGGAGATGAAGACAATATACATAAAACTAAAGTGTGGAAAAGCCGAGTCCATTTTTATAATAGGACTAGAGGCCCAATGCATGAAATTCATGTATGGGTAGGGTCCCTAGGCCTGGCCAGCGATTAGGGCCAATTGGGGCCTTCTGGCTGCTGGCTGGGGCCTTCCTTCCCCGGCTGCCAGCTCCCTGCCAGGACCTTCCTTCATTCCATGCTGCCCCTGGTGGTCAGCACAGGTCATAGTGAGCAATCGAACTTACGGTCTCCCGGTCAAACTCCCGAGGGAACACGCTGCTTGTTAGCCTTTTATATATGTAGATAGTATATCATGAAGTTGAAGTGCCCAGATGCCAGTATTTTGGCTGAAGGAAAAGGGGGTTGCAATGTTCTCTGTTGCCCATCTGGGAAAGAGGAGGGCCTAGAGGTGGAGTCTTAGACGGATGGTTTCAGCCTGGGAGGTAAGAGATCAAGGATCGAATCCTGGCTCAGCCACTAAGCTATTTTGTACTTACGCAAGTCATTTATCCTCCCTGGGCCAAGGGCACTCGAGATGGTCCTTAACATGGCTTTTGGCCCTTTATGTCCTGAAGGCCTGAGAATAGGGTAACATCCTCGAGTTCAGCAACACCATTTAGCATGTAGTTGCTACACGTGCCCTGCGTGCCAGACACCATCAAATGCTGAGGCTTCAGTGGTGAACAGGACAGAGAGTTCACCTTCATGGAGCTTACACTGTAGCTGGGGAGCCAGATGATTAAATGAAAATGCGGCAGGCAGAGCTGCAGGGCATCCCTGTATGGAAGGGTAGCACTAAATCCAAATCTAAAAGTGATTGCTGCAAGTGATTCACATTCGTAGAGCACTTTACGGGTTTTGGGGTGTTGGCACTTACAATTTGGTTGTTATGCACCCTGGAGGGAGTGGAAGAAGAGGGTGTTCTCAGTTGTATGGGGCAGAGGCAGCACCAAGAAGGGAAGGTGAGCCCGCCCGGTTTGAGGGTGTTTAAGGTCCGGTTCCCCAGACGAGGATTTGTGGCAGGTTCTTTACTAAGGAGAGAGATTGAGACGGCCAAGTGTGCTGGGAGCAGGACAGGGAAGGGGAGGAAGCCAGACGAAGGCGTGAGCTCAGGAGAAGTCTGCAGAGGGTAGGGAGGCCTTAGCCTAGTGCTGCGGGAGGGCTGAGTGTGAGGCCTAAGGGTTGTCCCAAGAGGGCTGAGCTTCTGCATGCCCCGCTGGACCGTCACTGGTTCTGGCTCTACAAATGTGTGGGAACGGCTCCCATGGCCCAGTGGCTGCCTTCCAAAGTAGAGCTGCAGGTGCCGGCCATTGTAAGCACAGCAAAACATGGAAACAGGAGGCCAGAGACAGTGTCTGCTCCGGGGAGGAATCATGCATGTTAGGGGGCAGCCTGTGTGGTCCAGGTACACCCTTGTACGCTGGCCAGAATTTAGTTTTGACGTAGTAAGGTAAGGAATCAAGGTTTTTTAATACAGGCACTGATGACACCAAACTGATCTAGGATGAAACCCATTAGCTAAAAAGGACCCCTATAAATGGCAAGTTTCAATATTATTGATTATGGCCACTGATTCGGCTAATGCATTTAAAAATCAATATGCTGACAATTTCAAGCACGCAAATAATTCTTGAATAGAAACAAACATTAGCTGGATTTTCCTTAAAGAATTTCTATGATATGATGGCAACAGCACTTGTATTTTAATTTGATGTTGGTCCCTATCATGCCAGAGGGGATGACATCCCTTAATAAGGCTTCTCTCCTTTATTACCGTGACCTACAGAGTAACTAAGCATGTTTTAGTTGCACAGCAACGCTTATGTTCCGCTCTCCAATGCCTGCTTGGCTAAGTAATTGCAAGACTAAATTATACAGCCCTGAACAAAGGAGAAACAGGAGCATGGAAACAGTATTGCACTAGATTGTTGTTCTTGTCGAATTTACTCTGTAAAATGCCTTTTCTCTCTTTGACCTAAAAACGCTCAGATGCTTTTACTTTTCAAAGGCCATGATGTGAATTTTGGAACAAAATACCTGTAATATCCAAAAAGATTGCATCTCTGCATTTCTCCTGGTTTACTTTACTTTACTTTACTTTTATTTTATTTTATATAAGCTGAAAGCAATTCTTTCCATTAAAAGGGGCGAAGAGCTTTAGCTGTGTTGACAAAAAGGTGAATATTTGGCTGCATCCTATTAGAAAGCATATGGAGGAGTGATAGGAAATTATATTAATACATAATGTATGATGGACAATAGTTTTGGTCTTAAAGGCTAGGCAAAAATAGTGTGTGTGCATTTTTAAAATTGCACAAGGTTTTCTGTATCAGAAACCTTCTTGAGCAAAATTTGGCTGAAATCCAACAACATTGAAAAGATTTTTGTCTAATATGCTTCACCCTGTCAAAATGCCAAGAACCAGTGAGGTAACTTTCTTTAAAAACTGGCCACTCGATGCACATGGCACATAATCTGAAATGTGGCAATGCTGACACAGTGACAGCCAGCTTCCTTCCTCCCACTCCTGTTCCCCACGTACATATTCCTCTGGCCAGAGGCAGTATTACCACTTTCATGTGTGTCTGTCCACAGATACTGTCTGCATATGCAAGCATTGTGCTACTTCTCAGATCTTCAACAATTGTGTGGGCAGTGTGTTTTTACTTCATGGATTTTGTGTAATTGGTATATTAGCTACCTATGTGACATGTGATTTCAAGGGTTAAGTAGAATTTCTGGCATGCTTTTTGTCTATTATTTTGTTAGAGTGAGAATGCAGAATTCCTCTGGGGAAAAAATAATCCCAAAAGAAGATTTCAAGCGACAGATCTGTACTTTGGCTAAAATGCAAATTAAAATAAATAAATAAATGCAAATCTGCTCAGGGTGAATTATTATTAAAATAACATTTTAAGAATTAAAACGATGTGTGGACTTTTTGAGAGTTAACATAAAAGGCTGTGAGTGTAATTTTGTTTTATGTGTTGTCTACGGTAATCTTTAATCTTATTTTTAAAACAACTCTTGTCATTAAAAATTTTTTTTTACTTTTAGAGAGGAAGGGAGAGGGAGAGAGAGAGAAACATCAATGTGAGCATGAAAACAGCAAACACATCAATTGGCTGCTTTTTACTCACTCCCTACAGGGGACCCTGCTCATAAACTGAGCATGTGCCTTGATCAGGAATCAAACCAGCAACCTTTTGGTGCATGGGACGATGTCCAACCAACTGAGCCCCACTGGCCAGGGCAAAATAATTCTGTCTTTATAACAAGGTGTACTTTATTTAAAGTAAAAAGAAGTACAAACTAAGTTAAAAAGAAGTATAAACTAAAAAGCACTTTTGGGCAATCATGTTAATAGTTAGCACTACTTAGTATTAAAGTCCAAGCAGCTAAAGACATAGAAGCTATGAAAGTTAGCAGAGATTTTATTAATGCGAAACAATGGTGATGACTATTCTACGTTTTCGCAAAATTCATCTTTGGTTATTTGTTACATTTTGCTTTAGATTTTAACCTTCTGCATTTGTTTTTACTATATCTTTTTATACATCTATTTTAAAATACTTTATGTATCTATTTATACACAAGAATGCCATGTTTTTAAGTCACTGTCACCAGATTGGAAGAGGAAATAAAAGAGCTAAGAATACAGTGGCCAAGAGACTTGCACATCATGAAGTCCATCCTGGCTGAAGCCGGTACTGGGTGCATGTCAACAAGAAAGAGACGTCCAGATAATAGAATGCGAGCATTACACCAGCACAACAGTATATGATAAAGAACTGACTTTTCTTGAAGAGAAATACTAAACACATCTTTTGAACTGGAGAATGGAGAGAGTAGCCATGGACATTTCACCTTTCTTCCAATTAGTATCAGGAAATGGAGCTACAAGGTAGAGGGGAGATGTGTTTGATATCAGAGTGGCAGGTGAAGTCACTTAATGCCTGGGGACAGCTTGGTGAGTTTCCTTTGGTGAGGACTGTGGAGTGTGGGGCAGAGAGAATGGTGCTCTCCCCTCCATTCCCATCATGCTGCTCTTCTTAGGCAAGTCATTTTCTGAGAGTCAGTGTCTGGCCTCATCTTTTGGTGGTTTGAGTTGTGGTTTCAGCCCATGGGCAGTCATGCTGGCTCATGCCTCAGCTGTAGGGTTTCCACATGTATTCTCTTCCCCCTTTTCCTACTAGTTGACCAGCAAGCTAGTTTTGACTGCCTGCTGTGTTCCTTGCTGTCTGCTAGGAGCCCTGGAGAGATAGAAGAGAAGGTACCAAAAGAGGGCACAGGCAACTCTCCTTCCCCCTCTCCACATTCTGAATTCCTGGTCTTTTGGAGTTTGGCACCTAAGAGCCAGTTTGACTAGTTCCTGCCCTGCCCCAGCTTGGGCAACTCTACAGAGCCTCTTTTGGTGTAACCCTGCTGGTCCTGCTCTTGTATTTACCTTTCATTGATAACCAACTCTTAGATAATGAGCAGGTCCTTGTACATTTGAAGGATTGTCTCATGGGAGGTGGCATGGTAGAAAGGAAAGTGCATGGGATTTGAGAATCAGGAAGGGTTGGGTTCCATCACTGACCTGACTACTCAGGACCTCTGTCACCTTGGGCAAGTTGCTTCACCTGCTCAATCCTTGGTTTCCTCATCTGTAAAATGGGATTGTTGGGATTAAGTGACAACGTGTACAAGCACCTAGCAGCAGGCCTGGTGCATAATATACTGTAAATATATGTCTGTCTCGTTCTTCCTTTCTCAAGCTGTGCTTTGTCAAAGCAGCAGATTGGTGCTGGGAGCAATGAGCTCTGTCTTCTCTCTACTCCTTGAGGAAGCCTCTCATGGTGAATGATGAGTCATCAACAGAACCTTCTAGTGCTGACATTGTGTGAATTTATGAATCTTTACTTAGGTCTTCTGGTCATTTCTGTGCTTCTTGTTATTTTCACTAGAAGAAGGAACAATTCTTCAACAAAAAATAATGTTGCATCTAGAAAAAAGGCTTACCATGGGAGATATGTCATGGGAGGTGTGGGCACTTCAGCTCTTTGCTCAGTGATGGAAAAGAAACAACCCTATGCTTTCCACTCATGCAGAGTGGGAGTTCCTTTGAGGTCCTTGGTGACAGAACATTTGAGCAAAAAGCAGGATGACAGCAGTGTCTTCATAAAGCCATCATTTAACAGGAACCTGCCTCGTGCCCTCCATTGTCCCAGAAAATTTAGACGTGCCAGAGGTGTACAGGTTGCTCCTGACACAGTTGCTGCCAGCTGTGCATACAGTTGAAATCCCTTCTCCCTTCCTGCTCACTGCCCTGCCCTGCTCTTCCATGTCCCTGTTTACTGCTACTGCAGCAGCCAGGGCAACTCTGTGGGCTGTGGCTGGGCGTGGCCCTTTCTCTCACCTACTGCTGTGTCTCCAGTGCAGAGCCAGCAGGACCAACTGTTGTCTGCACCAGTGGTCCTCAGGCCTGGTGGCACAGAGGAATCCCCGGGGACATTTAAAAACATGCAGGTGGCCAGGCCCTACCTCAGGCCAGTAAAACCCTGAGAATGAAGCTTAAATGTTAGTTTGTTTAAAAATCTCCCCAAGTGACTCACATAGCAGCCCTCCCTCCAGCCTCGGTCTTCACCCCTCATCTGCTCAGGTGCTCTCATCTTAGATGCTTCCTGCCCCTCTTCCTGGCCCATTCCTCACCTCCTCTTCCCAAGTCCTTGACCCCTTTTTAGTTGGGACTCAGCCCTTCATGTCTCCCTTTACTCAGTTCCTGTCCTACAAGAGACCTGCTCCAGGTCATGGGCACTGCAAAGTCACGTGCCACCCAAGTTCTAAACATGAGCAAATCTTCCCAAAGAAATGTTTGCTCATGGCGGTAGAAGCAGCATTGCCTTCCAGTCCTCCATGAGGGCAGCGGGCGTTTGTGGACTGGTTTGGGAACTAAACCACCATACAGATAGTTTTCTTTTAAAAATCGATGAGTCAGCTGTGTAGAGGAATAAGATTGTACTTACGTCCTCATTGTGCTTGAAATTTAGTAAGAAGAGACAAACTCACAGAAAAATACTCTCCAATACAGAATTTAGGACTAGATTTTGTCACGTAGACTAAGCTGTTCTCCAACTTGGGCCTATTAAGGGTCCACTTGGGAGCATTGAAAAAGTGTACATGTTCTGCCCACATTCTGCTTGATTCTGATTCAGTGTTTTTTGGGTGAGGCTGGAGCCTGGGCCTTTTAATTTTTTTAAAATATATTTTATTGATTTTTTACAGAGAGGAAGGGAGAGGGATAGAGAGCTAGAAACATCGATGAGAGAGAATCATCGATCAGCTGCCTCCTACATACCTCCTACTGGGGATGTGCCCACAGCCAAGGTACATGCCCTTGACCGGAATCGAACCTGGGACCTTTCAGTCCGCAGGCAGACGCTCTATCCACTGAGCCAAACCAGTTAGGGCAAGCCTGGGCCTTTTAAAACAAGCTCCCCCGGAGGTTCTGATGTGCAGCAAAGTTGGAGAAGGGTTGGTGTATGTGAACTCAGTGAGAGGCGAGGCCAGGGCAGGCTGTGGTCAGTGGAGCAGGCTTTAAGAAGATGCTATTCCCCTAGAGCAGACGGAGCTGTGGCCAGGAGGGGCAGCTTGCTGGTCCCCGACACCCTACCCTTCCCCAGGTGCTGTTTCCTGGTGGTCCTACCCAGACATTTGGCTGCTGAGGCCCTCACCACTCGGCATGTTGGCACAATCTTCCCTGAGCAAGAAGTGTCTGCCTGGGGCTGCCACACTGGCAGCGAGCTGTCACCATTAATCTCCTAGGTCCAGTAATTGGAATGGACACTGAGCTGTCGCTCTGGATCAAGCCTGTGATCCTGGGGCTGTTTTCTCCTGTCGCTCATTTCCCTCTGGGAGGCGAGGACAGTCGGGGGGAGGGGAACTGCTTTTGCAGACGTTGGTCATATTTTCCTGGCTTCTCCTGGTGGAGAGGAGGTACACGTGAGCCTCCCGCAGACCGTGGGTGGGCTGTGGGTGAAGGGAGTGAGGATACCCCCCGGGTAACTGGGCCCAGAGAACTGCTGTCTCTTTCTCTCTGGAGCAGAGGACGGAGGGTGGAGCAACTGTGGAGGGTGGAGAGGATGAAGTAGTTGAAATCTGATCGGCTCCTATCTGTCATTACGCTTGGGTTCGTGTCCGAATGGTTCCCCCAAACCTACTTCATTACTCATAATTCAAGATAGGGCCCTGGAGGCCTTTGGGTTGTGGTTTGGAGCCAGGAGACTGAGTTGTGCAAGACCAGGCCTGAGACTTGGCATCTGCATCTTGTAATTAGCATGCGGGTCAGAGATAGGAACCACCATGGCTCAGCTCTCTATGTATTTTCACATCACTCTCCCAACAAGCTATGCAGCCGGACTTATTATTACACACAGTCCTGGTGCACTAATGTCCTAAAGCTAGAATTCCAACAGCTCAAGCTTTTTAAAATTATAGTGTTGCTTCTATAAGGGCATCGGGGTGAAGTGAGGAGACCTGAGCTATGGTTCAGGCTGTGCCACCAACTATGTTGCCTTGGACAAAGCCCTTCACTCACAAGTCACTTTGCTCAGGAGCAAGATGTGGGGCTGGTCCTCAGTGTCCAGCACAGGCCTGTGGCTCCATGTGGCTCTGGAGGCCACGCAGACCTGGGCCTGCTTCTGGACACCTCATTCCCCAAGGAGCTGAGTGTCTGCCTAGAGTGGTTTACGTTTCCCTCTGGGGTAGTCAGCTGCTCATGGGCCTCCTGGATGCTGGGGTTCCTTTTGGACTCTGATTTAGGGGCTGTAAGGCCTCTCTCTTTCCTAAAAAATAAAACAAAATGCAGTCACTGTATAATGAAAAACAATGAGTCAATCCGATCACCCAGAGTTGAAATGCTATTTTGGTTACTGAAAGGCAGCTTTGAGACTTATGGTCTTATTTACAAAAGGGAGTCAGGGGGAAGAAGTTCTTTCTAGATTTCTTACTCTAAAATTCTAAGGCTCTAAGAATCCTTTTAGCATGGTGTGATTCCCGTCCATTTTCTCGTGAGTAGGATATTTCACAATTTCATTTGCTTCAAGTGATGTGTGCTAGTTTAGAAGGACTAATAATTGGGCCTTGAAGGACTCTTCCCTCTTACCTAAGGGCCTATTTCTTTAAGGGCCATCTCCGGAATGACAGGTCATTTCACTGTTAACCCTTTAGGAAATTTATTAAATTCCCACTATCCAAGAGCCACCTCTGTCTATTACTTTGCCATGACCCAGGTAGTGGGGCTTCAAGGTTATTCTTTAAGGTTTATGGAAACAGTTTAAGAGGTTCTAGACAGATTCTCAGGCTCTTGGGGGAAGACATTTTCCAAGTTACAGATCAGGAACTTCACAAGTTTAATGTCTTAGCCATTTCTTTGCTACACTGTCATCCCTGTGTCATTGCTTCATTTCTGACAATGGAGAAATTAGAAAGCCAAAGCGATTGCCAAGTTAAATATTGCCACACAAGGTGCCTGTGAATTTCTTGCTGTTTGAATAGTTTATTGACTTTGTGTTTTATGGTGTATGGACATTAACAACCCTGTGAAGTAGACTGACCAGCTGTACTTTTTATTTCTGCATTGTGTGAATCTGTACCCGACTTATTACGAGAAGACTTTGAAGTGGCCTAAAACAGGACCAGGCCAGCAAGGGATCAGATTAGTCAGGACAGAAAAATATATTTGCTAACACTTGTTGAGAGTCACCTATGGGCCAAATGCTCTTAAATTTACTCAGTCTTACAACTGCCTTGTGAGGTAAGCACTGTTATCAGAAGGGAAAACTGAAGATTAGTGGAACTTCCTCATAGTCAAATGGTGGAGCCAACACTTTTACCACCTCTCTGTAATACATAAGCCACGGGTAACGTTAATGCACACATATAATGGCAAGAATGACCACTGTTTTACAGGGGAGGAAAGGGGGCTACAGAAGTGACTTGCTCAAGGTTGCAAAGCCAGTAAGTGGCATAAATAGAACTGGAGGCCTGGTCTCCTGCCTCTTAGTGCTGTGTCCGTGGCCTCACGTGGCATCCTTCTTAAAATGAAAAACATATTTTGTTTCAGAACCTGGCAATTGGGGCAGGAGCTGTTGGATCTTTGCAGCTGACCTACATCTCGAAGGTAATGTTGGCCTGGAGCTCTGGGAATTGATATTCTGTAAGTAGGTTTAGTATCTAAACAAGAGGAAGTGTCACGTCCTTCGGGCGTTAACATTTGGGGGCGTTGCATGGGCAGCTCCCCCTTCCTCAGCACTGCCTGTGGAAGCCCTGCTGCTGACCAGGAGTGGGCGGAGTGTGGTCAGCAGCTTCTTGGAGGGGGCCTTGCAGCCTCTTTCTCCTGGGACACATCAGTCAGCGATGCACTCAGCTCCCGCGAAGGAGGTATCAGTTGGTGGGGGTAGGAGTGGGACATGACCCTTTTTGTAATTGGGACAAGGAGGAACACAAAAACAACAACCAAACCCCCGGTAACTGTAAAAGATACTCCCAAAGGGTGTAATTAAACAGGAGCAGCTCAGAAAGAGTGGGGACTGCACGGGACTTTTATCAATCACCTGGACAGGAGACTGCAGAGGGAAGGCTAAGATACCCGGAGAGGGTACTCCGGGGTACCAGGGAGCCATGCAGCAGCCGGGTAACTGCTGTGTTGTCTGGCAGGTGGGCTGACAAGCCACACCCTGGTCTGGTTTGTGCAGACGGTGAAGCAGCCCCTCTTTGGTGCTGAGATGTGTGGAAGGAAGCCTGGGGGAGGAACTGGTTGATGATGCCCACATGTAGCTGCTGAATTCAGCTTCTTTTAGCGGCCCCGCCCTGGAGGCCTTCTCCAGGGCTGACCCATGAGGCAGCAGTGATAAAAAAGGTCAGGGATTTAGAGCCTCAACAGAAAGAGGAACTCTTTGTCCAGTGAGGAGAGCCAGGTGGCGCCCAGCCAGTACTCAGGCCCCGGAAGTCCAGCTCTCTCCACGCACCCCTCACTTCAGGCCTCCGGTCACCTCTGCTTCCTTGTCCAGGTTCTCCCACCCTCAGGGGTTTGAGATGGGGTGGAGGGGGCCATAATCTGAATAGCTCCTGGCTCCTTTTTGTAACAAGCTTTGGGAGTCCTTGGGTTCAGCACCCCCAATCTTAGCAGGTCAGGAGGTAAGTGGCGGCTGCAGGGGCTGCAGGAGGGTCTGGCAGAAACAGCTGGGGGCAGAGGCTGGCTGCAGTGCAGAGTCTAAGCCTTTAGAGCAGTGGTTCTCAACCTTCCTAATGCCGCGACCCTTTAATATTATTTTCATTGCTACTTCATAACTGTAATTTCCCTACTGTTATGAATCATAATGCAAATATCTGATATGCAGGATGTATTTTCATTGTTCGCGACCCACAGGTTGAGAACCGCTGCTTTAGAGAGAGGCGATAATGACCTGGGGGCAGAGGGAAGGCCTGTGAAAGCTCAGCTTTGTGCATGCCTGCGGTAAGAAATGAGGCTGCCTCTGGACAGGCAGGACAGCAGCTTGGGCCACCCCTCTCTTGTCCAGACTTGCTGGATGTTTCTCTAGGAGGTTCAGAGAAAGAGTTCAGGATTCATGAAACCCCCAAACCTGCCTGTTTGAGAGGGTTTGGGAAGATTTTTATGGGAGAAGAGTGACTACAGTCTCTTGCGGAATCTAATTTATAAATGTGGCTCAGAGGAGGGTTTTTACAATTCTCAGTTTTGGAGGCAGCCTCATTTAGACAGGGTGGACCTGCCTTTTTGCCCTTCCTGGGAGAGACAGGCCTGCGTGGGCCTTTTACAAAACCCACAGCTGCCGTGGGTCAGGTTACACAGAGCTGAGGGTCTTTAACTCCTGCCTGATCCCGTGTCACAATGCAGGAGTTTCCCCGCAAAACCTTAAAGCGTGGTACCAGCATCGCATTCAGTCTTCTGGGTTATTTTCTATTAACCCCTAGGTATTCCCTCCCAAAGTGGAGGGTTTTTTGTTTTTGTTTTAATATATTTTTATTGATTTCAGAGAGGAAGGGTGAGGGAGACAGAAACATCAATGATGAGAGAGAATTATTGATCGGCTGCCTCTTGCACACCCTCTACTGGGGATGGAGCCCGCAACCTGGGCATGTGCCCTTCACTGATATCGAACCTGGAACTCTTCAGTCCGCAGGCTGATGCTCTATCCACTGAGCCAAACCAGCTAGGGTCAGAGTGGAGGGTTTAACCACAGTGTCAGCCTGCCTTGTGGTGTATGTGTGGCTGCTGTGCAGGGGTGCTCTTCAGTATCTCTTTCATGAGGGCCAGTGTTGGGAAAATGCGGTCCTTCAGAGAGGCCAACAGAGATGACTTGATGTCATCCAGGGCATCAGTGGCAGCAGAACCAGTTCTTGGGCAAACAAGAAAATAATCGATGCTGGCCTTTGGCCCTTCTACACAGCCAGCCCCACTGCCCTGGCCCCAGCTTGTGCCCTGCTTTGTCAGGGCCTTGCCCTCAGTAACTATAAGGAAGGTCTTTCCAGAATAGTGGTTCCTGTCAACAAAAATTCCCAAAAAGGATATTAGAAAATGGAGAGACTTCATTCAGGTGAATGGTTTGCAAGCTGGGGAGATGCAGCTTCTGGCAGAAACTAAGAGTGCCATCTTGTATAGAGAAAGTTCCCCACCAGGTTCCCAATTAGATCTGTTTTATGTAAATGAGGTATCCAAATTATGTTTCTGATTGGTACAAATCATGCAGTCCCAATTCATAGGCATTAGGTAGTGTCCTGATTGGTTGTTATGGAGCAGTTATGATTGGTCAGTTTAAATGCAAATGAGGATATAGTGTATAGTTTGGAATGGATGGGGCAGGTCTCAGTCTGTTGGTCCAAAGACAAAACCAGGAACTCTTTTATAATATTTGCCTCAGATAGCTTAAATAAGCAGGGCATAGAGCAGGAAGCCAAGAGCTCAGTATGGGGTTCTTCCCTGTATAAAGACTATATGAGAAGCCCCTGTCAGCAGATGGCCACTAGACACTTATTATTTATAAAATTTGGTTCCTCATTTGACCCTGGGGAGTCCATCTCAGCATAGAGAAAGTTTATATCCCTTAACATCATATGAATCTTTCTTCATGGGGTCCTCATTTCTAACTTTTGGGTGGGTCATGGATCCTTTGGAGAGTCTGATGTGAAAAGTGTGGACTCATTTTCCAGGTAAAGTGTGTATGGGAGTACACACCACAATTTTGCCTGTACTTTCAGGGCTCATTGAGCCCCTGGCTGGTTCAGAGCCCCTCCAATCATTCTGTGTAGGTGGCTGCTGCTTCCCTCCCCCTGCTCCTGGAGCCACCTCGTAGAGCAAGGTAACCCTGGGCCCTGGGGCAGAGCTTCCCTGGAGCTCCAAGACCTTGTTCTGCAGCTACTGCTGCACCTGGGGGGGGGCGGGGGGCAGCTCCACTTCCGGCCAAGGACAGGCAGGGTGGGGCTGGGTAGCAGAGTGCTGCCACTGATGAGCTGGCTGCTCCTGTGGTCTCTGTTTAATCTGATAAGAACAAGTTCCTGAGAGTCTGTGTCACCGTGGAGCAGCCTCATCTGCGTCACTCTCTGGGTGACCTGTGCTCATGCCCCCCGCGTACCCCTGACCTCGTCTCATGCTTGTATAACCTAGGATCCCACCAGTCAACCACAGTAGTGCAGGTACTCAATTGAGGCCATTCGGGCCATGCAGATGGTTGCACTTGGCTGCCTTCTCTAGTCAGCCTGTCACCCACACTTCTCCAGGATCTCCAGCTCCTTCACTATGTCTGAGGAATGCTGCACAGCCCGGCCTGATCACCAGCATCTGGGGGTGTGGGGAAAGGAGATGTACTTCCTAGGGACCAAGGATTCTGCTTCCACAGTCACCAAAATGTCAGAGGAAGGCCTGTCCATAGTAAATGAGACCCTCCCATCTTGGCCCTTCTCTCTGAGGGGCACAGTACAGGTAGATATACTTTCATTTTCCTCTTTTGGCCATCCTGTGACCATAAGAAGGGGACCACTGATTTCACTCTGGTTTTGCTCATCAGGAAGGTGATCAGAGGCATTGAGGTTCTTACCCTGGCTTAACAGCCCATCTGGGCAGAACTAGAACTGACGCCTTGTTAATGCAGCAAGGAGCTGCTTTACCAAATAACCCTGTGGTAAACCATGAGGCGTGACGCAAATTATAGATGTGCATGCGTATAATCATGCATACCCCTGACTGAAAACTGGAAAACATATAAAAACAAACAAATGAAAGCATCAGTTCCCATAATGAGCACATGGGTAGCATTTTCCCCGTATAGGTTGGTAATAAATTGTGGTCAGAGTGGACCGTTTGTCATTCAGCCAGGGTGAGAAGTGTCCACCAGGAGTGCTCTTTCTAGTCAGTCACCGATGGCAGTTTCTGGGAGCGAGAGTCTCCGCATAAGCTGGAGACTTGCCATGCCAGAGCTGAAACTAGAAGGGATGCCTGAGATAGATGGGTTCTTCCGGCCGGGATAGCCAAGGCAGTGCTACGGGGGTCAGGGTCACACAGGAACCAGGGCAGGGCACCCAGGCGTTCATGGGCATGAGGACCCGCAGGAACACAGATGCTGAGGGCAGAGCAAGAAAATGAGTCACTGACAGATCAGAGCACCAGGCACAAGCAGGATAAAGGCACACCCTGAGGTTCAGAGTGAATTCTGGGGTCTCAGACCCAGGAACACAAAACGGCACGGAGGCCGGGACTGTGACGTCAGGAGCCCCAGTGCACGGTTCCTGGGAGTGGGGGAGGCATGCCTGAATTTGAGTAGTTGGTGTCTGAACTCAGGGTTCACCTTTGCTTAAATCTTCATGTTTTTCAGGTCTATTTAAAGACTTTCTTAGATCCGGTGGCCTCCACTTCACATCATGGTACACCTATCAGAACACACCTATATTTCTCATTAAATGTAATTGTTGGGCTGTAAAATATTTGAAAGGATTTTAACCATCTTACTTTTGGAATGATTTGGCTATGAGTAACTCATTTAATTTTTGATTGGCTCTGATTTCCTGGCAATTATCTTACGCACCCAAGTATTCCTGTGAATTAAGAAAATCAGAACTAAGTATTTTGAATACAATGAAATGTTTGTGGATGTTTAAATGAAACATTAATGAAGTGGACTTAATGTAACACAGCCATGGGCAAACTACGGGCCGGATCTGGCCTGTTTGAAATGAATAAAACTAAAAAAAAAAAGACCGTACCCTTTTATGTAATGATGTTTACTTTGAATTTATATTAGTTCACACAAACACTCCATCCATGCTTTTGTTCGGGCCCTCTGGTCCAGTTTAAGAACCCATTGTGGCCCTCAAGTCAAAAAGTTTACCCACCCCTGATGTAACATCTTGTAGACATTTAGTTAAATACTGGTCACTGAGGTTGATGTGGTGTTATACGGACATTTAATGGAATATTTATTGATGTTGAGTATGACATATTCATTTTGTATGTTGGAGGCCAGGCATTTTTTTCAGGTCTCATACATTTTTGTAGGCCCTCAGCATTTTGCTAAAGTGCCAAGCATGGCACTGGGTGTATTGATAATGTAGAATGGGATTTTTAAGGAAATGAGGCATCAAAAGCAATGGTGTCCCCTTTATCGAGCAGCTTCTATATGACAGGGTGAGGTAAGTGCTTCACCTGCACTATCATATTTAACCCTCACAATAGCCTGTGAGAACGTGATATTATTATACCTATTTGATGGAACAGGAAATATGGGGGTCATAGCACTGGGATGCCTGGGATTTGAGCCATGGTCCTCTGGTACCAGAACTCAGGCTGTACTGCCTGTCTTTCCTTTGATAGGCTGCTACTCCAGTTCCCATATTAAGTATTTGGGGCAGGATTAATTTCAGTTGTTAAGGAATCTGGACAGATTTATAGAAAGAACTTAGAACCAACAGCGAGAATCCAGACTGAGGGGTGGGTCAGTCATTATCTGACCCTTAGCAACTGTGAGACCTTAATTTTGACTTGAGATTTTTCTTTAGCTTCTGGCTTCATGCCTTCTGTTAAAGCAAGAACCACTCCTGGAGCCCCTTTGAGCAAACAAGTAGGAGAATGTCCTTGGCTGGAAAGGAGATGAAGCAGTGGTGTCCACAGGAGGATTATGACAACATGGGAGTAGTCCCCGGGGGAAGATGGCTGGCCCCTTGGAAAACGCAGGTTCAGTGGCGGAGGCCTGCTTCAGGGAGGTCCCTCCTCCATCAAGGGTAGTCACCCAATCTTTGTGGGCATTGGATGGGATATGAGCTGCTTTCCTTTATTCATTCAGTGTATTTGAAACTCAGTGAGGTGGGCTCCCATAGACACAAGCGCAGAAACGTACATGCCAGGGGTAGGATTGAAAAAAGAAGATGACATCAAACAACAGGAGGTATAGAAATATTTCTGCTTTCTTCTGCCATTTTCTTAAATGCATAGTTTTGCTCTTTGATTCTATTAACCCCTCTTGGGATATGTAGTAGTGTGTGCTTTCATGGTTAAGCAGTTGGGGTAGAGAGAGAGGAAATCTATCAGTGTGTCCAAATGCAGTGCGTGACCAGCTGCCTCATCTTTCTGAGAGCGCTAATTGAAATCCATGTATTTGTGGCAATACCACCTTCAATTTGGAGAACTGTTCAGGCAGGGGGCCTGGTGGTTGAGAGCAGAGTAGAATCTTGCTAGTGTGAGTGGGGCCAGTATAGGTTTTGTGGTCCAAAGAGAATTTTGTCAGGAGTCAATGGCTATTAAAAGTGTTTTTGCAAAGATAAAGATTAACACAGACATCAAGATAGGGGTTATCTATCCCTATCTATCCCCTATCAAGAGGGGTGGGAATGGAACTCTATCAGGGAGAGGCACACAAAGGACTTCTGAGAACTGGGGCTGATAATGTCCTATTTCTTAATCTGGATGGTGAGTACAGGGTTTCCACGTAATTATTATTTTTAAAGTGTTCACAAATTTATATGCACTTTTTTTTTTTTTTTGGTAAGAAAAGTTTCAGCAGAAAATTGGGGAAAAATGCTTTTTAAACATTATTGGAAACATAGTTATGTTTCTTTTATTTTTTTTATTTGATGTAGGTGAGCATAGCCACCCCAAAGCAGAAACCAAAGACTCCATTTTGCTTTGGTAAGTACTGAGCCAGAAGATGGGTTTTTTGAACACTCCTGTAGCAACTTCCTCTTTGGCATGGAAATGGTCTGGTGATCACTTTGACTTACACCCTGTGTGTGTGAGTGACTTCGGTCACAGCAGTGTTTCCTGGCTCTCAAGTATACTGCTTTCCTGCGTCTCACCACAAAGTTATCAGTCGCCTAAAACAGATGGTCAATGGCATTGCAAGTTTTCCTGACTCCACAGGGCAGGGTGCAAGGTATCTACTAGGAGTTTCTAGGAACCCTCAATTCAGAGCTCAGTAGTGGTGTGCCCAGGAAAGGTGGAGACTTCGGAAAGTTGGGAGGATAATCGAAAAGAAGGAGTATTCTGTTGAGGGTCTCACTCAGTATTGCCCAAAAAGTCACAGTGTTGGGGTGACACAAGAAGCAGAGCCAGCCCATTGATGCCTCAAGTCATTGAATCATCAATATTTATTTGGCGCACACTATGTTCTCAGTACTGTACTAGGTGCTACAAGCAAATGCTAACAGATAGTTTCTGAGCTAGCAGATATTCTGTCATATACCTACCGTGATTCTGAATGTAAGCTCATGAAGGAGGGTTATTCCTTTGCTTTGTCATTGCTGTATCCTCAGTATTCAGAGTGGTTTTGGCTCATAGTAGGTGCTGAATGAATGAATGAGCTAATGAATTCTGTGTCCCATAATTCTCACCTCTGAAATAGTTCAGGCTTTTTAATGCTAGGAGAATAAAGGGGTCCCTTGAGTTGTCCTCTCTCCCAACTAAAGGGTGGTTCAAGCTTCTTTGGTGCGCTCATTCTTCCAGTATTTTTCAGTATCATGACTAAGCTTGAAAACGACTCTCTTCGATGTTGTGTTCACAGTAGATCTATTTTAAAAAATTTTGAACCCAGAAGTAAATTGTTGACCCTAATGGAGGGCTCACAGGAAAGAGCAGGTTGAAAATGAGGTCAAGGTCACAGATTTGATGATTTGATTTCAGGCAAGCTGTATTCCCTTTTCCAACCACAGACAATACTCCTAACCCAGGCAAGTTGTGCCAGTGGAAACAGGGGCTCTGTGGCCAAAATTATAAATGTATCATCATGAATGTAAATCTTTTGGCACCTCTAAAAAGCAGTTCAAGCATGCGTTTTGATGGCAGACTAGCAGCCGCATCACTGCACAACAGCATGTTAAGGTTGTTGTTAATGTCAGGTGTCATTCTTGTGGCCAGGGGAGTAATCCACACTTAAAAAAAAAGTTTTCAGTGATTTCAGAGAGAGGGAAGACGGGGTGAGAGAGATAGAAACATCACTGATGAGATAGAACCATCAATCAGCTGCCTCCTGCACACCCACTACTGGGGACTAAGCCTGCAACCCAGGCATGTGTCCTGACCGGGAAGGAAACCACGACCTCCTGGTTCATGGGTTGGTGCTCAACCACTGAGCCACACTGGCTGGGTGATAATCCACACTTTTAAAGAGAGAGCATTGCAGCCGGCTGTTTCCCAAATATTCATGCAGGTGCCTTCCCACATGGGGAAAGCCTTCCTCTGTTTTGTGGGGATCCTCCCCCCTGCTACTTCAAGCCTGTTAGTTTTGTGGAGTCTTTGTGTTGCATGTGTTCTGACCTGGATTTTTCCTCCCTTCTTCCCCACGACTTCTGCAGTCATCAATGCCCTCTCTCAGAGGTATTTTCTTCAAGCCAATGACCAGAAAGATCTGAAGGACTGGGTTGAAGCTCTGAACCAAGCCAGCAAAATCACAGTACGTATGATTGCTTCTCCTTTCTGCAGGGGTCCCTGCCTCTTCCCGGCACGTGGCCTGTTTGGGTGGGGGACAGTTCCAGTGGCAGCAGGGGCTTTCCCAGAAGCTCGTTCTAGTCCTAGTTCCCCTACCTCTTCTTACACCTTGGCTGACCACGAGTTGCACAGAGTCTGGGTTTGAATCAAGTTCAAGGGGAAGTTGATGGAGCATCTGCTGTGTGCTTCCTGGAAGGGCTCCTGATCAGTTGTGTTTTGGGTAATGCTGATTCAGAAGGTGGTGGGAATTGGAAAATGTATTGCTGACCGTGAGAAATAGAGGGAAGGGGAAAGCATATGAGGAGGGAAGTCGGAACTTTGTCCTGACTTGAGGGAATACACGTCTTACTTTAAGAGGTGGCCTGGGGGAACCCCGAGAGGCCATCCACCAATCCATCCTGCCAAAGCATTTAGTTTAAAAACATCACTGAACTCATGCACTGACTGGCCAGCCAGTACTTGACTTGATGAATAAAGAACTCCTTTCTTCTCCTTTAGAAAAAGAAGGGGAGCAGGGTTGGAAGGAGGAGATGGAAAACTGTATGTTTTGGGGGAAAACTAGACCTTTAACCAATCTAGACAGACTTATGGCATAATGAACATGGCTTGTATGCTGAACAGTTTGATTCTCTGTATCCTACACTTGGAAATGCTTGCATTCCAGTGACTCCCAATAATAACCATTATGTGCTGGGGCAGATCTTTCTCCAGATTCATCAGGGCTCCCGTGAATAAGTTAACAGAAGAAACCTACACCTGTCCAGCACTTGTGATGTTGGACCCCCAGAGTACAGTTCAGTCACTGAAGCAGTTTTGCTTCTTAAGTTTGCTATTCTGATGAACTTTGGTAAACCCATGCAAAGAGAGCAAAAGGGAGGGGATTGCTGCTAACCCATGTGTCTGCTCACCCGTGTGCTGTGGCTCGAGTGCTGTTAGGTAAAGGTGTTCTTCACTCATGCTGGGGTCTTCACCTTCCGCGTCTCCCATAGTTTGGGTTTCTTTCACTGTCTAGTGCTTTATCCTCGTTCAGCGTGTCCTCCTGGGTTTCCTCCTCTGTTCCCGCCGGGTGAACAGGGCCACCCAGTGTGAGGCAGCAGAGAACCTCCTCCCCTCTCTTTCGTGCCTGGAGCACAGAGTGGCTCTAAGCAGCTTGGACCTCTGCTGTTTTCTGATCTCATGGAGCAGGAGTTACAAGTCCCGGGAGTGGGAAGAGCAAGGTGGCGCCCAGAGGCTGGAAGTCCATGTCAGTCCTTCGGGGTCTCCACAGTCTCCAGGACCCCCTCACTTTCCTTGTTCCGTTAGTACATCTCTTCACTCTTCCTCCAAAGATCATGTGGGAGAGAAGGAAGAGGACGGGTACTCTACGTCCTCCTAATCTTTTCATGTTCTGGAAGTGTTTACTCCTTTCTCCACTTCTGCATCATCTTCTATTGTGTGTCCTTCCTTAGGGAGGTTAGGATGAGGGGTAAATGTGGGGCAGGGGCACCTTATGGGTGACATACATATTTATTTTAAGGCACCTTACATGCAAAGTGAGGCATCAGGCACTTGGGGGGATGCAGAGAAGAAAGTATTGAGCTAAACCTTCGCACGTGCCATATGTTCACCCCTCACGTCACTCTTGTGAAAGAGGTGGTTTTATTGTCATTTTTTTCTATAAGGAAAATGGAAATCAGGCTTTTGCCCAAAGTCTAGAAGTTAGTAAGTGGTAAAACTGGGATTCAAACCCCAGGGCCCTCTGGCTCCCAGGACCTAGGAGTTTATAAAAATATTAAAAACGAGCAGCTGTGTTAAAATAGGTTAGGTTACTCACCACTTTTACCTACATGGTTTCATTCTTGCCTTGTAAAAACCTTAAGTAGGAAGGGCAAGTGTTATTATCCCACTTATAAAGGAGGGAATGGAAATGCCTAGAGATCAAAGAGGGTTGCCTAAGGTTCTGGAGCCAGGATAGATCCAGTGCTTCTGTCCACAGATCATTGTTCATATTAGGCTAAGGTCATTAAGTCCTTATGATTGAAGAAAACAGTCACCATGTGGTATTTAAAGAATTGGGCTCTCTCAGAGTATTAGCATTTCGCTATTTTTTTCTGTGGCCACTGTAACAAACTCAGTGGCTTACAACAACCGAAATGTATTCTGTCCCAGTTCTGGAGACTGGAAGTCCAAAGTCAAGGTGTTAGCAGGGCTGTGCTCCCTCTGACAGCTCTAGGGGAGAGTCCTTGCCTCTTCCAGCATCTGGTGGCTCCCGGCAGCCCTTGGGGTCCCCGCCCTTGTAGCTGTGTCATTCCGTTTCTGCCTTCATCATTGTATGGCTGTGTGTCTGTGTGACCTCCCCTGTTCTTATAAGAACATCAGTCATAGAAGTTAGGGCCCACCCTGAACCATATGACCTCATCTTAATGTAATTCCACGTGCAGAGATCCTATTTCCAAATAAGGTCGCATTCTGAGGTTATGGGGAGACGTTATTGAACTCGCTACATTTCTATAAAGGGTTGAAAATTGAGCTGTGCAAGTCAGGCAGCCCTCGGGCAAATTACTTCATTTTAACGAGCTTTTGCTTACCTCATCTATACGAAGTGAAGCACAGTCCCCCACCCCCACCCCCCATTGGATTGTCCCTCGCAGCAGCCTAGCTGAGCCCGGTGAGAAGAAAGATGAGTCCTTGCAAGTCTCATGACACAGTGCGCATGAGAGCCATGTAGATCTGTAGCCTCGGAGAACACAGCACAGGTGGATGGCAGAGGGCACACCTTTAAATTGGCCACTGGGGCCCTGACTGGTTTGGCTCAATGGATAGAGCGTCGGCCTGCGGACTCAAGGGTCCCAGGTTCGATTCCGGTCAAGGGCATGTACCTTGGTTGCGGGCACCTACCCAGTGGGGAGTGTGCAGGAGGCAGCTGATCGATGTTTCTCTCTCATCGATGTTTCTAACTCTCTATCCCTCTCCCTTCCTCTCTGTAAAACAATCAATAAAATATATTTTTTAAAAAATAAATTGGCCGCTGGGCCATGGACAGACCAAAAGGATGACCTTGTTTTCAAGCTTGCAGCGTAGTTTTTGTTGAGTTTGTCCTTCACGGACTGAGTCAAAATCTTCAGGAGAGTAACGGTTTTGGAAAGGCTGGTCGGAAGCAGCACACGCTGCAGGGGCATGTGCACTGACTACCAGCTGTTCTCTGGGTGGATGACAAGATTCTGAGAGGCAACACAACGGCCGAGCTTCTATGGGGCTTTTCCTGGCCACTGTGAGCTCAAAGCCTATGTCCCTGTTTCTTTGCTGCGTTTCAGGAATTCATATGGGTCATTTGGGGAGAATTTCTGCTGTTCTATGGTGATTATATCACTAAACACCCCAGCAAGTCTCAGCATTCCTAAGGAATTTTATCGCACAATAGCAAAACTCTGGAGAAAATTAGAAAGGGTGGTAGGTAGGTAAATAGGTAGGTAGGTGTATTTAGCCCTGGGGAGTCAGGCAGTCCTCGAGCAAATTACTTCATTTTAATGAGCTTTTGTTTACCTCATCTGTACAACCGAGGAAATAATGACACTAATGCCTACTAGATAGGATTGCTTGAGATTAGGGAGAATGCAGAAAGAGTTTAGCTCATTGCTTGGCATTGAATGTTGGCCCAAAGCAATGGGAAGGCTAAACGAGAGTGGGTTTGTGGCCTAGTCTGGCGAGGTGGCAGGCAGAGGTCACCCTGGCCTAAGTAAACGGAGTTTGCAGGCACAAAAGAGGGTTCTCGTCTGTCTGGGGCCCCAGTGTAATCACAGTGGTCTTCCTTCTTTGAAAGGACACCACATGGAGTGGCCCTTGGTCCCCCTGTGCTGAGAGCTCTTGAAGGGTCGCAGCGGTTCTCAACTTGTGGGTCACGAACAATGAAAATACATCCTGCATATCAGATATTTACATTACAATTCATAACAGTCGCAACATTACAGATATGAAGTAGCAACGAAAATAATTTTATGGTTGGGGGTCACCACAACATGAGGAACTGTATTAAAGGGTCGTGGCATTAGGAAGGTTGAGAACCACTGGTAGAGTCTTGGGTCTTTCTGACTCCCTAGGCTGTGGACGAAGAGGAAGAGGATGTTAGCTTTTCTCACCCGGCCTGCAGTTCCTTTCCTGGCAGAGCCGCACAGGGCACTGAGTTCCCGTGAATGAGAGGCTCTGTGATGCTGTGGACACCACACCAGCTGGGAGTCAGGGTCTGCTCTCTGGTTAATTATTAGTCACGGCTTTGGCCAAATGACTTGAGTATTCTGGGCCTCTCTTTGTCTCTTACAAATGAAATATTTTTTCAGAGTTTGCAAACTCTTTTATAAGTGACAGGGAGGAAGTGGGCAGGGAGGATGAAAAACAACCTAAGTGTAGATAAGTTCCACGTGGCTTTGGTGTGGGGGGACGGTAGGGAGAGTGGCAAACGGACGAATGTACTCCCCCTCTAAAGAGTGAGCTGCGATGGGGCTGGAAATCTGGATTTTTATGTGCAGTATCCCAATTTTTTTTTTTTTAATGAGAATTTCTGTTTTTTATGATTTAAATATATTTTTATTGATTTCAGAGAGGAAGGGAGAGGGAGAGAGAGAGAGAAACATTGATGGGCTGCCTCCTGCACACCCCACACTGGGGGTCGATCCCACAACCAGGGCATGTGCCCTGACCAGGAATCGAACCGTGACCTCCTGGTTCATAGGTTGACGCCCAACCACTGAGCTATGCTGGCTGGGCAGTATCCCAAGTTTTTTTGTTTGTTTGTTTTTTTGTTTTTATTTTTAAATATATTTTATTGATTTTTTACAGAGAGAAGGGAGAGAGATAGAGAGTTAGAAACATCGATGAGAGAGAAACATCGATCAGTTGCCTCCTGCACATCCCCCACTGGGGATGTGCCCACAGCCAAGGCACATGCCCTTGACCGGAATTGAACCCGGGACCCTTCAATCCGCAGGCCGATGCTCTATCCACTGAGCCAAACCGGTTTTGGCAATATCCCAAGTTTTAAATGTAGATTGAAACATGTACTGTGTAGGGCAAACCAAACACAGTTTGGGCAACGTCTGCCTTCGGGCCAGTTTGCAATATGTGTCCTGTGGTCTCAAACTAACCATGAACATGCTGTGATTGCTTGATCAGCCGGGGTGAGGGGCAGACATAGCTCACGCTTCAGAAAGGGCCGAGTTTGTACATGTTAGCACCATTTGCGAAATGTTAATTAAAATAATTTGTAATACCTTTGTGCTGTTCTTTGTGTTTCTAAAGTTTTTAAGTGTCTATGCGCTGTCATTTGATAACCACAGCAAGTCTACGACATAAATGTGATTTCGCTTCCCATTTCACACAGGGGACCGTGTAGGTCCAGAGAGATTCAGTGACTTGCTGAAGGTCACTGGGTCAGTTAGTGACAGATCAGGGCGTATACCCTGGCCTGTTGGCTGCAAAGCTCATGCTCCTTAATTCTGTATCATATACCACATGCGAGTTACCTATGCCCCTGGCATGCTTTCTTCTGTCCTCATATTTCTGGTTCCTTCTCCCCCTCCAGGTGACTGTTTGTACGTCCCTTCCTCTGGAGACCCCCGCTGACCACTCTCTTTCTGGCAGTTCCCCTGCTGCTGTCTAGCTCAGCTCCTGTGTATTTTTTTCATGGCACTTGCCAAGATTTGTAGTTATTCTGATTTGTAGTTATTTTGCTATGCAGTTGTTGTCCGTCTCCCCTACTAGCACATACGTGCCATGAGGGCAGGACTTGTGTCTAAATTTGCTGTTTTATCTTTAGTCTCTCTCCAGGGAGGGGCTGGCTCACAGTAGGTGCTCAGTACATTTGTTGAGCAAGTGTGTGTGTGTGTGTGTGTGTGTGTGTGTGTGTGTGTGTGAAGTTGGTGGCAGAGTTCTTCATCTTCAGCTCCGGATCAGTGGAAGGCCTGGGGAGGAGAGGGGTGTCTTGCTATCATTTAGTACATTAACTTTTCTCACTCCTCTCCATCCTGCTTTCGACTCCCGGCTTTTCTTAAGCCTCTGTTCGCTGTTGACCGCAATGCCCTCATTCTTCCCAGGTACCCAAAGTTGGGAACCTGCCTCTGACGACGGAAGTGCTCAAAAGCCTAGCAGCTCCTCCGGCCCTGGAGAAGAAGCCGCAGGTGGCCTACAAGACAGAGATCATCGGAGGGGTGGTGGTCCACACGCCCATCAACCAGGTGGTGCGCCTGGGCTGCCGGGGGTCGTGGGGTGTGTAGTGCCCTGTGTGCCAGTGTGCACAGAGGACGATACTGGGGACAGGGTGGATGGGACGAGGCAGAGCCACGTGGACGTAAGGAACGGCAGTGCAGAGGCTGAGGCCACTGACGCTTGACGCTGTGTGGCTGGCACGGTTTGGGACGAGCACGTGTAAGCCCTCTGAGGCGTGGGCTGAGGAAGGCCCGCGAGGCTTCCTGGCTCCTCTGATTTCCTTTCTCTGGCCTTCCCTCTCTCCTGGGCCTGCCCACCCTCCCTAAGCGATATTCCGCGAAGGCACTCGTACAGTGCCCGATGGGAGCAAGGAAATCTTTATTTTCTTGTTTAGTTCATTGACCCTCATCGTGGGCGAAGAGGCCAGAGGTGACTTGGCCAGAGGGAGCTGGGGGTGGTGGTGAGCTGCCTAAGGACGGAGGGCAGGTGCTAACCCGACCCTGTTTCCTTGTAGAATGGTGGGGACGGGCAGGAAGGCGGTGAGCCAGGGTCCCACGCCATCCTGCGAAGGTCTCAGAGTTACATCCCCACGACGGGCTGCCGGGTACCCACTGGCCACCCCTTCATCAAGAGCGGCTACTGTGTGAAGCAAGGGAATGTGGTGAGTGTCAGCGCTGGGGCTGGGGCGGGTTCTGGTGACTCCTTGAGTCGGTGGGTGTGGGTATAGGTGGGAGAGTCCTCTATGCCTCCGCCCAAACCCCGAGGGGCTTGAGACCAAACATTCACCCACAAGTTAGAGGCCTGGCCCCGATGGGAGCCGGGCTTCCCTGGGCCGCGTACTGGGAGCATTAGAGCCCCCGGTAGAAGCTGGGACCCCTTCCTAATGTCTGCTCTTGACTCTGCATTTCAGCGGAAGAGCTGGAAACGTCGCTTCTTTGCGCTTGATGACTTCAGCATCTGCTACTTCAAGTGTGAGCAGGTTTGTAGTTGCTCTGGGCCTTCTGAGAGGTCATGGAGGGAAGAGGAACCTGGTAACCCCGTGTGTGTGTGTGTGCACGCTTGTGTGCGCGCGCACACACACATGTGCATGGGTGTGCACACAGAGACGTGGGCACACACACGAACTCCCGAGATGCCTCCGTTTTGTCTCCATCCGTCCTGTGTGCTCATTATTACAGTGACACGGACTTCCTCCTTCTATGCAGCAAGCTGTCCTGTGGTCAGAGCCACAGAGCATCTTTGTAGATTTTTTCCGCCCTTGATTCATTTGAGACCTTGCCTTGCTTGTAACCTGCTTTTAGCCGACCATCTCCAATGAGAGAGGCATGTCAGTTAGCTGGTGTGGGCTGTGGCATTATGGGGCCGGTCTCGTTTACCTATCTCTACATTTCTCCCCCCCAGGACCGAGAACCGCTGCGCACGATATTTCTCAAGGATGTCCTCAAGACCCATGAGTGTCTGGTCAAATCCGGGTAATTGTCTCTGCTTATTTTTTTCCTGATCAGAACCCGCACATGCCCTCTGGAACCTCCGCTTACTGCCCTTCTGTGGCTCTGTTCACATCTTCCGAGACAAGGGCTCAGGCCTGAGGTCTCGTGGTGGGAGTCACCACATCCTAGCTGACATGGTGTGAGGCCACACTGGGCTGGCTCACCCTCTGCCCATAACTTCACTCTCACTCCTGAGAAGATGAGCCTGTGCAGTAATTTTCTGATGGAGAAAAAGAAAGCATGTAGGAACAAAGAAGAGAGTGGTGCTGAGATGCTTCTTGGAGGTAGTTAGATGCTCATCCCACAGGCGGACTGGGGCTCAGAGGGGCCTGTGCCCATCCTCACTCACTCTGCAGCACTTCTGGGCAGCTCACTCTTAAGCCGGTGCCTCCTCCCGGAATTTCTTTTGCCTTTTCT
>NW_006292095.1:4330052-4347757 GCF_000327345.1 Myotis davidii | reverse complement strand
TACCCCTTCACACAGGGTGATATGGCAACTCTGTCACCCCGCTGGGCAGGAGAGGAGGCATTTTTAATGTGTTCCTCTTTCTGCTAGGAAATGGTTACCTTCCAAGTGTCATGGTGATAGGATGATTTGTGGACCTGGGGCCCCGGGGAGAGGGCTCTCCCATAGGCAGCACCAGATACAGATGCTGTTGGAACTAAGCTTTAGAGACCCAAGGGCGTCTGGACATCTAGAAGTCCTCACGTTGGCCCTGAATCTGCAGTCTTTGGGGACTGCATGGTGGCCGGTCCATCCCGTGAACGGGGCGAGCAGAGACGGCATCACCAGGGAAGCTGTGAGCAGCAGGCAGCCTGCTCCGAGCAAAGGCGAGGCAGGGTCAGCGTGAACACAGTGCTGTGTGACCCAGGGAAGCAGGACTGAAGGCCACGCTGTCCTGCACATGGAGCTGAGAGCACAGGTCAGGGAAGTCCCAGTGGCGATTTATCGTTCGTGGAAGTAGCTGGAGACGGGAGTTCCAGAAGTGGGTCCAGAGGAGTGGGCGGAGGAAAGGCGGCGTGACCGGAGCCTTGGAGATGTCCCTGACCCTGGAGGGCCTGTACAGATTGGACTTGTGACCGCGTGAGCATGTTGGGGCAGCTCAGAGAACCCAGATAAGGCTCAGTCCGAAGAGTGCTTCGTACTTTGCTTAAATCTCTGACTGTCAGATGCAGACTGAACTTTGAGTAAAAGAATGAAGGGGTTGGAGATACGGCGGGGAGAAGTCCCCAAGCCTCTGCAGGTCCCAGGCCTGTGAGACTGCGTCCTCTCCCTCACCCAGTCAAGGGGCTTTCGGGCATCTGGGTCCTCAACCAACATTTGCTGAACTGCACAGAAAGGCAACATGTAGCCTGAGAAGCAGAGCCCTCCCTCCCTGCTTTGCGTTTACCTCCTCGGTAGTTGATTCCACGATGCCATTCTGTTTGCAAGCGTAGTTTCAAAGGTTGAAGTGTTTTAGCGAGAGAGCGCAGAGCCATCTCTACTGAGACACTCAGCAAGCGATGCTGATCACAGTGAAATGTGTTTCAGGCGGCCTCTCTGTGATGCGCACGGTACCAGATGCCTCTGTAGCTGATCTTTGTGGTGACCAGCCTGATAAAGGAGGTCTTCTCATCTCTATTGTGCAGTTAGGGTACAGAGGCTCAGCAAGTTTTAAAAATATTCCTAAAATACCTTTTCCCAAAGTGGAGTCAGCATTTGGCCCCAGGCCCACCTCACCCCTGGCTCGCTTCCCCTTCCATGTGGGTCTTTAGTCTCACGCTCCTCTGCCCGGGGCCCATGTCTCTGGCCCAGCACCTGCCCTTCCCTTTCAGGTCTCATTCACGAAGCCAGCTCCGCCTCTGATCAGTCCTTTCCTGGAATTATTCTAACTCTTGGAGTTCAGCACACAGTCTGGCACCAGATTATGTAGTTTTGCTTTTTTATGTATTTTTTTTTTATTGAGAGGGAATTAGCCTTTCACTCCTTATATATCCCTCACTGTGACTGGATACACACACATTTAACATTGTAAATCATTTCACCTGGTTTGAGGTTTGTCACCGAGTGCGTATCAGCTACTTCTTGCCTTCTTTGTAGAAGTCAGGATCCCTCGTCCCAAACTTGCACCCAGTTTGAAGCATCTTAAAGTCGTCTACTCTCTCCTTCCTTTTCTCCTCTTTAGTGTCCAATCCCCTCAGCCCAGTGGAATGAGGCACAGAGCAGGAATTTAATGAAGCTGGTGGAAGAGGGGTTTGGAAATGAGAGATTTGGTACCCTTAGGGGAGGCAAACAATGGAGTAATTAAAGCATAGAGTCTGGAGTCAGACCTGTGTTCAAATCCTGACTCTGCCATTAACTAACTCTGGTACCTTGGGCAAGTCATGTGACCTCTCTGAGCCTGGGTTTCCTGGAAGAACAGATTGATGGTTGCCAGAGGTGGGGGTGGGGAGTCGGGTGGGTGAAATGGGTGAAGAGGGTCCGAAGGTACAAACATCCAGTTATAAAACAAACAAATCCTGGGGATGTAATGGACAGTGTAGAGACTATAGTTAACAATACAGTATTGTATATTTGAAAGCTACTAAGAAAGTAGATCTTAAAAGTTCTCATCACATGAAAAATAATTTGTAACTGTGTAGTGATGGATGTTAACTAGACCGATTGTGATCATTTTACAATATATAAAAATATCGAATCATTATGTTGTACACCGGAAACTAATGTAATGTTATATGTCTATTCTCTCTGCTAGTATATAGGGTGTCCCCCCACAAATGTATACAGTCAAACCTCGGTTCTCGAACATCTCCCATCTTAAACATTCGGTTCTTCATCAAGTTGTTCACAGAAACAATGTCTTGGTTGTTGACCAAAACTTCAGTTTTCAATCTGACAGCCCTTTCATGCTGACACCTCAGCATGATAAAAAGGTCTCTCAGGCAGCAAACAAAGGAGAGAATGCTTTTGTTGCTGGGGAAATCCACAATTAGCACAATTTTAAAACATAAAGAGGCCATCAAGAGTGCTAATGTTGCTAAGGGTGTGAAATTCCTCACAAACCAACAATCATGAACTTCAGTTTTCAATCTGACAGCCCTTTCATGCTGACACCTCAGCATGATAAAAAGGTCTCTCAGGCAGCAAACAAAGGAGAGAATGCTTTTGTTGCTGGGGAAATCCACAATTAGCACAATTTTAAAACATAAAGAGGCCATCAAGAGTGCTAATGTTGCTAAGGGTGTGAAAGTGCTCACAAACCAACAATCACAGGCGATTGAATAGGTAGAAAAACTGTTGTTGATTAGATAAATGAAAAGGAGTTAACCAGTGATAGCAATTCTGAGGCTGTGATGTATGAAAAATTCGTTTCAGGCTAGTGGGGGTGTGGTAAATTTAAGAAAAGAAGTGTTTATAAAATAAACGGTATATTAGACTTGTATATAAGAAAGATTAAAACAGAATTGTTTGAGGTCTGGAACGGATTAATTCAATTTGCATTATTTCTAATGGAGAAAAAATGATTTGGTTTTCAAACAAATCGTCTCTCGAACAGCCTTCCGGAACAAATTAAGTTCGAGATATAAAGTTTAACTATATACACTACCAGCTGATAATTCACTTACTTTTGAAAGTGAAATGTATGTTAATAAACACTAACTTTATAATCATTCAAAGTGTGTATACTTATTTGGGAGAGACCCTGTATATATCTATATATCTATCTATATCTATATCTATATACTAGTAGATAGATCTATTTATGTATCTATCTATATAAAATAAAATTTTTATCTACTTGACTCTAAAAAAAAAAGCACTCTAAATAGTGCTTTGCACAGAGCACATTGTACATCTTAGCCACTAAAGCAAATCAACCAACCCACAACTGTAGGTGGTGTAGGGTGTGGCAGATATTAGCAGTTGGTTTATCTGGTTAGACCTGGTGGTAGTGGTGATGTGCATGTGTGTGGTGGGGAGGTCCCATGGGGATGTTGAAACCTCCTGAGCCCCCCACCCCCACCCCAAGGCAGGGGTGGGGAACCTTTTTTCTGCCAGGGGCCATTTGGATATTTGTAACATCATTCGAGGACCATACAGAATTATCAACTTAAAAAGTAGCTTGCTATATTTGTTTAAACTTTTAATTAATTCACCCCTAATGCGTTGGCAGGGTCAGACCAAATGATTTCATGGGTCTTATATGGCCCACAGGCCAGATGTTCCCCACTCCTGCTCTAAGGAGTGAAGCCAGGGGAAAGCTTTGTAATGGTTTTTTGGGGCAGGGGCTGAGGGAGGAATGGCCTTTTTAGGGTAGAGGGTACTGGTGCCTTGACTTAGGACAAATCAAGTCCTCAATGTGTGTGCCAGCCTGCCTGGTAACTTTCCTTTTCTCTGTTCAGGGATCTCTTAATGCGGGACAACCTGTTTGAAATCATCACGAGCTCCAGGACCTTCTACGTACAGGTAAAAAGCCCGCCCCACGAAGACTTTGATGTTCCGTTTCTGGGAACGGTGCACACAGACGCCTCACCGCTTCCTGTGCTTTCTCTTTTATTTTGCTTGAAGTTTCTCGTTGGTAAATTTAGCCCCTGAAAGTCAGTGTGAGTCCCATTTTATTCTAAACGAGATGTTTGCCAAAAGCTTCCCAACCATGAAATATAAGAGCAGGTTGAGCCACTGCACTGGGGAACGTGAGCGAGGATCAGCTGCTCCCAGCTGCTGGGAGCCAGCTAAGCAGAGAAAAGGAGAACCGGTCAGTGGTTTCACTTCTCCTTTGGAGGGTATTTATAAGCTCCGCCCGTGTGGTCATCCCTGTGTGCGGAAGGACAACAGCTCAGAGGCCCCTGTGCAGGCGCCAGGTGCACAGCCCAGCTGCACAGAGAAAGCCATTGTTTGGGCTCTGGCCGTTCAAGCTATCAGAGCTTCTCCCCTTCACCCACAGCTGGAGTTCTCCCAACTCCTAAAATTGTAGGCGCTGGGAAGGCAGATTTCCAAACAAGCCCTTAGCCCAGCCTGTGCTGTGACTCATACAGCACCGTGATAATACATTTCTAGTGCTAAGACAGCCATGTCACATGTCAGTTTAAATGGGGGAGTGGTTTTGGGGGGCTCAGCCAACGCTTTCAAGGCTTCCCCTGCCCTTTCCTCTATGTTTCAAGTGTAACTCCCTTCCACAGGGGTCACCCCTCCCCCATGTGTTGGGTAGCAGCTCCAGTCGTCCCCTCTCTGAGCTGGCAGCCTTAGCTGTCTGTGGATTCCATCCTATATGATAAAAGGGTAATATACAAGTTGACTGAACAGCAGAACGACCGGTCACTATGACATGCACTGACCACCAGGGGGCAAACACTCAACACAGGAGCTGCCCCCTGGTGTTCAGTGCACTCCCTCAGGGGTAGCACCGCTCAGCCAGAAGCTGGGCTCACAACTGGCGAGTGCAGGGGTGGTGGCAGGAGCCTCTCCCTGCGAGAGGGTGCAGGCCAGGCTGAGCGACCCCCTCCACCGAGTGTATGAATTTTGTGCACCGAACCTCTAGTATATACATATATTTGATTTTAGAGAAGAAGCAAGAGGGAGAGAGAGAGAGAAACATCAATGATGAGAGAGAATCATTGATCGGCTGCCTCCAGCACACCCTCTACTGGGGATCGAGCCACAACCTGGGCATGTGCCCTTGACCAGAATCAAACCTGGGACCCTTGAGTCCACAGTCCAACGCTCTATCCACTGAGCCAAACCGGTTAGGGCCATTTATTCAGACAGACACTTGTCATCCCGGGAGAGATGACACAGGGAAGCTATGGAAAGTGGTGCTGGGGGTATTAGAGCTGGTTCCATTGCTGTTCAGGGACAAAGTTTTAAACTGTAGATGCAACAAAGGCATTTCCATGTCTGGCTTTTAAGAGATATTTGTAGACTAGTATTCAGAATGCCAGCCATTTTGCCTCATGCTGAGGATACTGTTTTGCATAGAACAGATTCTGAACCAGAGAGAGAGAGTCAAGTACACAAGCAGTTAACACAGTGTGATGGGGTTGGGGAAGGTGTTCGATGGATGAACACAAGGGAGTTTTTAGGGCAGTGAAACTATTCTGTATGATACTGCTATAGATGCATGAAATAGAACTTTACAGCACAATTTAAAAAAGCATTTAGAAGGTCAGGTGAACCCAGCATGGAATGCAGAATATGCCAGAAGAAGCTAAATGTATCACTAGTGTGAACCTCCCTTACTGGTGGGGATAGGAGAATATAAACAAAACAAAAGTGTGCTGAGTGCTACCATTAGACTGAGTAGTGGTTGCCATGGGAACTCACGGGTGGGGATAGGAGAATATAAACAAAACAAAAGTGTGACTGAGTAGTGGTTGCCATGGGAACTCACAAAAAGGGCATCTCCCCCAGCTTCAGGGAGTCAGGGGAGGTTTCCTGAGGGAAGACATATCTAAATCTGAGTCTGCTGAGGAAAGAATGGCCTAGGCAGAGGGAACAACATGTGTGAAAAACAGCAACAAAAACACACCTGGAGATAAAAGGAGCACAGAGCATACAGGAGGCTGGAAGGCAGGCGCACAGGCCCCTGACCTTGCAAGCTGTTAAAGAATTTCTCCTTTATGCTAAGGGTGAGGCCCCTCGAGGTTGAACTAGGGGAGTGACCCAGTCAGATCTGCCTTCTAAAAATATTACTTGGGCAGGTGCTCTCACTTTCAGCGCCTTGTTTTCTCATCTGTAAAGTAGAGCTGGTAGCCCTCCACCCTCGCCCCTAGAACAGCAGGCTGCTGTATAGAACAGTGTAGAGGACTGACGAGGAAAGGGGGAAGATAGGAGGCAGGCCAACTTGAAGGCTGTTGTAATGTAGGTGCGGGATAAAAGGAAGCCCGAACTTAGGGTGGATGGACAAGTGTGGGACATGTAAAAGCTGTGAAAGGGTCTTTTCTAGGACTTGACTGTTGGTTGGGTGTGGGGTGGAGGGAGAAAGGAGCAGCAAGGGCAGCTGGTGGCAGCAATCACTGTGAAACGGGCAAGCCTGGCACAGGTGGTTTACCTTGTCTCTGGGACATCCAAGGCGACATGCTGTGAAGGCCCTTAGACAGACAATGCCAGACACATTGGTGCTACTAAATTAGTATTTGTCAAGTGAATCATTATGCCAGGTAAGAGTTAGGACAGAGCTTTGGGAAACATGAACACCCCCACCCCCCGCACCACCACCACTAACAACAAAAAACGTTCAGATGGTTTTCCATCATCTCCATGAGTGTGTGCATGTTTACCAGTGGCTTCTCATCCCTTCCGTCCCCCTTTGCCGTCTGCTCCCACATTTCTGGGGCAAAAGAACACTAACATCACCCTGAATAAATAAATGTGCGAATAGACACATCTGTTGATCACAACTAACTCAAAGAGGAATCTGAAGTTAGAGAAGAGTAGAGATTAAAAATCACTAAAGATATGTATTATTTTATTTTAAAATAGCAAATATTAAACTGATTTGTGTTAAGACAAGTAACATTTTATGAAAAGGAACTATATTTCTGAAACAAAAAAGGCAACAAGAGTAGCATTGTTTTTTGTGTTTGCAAATCTCATTAATGGTTGGCTTAATAGAAGACAGCAGGATTCTCATATCTGCCTCTGCATTCTATCTGGGGCCATATGTTGTTTTGATGGAAGAATATGAAGAAAATCTGGCCCTGCACAGATATGCATTTGGAAAGAAGGCAATATTTTAATAGCTTTTCCAGCTGATTGTAGATATTCTTCTTTGATTCTATACCAAAACTTGGCAAATGGTAGTTTCTTCATGTTTAGATGCAATGTGGAATCAGAAGCCAATAATAATAAACTTTCATACTCTGACATTAAAATCCTTTGGTTAGTTTTTCCATTTGAATGAATCCTTTTTACCAATGCATGATTTTGCAACTGTGTGCATAGGACATTTGGAAAATCATGGTCTTGCTGAGCTATGCAGATCTTCCAAATGCGGACACATTTTGTTATATAACTAGTCTCCCAGTGCACTGATTCATGCACAATGAAAGGAAATTAATTAGAAGAAATATTTTAATAACACTGTTCACATCTTGCTAATGAAAATAGGATTCTACCTAGACTCCTATCTGTCTACTCCAGGACTTCTGTGAGGATCAAATGAGATGAGGCACGGGAAAACGCTTCACAGACGTTTGGTTAAACTGTAAAATGTTTGCACCTGGCTATAAAGCAAGTCAGGTTCCTGGGCTGAAGAAACTCCAAGGAGGCTAGTCACTAAGGAGAGGTAGCTGGGTGTTACTACGTGACATCATTACCTGGCGCCCACAGCGACTGTTTCTGGGTTGGCCTGGGCTGTGGGCCGCATTTTGCGCCATGGGGTCTTGGCAGCATTGGCTACAATTTGAAGGGGTGTCGCTTCAGGGTGGCTGTGGGGCCCGTGTCCCACTTGGGGGAAGCCGAGTATTGGTTTGTTGGTGCCAGGTCCGTGGTGCCCTGGTGCCGTTTATTTTTAAATGGCCAGTGAGCTCCTGCGTTCAGTGTCTGCCCACTGGTGGTCAGTGTGCGTCATAGCTACCAGTCAGACAGACGGACACTTAGCCATATATATATATATATATATATATTTAAAAAAATCACATTTGTTAATATCAGCATCATCAACAAGTCTTTAAATATGGTAAGCTGTCGAGCTCATAGAGGTAGATATAAGTCTTCTAAAATTCTAGTTTTTGCTTTGAAAGCTCAGAATTCATCATTTGCAAGAAAATACTTTCATGAACTTCCTGACATCACAGGCTCATTTCAGTTTTGAGAAAGTTCGTCATATACCTAAATCTGAATAAGTTTGACAGTTAGTTTGTCTTTCGGTCATTTGTTCCAAATAAAAATCATGTCTCATGAAGAAAGGAAAAGAATATAGTGACTACTCGTATAGTTTGGTTCTGATCTGCTTCCTAAGGTGTTATGCTCAGTAAACCTGCTTCAAAGAACCGTGTGTCCTCGGTATGTAAGTAGCGCTAGACCATAGAGCAAGGGAGATCTGTGCAGAGGAAATAAATCCCTTGGACAGAAGAGAGAGACTTGGGCAACAGAACGGGGCTGGATTCCAACTACTTAGAGGTTGGTCATTTACCTTCTATGTCAGGTTTACCTTCTATGTCACATGTGTGATCTCTCACACTGTAGTATTTCTTTTGCGTTAATAAAAAGCTAGACCGTTTATTGGCCACTTCGCTCTCCTAGGCACAATGCTAAGCAATTTACAGGCAGTGTATTACTTAATTCTCCACAGTGTCTGAGGTCATCTTCACTTTGAGATCATAAACCTGGTGAGTTACGGGACTGATTCGGAGGCACCGGAGGCTAGGATGAGACCTACTCAGTTGTGTTGACAAGCAGCCTGGTGCAGAACCCAAGATACAGAGGGTAGTCTGGCTCTGGATTGGGGAGGACCAGCTTGGGGGAGCTGGGTGTCTTGGCAGATGGATCGTGGTAGATCCAGAATCTAGCAGTAATCAGGTATCTAAGCTTGCGATGCTAGCAAGCTAATCTGTAGGTAGATGGTTCTCACTTTTGAACAAAGGCTCAAAACGAGGTTTTAGTCTTTGGAATACAAGTCAAGCGAGGTTCCCCATTTCCCAGTCATAGAAAGTCAAGGGTTTAAGGTAGCCAAGAGGATTAGTTATTTGAAATGACTAATGTAGTGCAGACTGGTTTTGATGACTTGGCATAAGCCCAGTTGTCAGCACTAGAGGACTGTGTCAGGACAGAAGTTGTACTGAGAGGGCTCACACGTGGATTGCAGAGTGTTGGGCTGCAACTCTTTGGATACTTACGGTTTTAATGTAAACGACAAGGTACATGACATCACTCAGAACTACATAGTGTATATGACCTAGGTTGTCATGTGGCAAGGGTGTCTAAAGATGGGCTGGCTCTTGGCCACAGGGCAGGTGTGATTAGCTGTTGGGAAGAGAGGGCAGAGATTGGGAATAGAATGAAGAAGGAGCTGCCTAAAAATTTTAGACAGCTGCAGTGGAAGTGCCAGAAGTTCATATTGGAGGCCTTTTATTGATGACCTCTAAAATCCCATGCTTCAAACCATTGCATCTGTTGTATTGCTGGGCTCATAGTAGGTATTCATGAAAAGCTCACTGGGCTGCAATAAATCGAAGACTGCAGTGGTCTGTTTTAATGCTCTTTGTTCCCCCCACTTCAGAAACTGCCCTCAAGAACAGAAACCCTACTCTTTTTTTTGGAACCAAGCACCAGAAACAAATGCACATGTTTAAGCACACCAGGAGAGGAAGCGGACATGAGTTTGGCACGTCTCCTCATGTTCTCCATTTTAAACACATTTTAGTCTTGGTGACTCACATGGTGTGGGTGGACTTCAGAGCTGGTTTTTACCTCTAGTTCATAAAGCTACCTATGTGATACGGTTTTAAGGTATTTTAAATTTTTGATTAATGCTAAGCACAGGCTTTTCATAAAAGATAGATATACACATACACCGTCATTTTTGCATACAACCTTTGAGGTGTCAGTGAATGTTTGTTGTCAGTGAATCCCATTCATAAAATGATTAATAGAGACTATAATTGTGATGTCAATAAAGTAATATTCTGTTTCTTCTCATGTGGGATCAGTTACAGTATCTGCTTTTCTATTTGAATAATATTTTTAAATAACAGTTTATTAGTTAAACATTAAAGTAATGCTTACCCATGTTTGTTATTATTAACATTAACATGGCTGGATTAACTACCTGGATTATCTGACAGAAAAAAATGTCCTTAAACAGAACTAGAGAATTAGAGAAACATGTAAGTAGCAAACAATTTCCACCTCTATTAATTATTAAATGTTTTAAGAAAGAAATTGAATTATTTTGCCTATCATATTATCAAAGATTTTAAAAAATTGTAATATGTAGTTCTAGCAAGGGTACATGTAGAAAAATAATATATTGTTGGCAAATGAAATTTTCTTGTAGTTGACCAGAAACATTTCTGGCCAAATGTAAGAGCCTGAAAGGAATGCATACTGTTTAGCTAGTGATTTTTCCAGGAGTGGAAGAATCTTACAAATGAAAAAACTTTATGCATAAAGGTGTGACTAACAGCATGATTTATCGTGGAGGAGAGTTGGAAATGATCTGAAGGCATTTTAGAGGATTTTGATTCTTGGTCTTGAATCCCCAGATGTTAAGTCAGGTGATTCCTAGGTTTCTGTGATTCAGTGACTCCTGGCTAAGTGGAGGCTGGTGTGAAGAGGCCTGGGCTAGTTGTAGGAGAGTTTGTTGGTGAGGTCTCAAAAGGCCATCAAATCGGTGGCCTGGGCGTGCGGGTAACAGTTGACAGTAGGGGAATTTGCTAGGGTGATGGAAGGAGTAGAAGGAACTTAACAGTCCTGGACACGGATTATCGGAGTGTCAGCATGGGGATCTTGCAATTTGCTTAATGAGATTCCCAGATCCCTATGTGATGTCAGAGGGCTTTTTCTCTCCCTCAGCTCCCATCTCTGTCTTCTAACATTCCCCCGCATCCCCCCTCCCCCCATCAAATCACCTCTGCTTCCCTCAAAGGAAAATCTCTAAGAAATGCCTTTCTCCTTTTGGACAATTTACCTCCATCTCATTCCAATGCGAAAATCACCTCTGCTTCCCTCAAGGAAAATGTCTAAGGAATGCCTTTCTCCTATTGGACAATTTACCTCCATCTCATTCTAATGCAAAATAACCTTTCTTCCCTCCCAAATATGGTACCTTATTTGATCCTGATAATTTGACCCTTTAGGTAGGAATTGTCTGCAGAATGAGGGGTGGGGGGAGTCTCAGAGACGGTGTGAACATATTTATAATGTTGGAATTTAAGGCTTCATGTGTAATAGTAGTAATAAAATAACGGATGCTTATAATGCCCTTTCTGTGCATTAGACACTGTTCAAACTGCTTTACCTGCAAGAGCTTATTTAAGTCTCCCAATAGTTCTACTTGTTGATAGGCTAGCTCTGATATTAGTAAAACACCTTCCAGAAGAATCTTGAAGATCTTGCCCTGACTATTTTTGTGGACTAGGGATGGATTTGTCTATTTCTTGGGGAACCACCAGCTTGTCACATAACTGGGAAAAGTCCGGAGAGAGAGGGTGCGGGTAAAGCTGCAGCCCTAGCACGTGAGAGAGCTGCTCCCCTTGGGCCCTTGTTGCTACACACTTCTGACCCGGTGTTCTGGGTGTGACACCATTTCCCTTGCAAGTTGCTCCTGTACACGTCTAACCAAGGAAGCTTGGTTTGGGGTGACAGAAAGGGGTAGGGATGAAGTTTGAGGGTTTTTTAAAAAACTCATGTTGTATTATTTTGATATAACGCAAAGAGAAAGAATCATTTTTGGGGATGGGGAAAGTGAGGGTGGTATGTGGACAGTTTTGCAGTCTGGGGTGTGGTGTTTGCATATACAGATGCACACTTGTGGGGTTTTTTCCCCACACTTGTGATTTGGGATGGAACCATTTGGGGAAGGCACAGGGGGACAGAGAGAGGTTAACAAATATAAATTTCTGGAGGTCAAGGCTTCAGTCTCGGTCCCATCTTGTGCCAGCACTGATGCCATGTGTAATACTGAAGAAGGCCTCAGTAAACTTTTGCCGGGTTCGCTAGAATTCAGCCTCTATAAAGCTGGAAAACACAGAACTCGGAGGACTCCACTTGCAGTGGCTTTGCCTCTAGATTTTCTTCCTTTCTTCACAGAGTCGCTGCTGCCCCCTTCTGGGCTTAGCAGGTATCTCTGGGGGAAATACTTTTTTTTTTTTTTTACTGTTTAGCAGTGTCCTACATGTTTTTAAGCTTAGCACTCCAAGTCTAGCAACTCTGAGGCCTGGATGGGGAATGCGAGCAGACTCAGGTAGTTTGTGTTTTGAGAGAAGCCCGGCTTGGCGATGATACACATCTGGGAGGCGTTGCAGAGGATTTGGCTTGAATGGGACCGGAGTTGAAAATACGCTTATTCTGTGCAGATATCTGTAATGGAGAGATGACTGCACTGAGAGGCAGGAGAACTGGAATGTAGATCAGGGTCCATAGACCCTGAGCTCTGACTTCCTGGGCCTCATGTTCATTTTCTATAAAGCTGAACCAGGCCGACTGTGTTCCAGAAGGGGGTCCAGGACTTCAACAGGGGAGGGGCCTCTAAGCTCACCCGCCCTCGTGACCTCTGCCCTACTGCTAAGCTGCTCCACTTGGAGCTGGTTTATTTATGAAGTGTCAGATCCGAAAAAATGTCCTCAAACGTCTGAAGCCACTGGACGAGATGATCTCTGAGATTCTTCCAGCTCTAATGGTGTGATTTTTATGAACTTAGCACTGAGTCAGAGCCTTGAGCGCTGAAATCATGGTGCCCAGAATGCCTGTGTAAATGCTGTGTGTGTTTTGCAGGCGGACAGCCCAGAAGACATGCACAGCTGGATTAAAGAGATCAGGGCAGCTGTCCAGGCCCTCAAGTGCCACCCCAGAGTAAGTCACTTCCTTTCTGTCGCAGAGTCACTGTCAACTGGGAGAAGCGTGTCCTTGAGCGGGCAGGTTTTATTTGGGGCTGTAGGCAGGCGGCCTGGTCCCCGCGAAGCCCCGGGCTGCCTTGTTTGTTTTTCTCTGTCGATTGACTTGGGTACACGTATTTGTTTTTTAGTTTTGGTTCGTGGAGGAGGTGAGGTAGGGTCGGATAGGCGTGCCCTACACAGCTCCCCGTCAGGCAGACTGACAAGTCTGGAGTGAGTCCCCGTGGACTTACTTGGTTTCTGTAGACACACGTCTCTGGACGACGAGACGGTGATTGTGGGTGGGTACTCAGTGTGGGGCTTTGGGATAAACATTGTCAGGAAAGCCCTCACTTTCCTTTGTTTTTTTTTCCTTCCCTTTTATTTTTGTAGGAAATGTCCTTTTCTCGATCCATTTCTTTGACTCGCTCTGGGAGCTCCAGCCTGTCGGGTGGGCCCAACTCTGTCTTCTGCAGAGGACGGCCAGCTGTGGAAGAGAAGAAAGCTCTCTGCAAAGCCCCCTCGGTGGCCTCCTCCTGGCAACCCTGGACACCTGTCCCCCAGGCCGGGGAAAAGCTACATCCGCCTGAAGAGACTCTTGAGGACGCTTTGTTCACGTCTCGACTTGGGGAGAGCAATACTTCCGGGGCGTTGCCCAGCTCCCGGATAAGGCACCGATCGGAGCCCCAGCACCCCAAGGAGAAGCCATTTATGTTCAACCTTGATGATGAGAACATACGGACTTCTGATGTGTGATGAGGCATAGCGCCCAGGGAGGGAGGGGCGGGGAGGACTCAAGCACAGGAGGCCATGACTCTGTTGTTCTGTCTGTTGGAGGATAGTCAGAGCCTTTATGCCGCTCATATTCCTTTGGATGCTCTACGGGAGGGGCCCATCCAGCTGGCTTTTTAAAAAGAAATACCCATGTGGTGTGTTTAATTTGGGAAAATCACTAGGTTATGCTCAATGGAGATCAGGTTGCCTCTTGTTCGACTATTGAAAGGTTGTCCTGATGAGAGAAGGTTGGAAGTCTAATTTCGTCCCTGACCAAGTTTTATTTCCTTGTCCTAGTTTTAGTTCCTTCCCCTTGTTTTCAGGACAGACACGGAATCTTAGGCCAGTCATCTGGCTTTATCTTATTCCTCTGTGTTGGCTGAGGTTTGACTGTGAAGTAGAAGGGTGGAAACTAACCCACCTAAACAGAGAGAGGAGAGGTGGAGACCCAGGCTCCTCTTCACTGGGATCCATTCTAAGGGGAGGTGTTAAAATCTGGGGGCTAATCCATCAGGGAAGATCCCCATAGAGAACGAAATAGGGACCTCTTGTAAGGAATGGGGAATGATTCATTCAATACATCCGTCAATTTTGGGAACGACTCTGTTCTCATGTAGATGTTCTTTGACCCCAAATACTGTCAGTGTGAGTGACAGATCTGCCCACTTGGTTTCTGGGTCCGGCCCCAAGGATGAGTTTATCAGTGTTAAATGTTATGACCGTTGAGAGCAGAACAGACATTTCCCTTAATATGGTGTTAGTTGGAATGTGTGGAGAGTTGACACTTGTATGATAATTCACTGTGTGATAGATCAGATCTCTATTTTAGAGTCTTCGATTTGCTGTGAAGCAGATGCTGGGAAGAGATGGATTGGAGTTCATCCAGCTAAGTTTTCTTGGTCCATGTTTTCCAAACAGAAGGAAAGGTCTGCTTTAGCATAGACAGCATCTTGAATCCTGCCTCACAGCCCGTTTTTCATGGTCCAACAGTAGTCTAAGTGTAAGTGCTGTAATATTGTGTGCCCTGGCATATTTGCTTTCTTTTTCTTGTCTGTGTTGTCCTTTGAAAGAAGCCTTATGTTTTTGCATGATCCAACCTTGTAATCTGATGAGGTGTTCTGTGTACTTAAGAGCAGAGAGATAGAAAGATAATCTTGATAGATATTTATATTTTTAATAAAATAGAAACTGCATAGAAACTCTGATTTAGAGGCTATGCATTGCTGACTAGAGATGTCCCAGGTAGAAAAGCATAGATTGTATTTCCCATCCAAATTTCATTTGGCAAAAAAACAAAACAAAAAACTATTTCTGGGGCCCTGGAAGGATTTGTCTGTCCAACTTATATGGTGAACTGCTCAAGGTTCCCTAAAGGGAGAGACAAGGTAACTCATTTCTGTCTATAACTTTTATCAGCTAGGTCAGTTAATTATATCTTTAAATTATAATATTAATGACTTGTGGAAGAGACTAAGATAAGTATTTTTACCTAAGTAAATCCCTTTCCTGCTTATGTCCACATCTAATGCAGAGGTGAAAAGATGTGATCAGAAAATCCTTAGGGACTTGAGGGAAATCTTATGTTTCTTTCAGGAGCCATTCTTTCCTTGAAGTCCATGTCATGTTGAGAACTATTCTTGACTGCACTGTGTTGGAGCTATTTTTCACTTAAATTGCTTGGCATAGTGGTCCTGGTATAAAAAGGAAATCTACTACTGGGTTGCTCTCTCTCTCTGTCTCTCTCTCTCTCTCTCTCTCCAGACTCTTACACACTTTTGTCCTTAGAAACCCTTGGTTTAGGAATTATTTATTTGTGAGTGGTGGAGGTTACAACATACTTCAAGTAGCCTACTTCCAAAAGTCATTCCAAATTCTTTAAAGCTGTTTGTCTCTGGTTTCATTTTCCAGTTTTCCTGAAGAAAATTATTTGGCTAATAAGTGCACAGTAAGTCATACTGAATTAATGGAAATAATTTAGAGACTTTTGAGGTCTCTTTAAACATTCCCTAACTCATGAAAAGTTGCCACCTTTTGGTGTGTAAATTGTAAAATCTATCCATTTCTCTTTAAAATTAAACTCTCTGCTAGAATACTACTGCTACATTAATTGTCCATTATAATAAGCTGATATGTTTCTTGTTCATTAGTCTTTTTTGAGAATGTGTTAAATTGAACATGCTTATTAATCCAAATTGTATTATCATGATGGGGGAAAACAGGGACTCTAGTTGGCAATTTATTAGAAATTCCATGTTAGAACATATTAATGTAGTTCCAACACCAGGTAAATATAATTATCTTCAATGAAGCCTGAAAGCATTCTCATTCTCAAACCTTATTTTTAGAATTCCTTTTGTGTCCATATTTCTTACCTTCTGGCCAATTTCACAGCACAGCCTTTTAATGTCACTACACATGTGAGCCAAAGGTGGTATATGTACGACAAAAGCATTTAGTTTTAAATGTATAAAATGGAAGCAAAGCAAAAAATAGGGTGGGGATGCACTATAGGTTAGTAGTTAAATGCATAGGCTCTGGAATAAAACTGAGTTTTAAAAAATAAAAGGAACTGAAAAAGGCACTGCATTTTCTTCGTGGAATAAAAACCTTCTCTGAGTTGTGCTGTTTTTATAAGACATTTGGCGGCGTCTTGACTCACTCTATATGTAACAGTACCTCAGGTGGTCTTCCCTGGAGCTGAACTATTCACCATCCACTGCTTTTGAAAGCTTATGGATTTGCTCTCTTAAGTCAGTTGATGGTAAACAGAATTGGGCTTTTTGCATACTGTGGGACAACATAAACATACATTAAGTAGAGTGACCTCCGGTCAAAATGTTGGAATTACACATCTGTTTCTGGGTAGAATGCTGGAAGATTCCCATGAGAAAGTAGATTTAAGGTTCAGTTTTGTAGTTCACTTACAAGTTGCTCCCCCCCCACACACACACTTTTTTGAGTATAACTGCTCAGACATAGGCTAAAAGGACCCAGTAAATAAATAGCAGGCTCAATACTGGAGCAGTGGGATTTGATGTCTATTTGCACTGACAACTAAATAAACAAGCGTATGGAGGTAACAATATTTTGGTAATAGAGTTTCCCAAATCAGCTTCATTGATAAACTTCGAACATGTCAGAAGTGGTTACGTTTATTAAATCGTTTCTACCCATTCCCTTTCTCTCTGCGTGTTGCCTGCAGCAGTCAATTACCATCACTCATCTAGGTAGAGTTTGAACTGTTTGATTCCTTTCCCCACTGCTTAGGAAGGTGTGGCATGAATCTGTGTTTCGAACCAGTGTGTTTCAGCTGTGAAATGCACTCACTGTAACTACTGAGCTGAGTGCATGGAAAATGGTTGTGCTTCTCATGTTATGTGCTCTCTGAATTGGTATGTAGCAAAAAGTTAATTTTCTAAAACTGTTTTGTGGCTTGTTTTGTAATAAAAAACATGAGGATACTGAAATGTGGTGTGTTTTCCTAATGCCCACCGTGGGTGGGTGCTGGCTCGTCATCCTGCCCCTATTGGTTTTATGGATTTCACAATGCAGGTCCCTGCTCAGGGTCGGGCTACTGCGCGCTTCTCACCACTGCCTGGGGGGTGGATGTGGCCGAGTGGTGGAAAGCTGTATGGGTGTGTATGTGGAGAGGTTTGCCAGGCTCTGCCCCTTAGGCTGGCACTGGTGGAGGCGGCACCCTGGCCGGGAGTGTGTTGCTCATTTAAAAGTGGCTGCGGGTCCAGGGTAAAGTAATCGGGAAAGTGGGAGGAAGGAGGGAGCAGCATGGTTAGACCTTCGCTCCAACCCGCTGGGCTGGGACAATTCCTCCTGCTGTGGCTGCTGCTGCTGCCCCCGGTGCCCGATCCCAGGGTGGAGGCCCAGAGGACC